>NW_024070197.1:20579846-20919318 GCF_014754425.2 Oryx dammah | reverse complement strand
TCATTCCAATCCCAAAGAAAGGCAATGCCAAAGAATGCTCAAACTACTGCACAATTGCACTCATCTCACATGCTAGTAAAGTAATGCTCAAAATTCTCCAAGCCAAGCTTCAACAATACGTGAACCGTGAACTACCAGATGTTCAAGCTGGTTTTAGAAAAAGCAGAGGAACCAGAGATCAAATTGCCAACATCTGCTGGATCATCGAAAAAGCAAGAGAGTTCCAGAAAAACATCTATTTCTGCTTTATTGACTATGCCAAAGCCTTTGACTGTGTGGATCACAATAAACTGTGGACAATTCTGAAAGAGATGGGAATACCAGACCACCTGACCTGCCTCTTGAGAAACCTGTATGCAGGTCAGGAAGGAGCAGTTAGAACTGGACATGGAACAACAGACTGGTTCCAAATAGGAAAAGGAGTCCGTCAAGGCTGTATATTGTCACCCTGCTTATTTAACTTCTATGCAGAGTACATCATGAGAAACGCTGGGCTGGATGAAGCACAAGCTGGAATCAAGATTGCTGGAAGAAATATCAAAACCTCAGATATGCAGATGACACCACCCTTATGGCAGAAAGTGAAGAAGAACTAAAAAGCCTCTTGATGAAAGTAAAAGTGGAGAGTGAAAAAGTTGGCTTAAAGCTCAACATTCAGAAAACGAAGATCATGGCATCTGGTCCCATCACTTCATGGCAACTAGATGGGGAAATAGTGGAAACAGTGTCAGACTATTTTTGGGGGCTCCAAAATCACTGCAGATGGTGATTGCAGCCATGAAATTAAAAGACACTGGCTCCTTGGAAGGAAAGTTATGACCAACCTAGATAGCACATTGAAAAGCAGAGATATTACTTTGCCAACAAAGGTCCATCTACTCAAGGCTATGGTTTTTCCAGTGGTCATGTATGGATGTGACAGTTGGACTGTGAAGAAAGCTGAGTGCCGAAGAATTGATGCTTTTGAACTGTGGTGTTGGAGGAGACTCTTGAGAGTCCCTTGGACTGCAAGGAGATCCAACCAGTCCATTCTAAAGGAGATCAGTCCTGGGTGTGCATTGGAAGTACTGATGTTGAAGCTGAAACTCCAATACTTTGGCCACCTGATGTGAAGATTTGACTCATTGGAAAGGACCCTGATGCTGGGAGGGATTAGGGGCAGGAGAAGAAGGGGACGACAGCAGATGAGATGGCGGGATGGCATCACCAACTCGATGGACATGAGTTTGAGTGAACTCCAGGAGTTGGTGAGGGACAGGGAGGCCTGGCGTGCTGTGATTCATGGGGTCGCAAAGAGCTGGACTCAACTGAGTGACTGAACTGAACTGAACTGATGTTTTAATTAATTTTTATTGGAGTATTGTTGATTTACAATGTTGTATTAGTTTCTACTGTTCAGCAAAATGAATCAGTTATACGTATACATATGCCCACTCTTTTTTAGATTCTTTTCCCATAAAGGTCATTACAAGCTTCCTAGGCAGCGCTCGTGGTAAACAATCTGCCTGCCACTGCAGGGGACATAAGAGACAGGGGTTCAGTCCCTGTGTCAGGAAGACCCCCTGGAGGAGGAAATGGCCATCGGCTCCAGTATTCTTGCCTGGGAAATTCCATCGACACAGGAGCCTGGCGGCTACCATCCATGTGGATGCAGGGAGTCGGACATGGCTGAGCACAGGCATTAGGTCGTTAAAGAGTATTGAGTAGAGTTCCCTGTGTGGACTCATCTGTTCTGGATGTTTCATTTCAATAAAATCATTCAACATGTAGCCTTTTGTGCCTGGCTTCTTTCACTCAGTGTATTCAAGGTTTACTCAGCATTGCAGCACGTATTAATCCTTCATTCCTTCCCATGGGTTAATAATATACCATGGTGTGGACGTGCCACATTTTGTTCATCCATTCATCGGCTGGTGAACATTTTGTTGTCTCCACCATTTGGAGACTGTGACTAGTGATGCTATGAGCGTCTAGTACCCTTGATTCTTCTTACACTGAAACCTTTCCCATATCTGGAATCCAATTTTGTACATGGTTTGAAGTAGGAATCTAATTCCATTTTCTTCCTTTTATCCCATTGACATGTATTTATAGACTATGCTTCTTACACCAACTTTGTCACTCTGACCAAGTTATTCAACCTCTTTTGCTTTAGTTTCCTCGTCTGTAACTTGGGATAGTAACAGTAGCCAACCGGACAGAGCTGTTGTCAGGATTAAACAAATCGATATGTGTGAAGTACCTAGAACAGGGCCCAGCACAAGGGAAGTGTTTATTAAGCATCTGCTTTCACTTAGTAATCCCAAATGTCTGCATATGTGAGGACCCATTTGTTTATTCTGGATCCACTTCTTTATTCTGTTGTTTTCTCTATTTCTATTTTTAAGGTACCTCCCTTTATATTCTGTTTCAATAGCCAATAAGCCAAGTTTTCCTTCATTGTTTCTCTTTAAAAAACAGGTCTTAGGTCTTCCTGGTCATTTGGAATTCTTCCAATTGAATTTCATCATGTTCTTCTCCTTAAATCCCACTGGGATTTTTTATTGAAGTTACATTTATAGATCAATTTAGGGAAAACTGAAATACTTTTATTATGAAGTCTTCCTATGCCATAACATGGCTCTTCATTTATTAAGCTCTTATTTTATATCTCACAGAACAGTTTTATAGATTTTTCTGGTACAGTTATTGCGTATTTTTTTTGGTTTATCCCTGGATATTTCAAATATTTTGTTGCCATGGTAAATGAGACTTTTTCACTATATTTAACAAGTTACTATTTGTATATAGGAACTATGGATCTCAGTTCTTTTTTTGTTGTTGATGTTCTTACCATTTTTCAATTCTTTTTTTTTTAAAGCACAGAATCTTCAAGTAGTTACCTTCTTTTTTGTGTCATTATACACATCTATATTTTTTCTTGACTTATTGCACAGGCTAAGACTCTCAGAACAATGTTGGATAAGAGGCAGTAGCAGGCACAAAAGGGTACAGGGTGGCAGTGGGTGGTAGGGCAGGCATTCCAGCAGAACAGTATGAACAGGAATATCAGTTCAGGTTCAGTCACTCAGTCGTGTCTGACTCTTTGCAGCCCCATGGACTGCAGCATGCCAGGCTTCCCTGTCTATCACCAACTCCCAGAGCTTGCTCAAACTCATGTCTGAGTCAGTGATGCCATCCCACCATCTCAGGCAGGAGGAAAGCAGTGACATATCTAGAGAATGGTGCAAAGCAAGGAGAAGCTGGTCTTAAATTCCTAGGGTAGAGATTGTGGATTTGACTTGACAAGTGGTGGACATCAGACTGGCATGGTCAGGTTGTATTCTAGAAGCACAGTGGAGGAAGGACCATAGGGACGTGAGACTCAGAAAGGGTGACCAGTTAAGACCTCCTGAGTCATCAGAGGGGAGATGGTGAGGATCAGGGCTGTGTAGGAGTGTCAGCTGGAGCCCCCTGTAAAGAGCAACACCTAGTCTTCTACTGAGATTAGGGTTAGGTCCTAAAGCCCTGGGGCCCTGTGCGGCATGGGGAGGTTTGTGCTTTCTCCTGAAGAGGTTTGAGTATGGCAGGACCAAGCTGATGGCCCTCCCTAAGGGCAGGCCCTGTGCCCTCCTTGTCTCACCCTCCAGAAGTATAACCCTCAGTTATACTTCCATGTGGAGACAGGATTTTGTGGGATTTGTTTTTGCTGTTGAATGTCACCTAAATAGCATTCCATAGAAACTCAAGATTTCAGGCCTCAAAGGGTTTTGACCCCAGCCTTCAGTGTAATATCTAAAACATCAGAAAGTGGTGGTAACTTTCCCCCCATGGTCAAGGCTTCCCCACCCACCTCCTCCATTATCTGACCTTGATTAGTTTAGCCCCATAACAGTCTGGGGCTTCAGTGAGCACCTCTAGGTTAGTGGGGGTGACTGGACCTCAAGCGTGTGATATGAGAATGGGGAGCAGGCCTGGGAGATGGTGACTCATTGTGGTGCCAACACCTCCCCACTCCTCCCAGCATCACCGGGGTGGTCATTCAGACCTCTTTCCTATCTTCTCTATCCAGCCATCAGTACAGAAGAAGAACAAGAGGTAGCTAGAGGGTGATCTCAGACCTGGAGACTACAGGGAAGAAGCCAGCTCAGCACCCACAGCAGCAGGGCAATAAGGAACAGGTGGGCAGCAAGCAGGCAAGGGAGGAGGGATGACCCCTGGGGGACAGGGAGGGGAGCAGGTGAATGGAGGCTGGCCTTGTGAGGAGTTTGGGAAGAGAGTGTGTGTTTAAAAATGGGTGTTTGTCTAGGGAAACCAGGGTGCCTCAAAGTCCTTGAGGGAAATCAATACAGAGGGAGTCTTGAAAGAGAGCCCTCTGTTGACCCCAAACTGTACCACAGAGCCCGAACCCTAGTGCCGAGAAGTCTATCTGGACCCCGTTCCCAAGCTTTGCTCTGGTTCTCTGGGCTTTCTGCTGCCCTCATTGTCTTTATTGGCACAAGCGTGAAAGCAGTGCATGTTGCTAGCTTCTAGGACCCCAAGGTACAAGGATCATGGGGAGCAGGAGATGGAGCCTGATTTTCTGCTCAAGCCCAGCCCTTGATTCCTGGCTGGGGCCTTTGGTTGTTGGCAAATGGGTATCAGGTGGTGATGAAGGTGATGGGCTCCTGGGTGGGCAGGACCACTCCACCCACGCCCGATGATGTTCACAACCTCGTCTGGCAATGCCAACACTTCACCCAGGCAAGGCAGAAACACAGATCTACCTTTAGCAACAGAGGGTACAGAGTTTTCCAAGGCATCCAAAGCAAACCTCAGACTCCAAATAAGGTGGGAGATCACTCACCCTGGCAAGCTGCTTGTTCTGATTTCAGGGACCATGAACCCTGCTTCAAGGGTTCTTCAAGCTCTGAGGGACTTCCCTGGTGGCTCAATGGTTAAGAATCCCCCTTCTAGTGCAGGGCACGCAGGTTCGATCCCTGGGTGGGGAACTAAGATCCCACATGCCACGGGACAACTGAGCCTGCATGACACAGCCATTGAGCTCGCATGCTCTGGAGCCTGCATGCTGCAACTAGAGAGAAGCCTGCACGCCGCAAGGAAAGATTCCACATGCCAACGCATCCAAAGAAATAAATCTTTTTTTAAAAGAAGGAGGGCTCTGAAATTGCAGCATCCTCTTTCCGTGCCAGACTGTAGCTTTCGAGCAGTGCCCCCACCCATCTCTGCTTGGCTTGTTGCTCACAGTGGGTGTGAAGATCCAATCCAAGTCTGATCTGGGCTTTTTCTGTGCGCTCACATTTCCTGGGAGGAGAACCTATTGGAAATGGGCAGAGAGGGAGCATTTTAATTAACAGAGCTGGTCTGAAACATGAGGCTGATGCAACTTCGCTCCATGCCAAGGCTGATCACAGTTTAACATCGGGAGAAGAAAGCAATGAAGGAAATAGATCAGATGAGGCAATAGTGGGAGTTTATGAATCCTATGCATTTCCTTATGGCTTCCCAGGAATGGCTTTTAAACTGGCTGTCACCCATGCACAAATTATGGCCTCAACCAGGGAGGATGGGGAGGCCGACAAGACATACACCCGCGCGCAGGACACAGGCACTCACCCGCTCGTAATTCTTTCTTGTGCTGCAAAAGTGGAGAGCACTGTGATAGCAGAGAGAGATGTGACCCTTGTGATGTCTTTGGGAGGAAAAAAAAAAAAAAAAGAACCTGAAAGCAACCCTGGGGGCAGGGGAGGGAAGAAGAGAACTAAGAAATAAATAACAAAGCAGGATGCTATTTACATACCCAGGGAAGACCTCTGAGACTGCTTGGAGCCTTGGATGTCAGTAATAACTCGGTGATGGAAATAGACTGCTCTGCAAACCCACATCGCCAGAGATAGTATCAGCCTTGTTTCTCCCTTTGTTTCCAGACAAATTCCAGCACAGCAGCGGGCAACACAGGCCTGTGGAAGGGAACAGTGGGAGTGGGGTGGGGTGAGTCTAGGTGGTCCCCATGAAGACTCAATTATGTTGGCTGTGAAGAGATTAATTAGAATTGAATTTTCTATTGATGTAAAACTGCCTTTTGCACCTGCCGCTGGCATCCTCATTACTGGTTTTCTATTACAGGGGATTATACGATGCAGTGAAATAAAGTTTATGCCTCCTGAGTGATACTCTTAAAATAGGTTTACTGTACTTAACTGGTGGAGAAGAGAGTTACCTGAAAGAAATATGATTTAATCTATTTTTCTTCTCCTTTTTATTAGACAAGGGAACCTATATCCTCTCCTGGAAATTTCGAGGCACGGAGGTCTTAATGTCTGCTGGCCAGGCGATAAGCTCTGTGAGGGGAGGTGGTCCAGGCTTGTCCTATTCACTCTGAGCCTGATGCTTCCAAGGATGACAACGTGGAAGGAATCATCAGCTCCCTGTGCTAGGATGAGTCTCAGCCAGTGACTCTCTGGAATAGGTGACCCAGAGATCTGACTGTAGGGAATCAGAATCCCTGGGATTTCTAGAACTCATCTCTTAGAAAGCTGGGAGGAGGGCGGAGGTGCGTGCGGAAGGGCAGATAGTATTCGTGCTCTGGGAAGAGAACTGCAAACAAACTCCAGGTGAGAGGAAGCTCCCTCCTGTCCCACGAACAACCTGCTCATCTTTTCTAGTCAGGCATGGGAGATGCCATCGTGAGTGGGACCATCTCTGCCCAGGTCATTGTCGCTGTTGTCCAATCTCTCTGTCGTGTCTGACTCTGCAACCCCATGGACTGTAGCCCACCAGGCTCATCTGTCCATGGGATTCTCCAGTCAAGAATACTGAAGTGCGTTGCCAGTCCCTTCTCCAAGGGATCTTTCCAACTCAGGGATCAAACCCGAGTCTCCTGCATCGCTGGTGGAGTCTTTACCATCTGAGTGACCAGGGTGGGTGGTATCCAGTGGTGGGCCAGAACCTGACCTCAGAGCTGTGGACAGGACCCACTCAGAAAGAAGAAGAGATGGGCCTTTGCGTAGTGGGGTCACAGTTATCTTTTCTATGACCAATTACATTAGATATTTCATCCCAACAAAGTGAAACCTCTGACTCCAGCTTCTGTCATATATTAACTCAATGCATATTTATTGAGCACCTTCTACACATCAGGTGCAGCTGGGACTATGGCAGTAAACACGTCAGGCATGCTCTCTGGCCTGGAGTATATGGTCTGGTGGGTTTTCAGGTCCTTCTAATTAGACACTCAGCATCCTTACTCTGGAGTCAAAGCCCTAAGACATCATATCAGGAAACCAGTCACAATCACAGCCTTAAGGATGAAACTGGGGTTGAGGAGGACTTTTTCAAAGAAGTATTTTCATTGTAAAATAAAACAGGAAAATAACCCCAACAAGTGTATACCTTGAAGATTTATTATAACAACCACCACCCAGATCAATAAATAGAACTTCACCTGAATGTTCACAGATGCTCATCATGTCCCTGCTTTCAAACTCAGCGGCTGTCCTCCCTACAGAAGTGACCCCTCTTTGGACTCTGATAGGAATCTGGCCTTTTGTCTTTCTTGACAGTTTTACCACCCAAGTGCCTTCCTACATGGGTGCTATAGTCTTGCCATCTTTCAAAATCCCATCTCTCTTTTGAGTCTCTTTTACTTGATGGGCTTTCCTCCTCCATCCCTTTCTGTTCTTTACAATTTATCTGTTGAAGAATCTGGCCTTTTGACCCACAGGTGCCCACTGCCTGGATTCTGCTGATTGATACTCTTGGTGGAGTTCAAGGAGTTCCTCTGTATTTCCTGCAAATTGGGAGCTGAATCCAGAGGTTGGACCAGACTCAGTTCAGTCCTTTTGGCGAGACCATAGGTGGTGGTGTGTTATTTCATCAGGAGACACATAATGTCAGTTTGCCGCTCCTGTGTGGTTAACAGGTGTTGTTGCACAATGCCTAGCTCTGTTTATTCACTGGGGCTTTAAAATGGTGGTATTCTAATTCTATCCTTTTTCTTTCATATGTTAACTTGAGTGCTTCCACTCATGCACTATTGGGCTACTCAGTGGTACAGTTTACATTTTAAAGGCAGGATAAATGTTTGATTCTTGCCCTTTATTTACCAGCTTTTGAGAGAATAAATTTGTTCTTTCTCTTCTGAAGGTGACTATGTTTTAAGTAGCTTTATGCATTAAAGGTTTAAATATATTTGATGGATTTCAATTCATTACAATTATAATCTTTATTGAAGCTCAAATCATTCCATATTTGGCCCCTGGGAGCCTCTTACAGATGGTTTCCATGTCCTTTTGACATGATCTTTTAATACTGCAAGTCTCCATGTCATCTCTAGATACGGAATTCTATCTATCTTTTTAATAAAAACATAAAATGTCAAGAAAATGAAAGATAAGCCATAGACTGGGAGAAAATATTGTAAAATCTGATAGAGGATTGCTATCCAAAGTATACAAAGAAATAAAAAGAATGAGCTTTCAAGCCACAAAGAGGCATGAAAGAAACTTAAACACATATTGCTAAATGAGGGAAGCCAATTCGAAAAGTCTACGTCTATATGATTCTGATTTTTAGGGTAGTGAAAATATTCCGTATGATACTATTGATATAACGGTGGATACAGGTCACTGTACATTTGTCAAAATCCACAGAACATACAATACAAAGACTGAACCCCAATGTAAACAGTGGACTTTGGTTGCGGTTGGTCAGTGTTAGCTGATTGTTATAAAGACACCACACTGACCCTGAATGCTGATGGCAATGCTGTGTTCTGCAATGGGAGCAGGTAGAGGGAGAACTCTATGTGCCTTCTAGTCAATTTTGCCGTGAACCTAAAACAGTTCTTAAAAACTAATTCTATTAATTAAAAAAAGTGATTACAATGCCTCACAAGCGTGTACTGCTTCTTCCAATTTAATTTGAGAATTCTTGAGTACTTATTCAAACTCTTTTTTCTTATACCTGAATTCCTTTCTCTCACCCAAGAATCATAATTCTCAAGAGCACAGAAGATGACAGAATTAGAATATCCAGCTATTACTTATTTGCTTTGTCTCATATGACATGCACAAAAGTCTCAGTGTAAAACACTAATACTACCTCAATCAACATCATTATTAAAAATTATTCATGGTACAATGAAGCAACACCTCACACCAGTCAGAATGGCCATCATTTAAAAAGTCTACAAATGATGAATGCTAGAGAGGGTGTGGAGAAAAAGGAACTTGCCTACACTGTTGGTGGGAATGTAAACTGGTGCAGCCACTATGGAGAGCAGCATAGGGATTCCTTAAAAAAATACTAAAAATAGACTTACTGTAAGGTCCTGTAATCTCACTCCTGGGCATGTATCTGGAGAAAACTCTAATTTGAAAAGATACATGCACCCTAATGTTCACAGGAGCACTGTTTACAATAGCCAACACATAGAAGCAACCTGAATGTCCATCAATAGAGGAGTGGGGAAAGAAGATGTGGTACATATGTACCATGGAATATTCAGTTCAGTTCAGTTCAGTCGCTCAGTCGTGTCCGACTCTTTGCGACCCCATGAATCACAGCCCGCCGGGCCTCCCTGTCCATCACCAACTTCCGGAGTTCACTCACACTCACGTCCATGGAGTTAGTGATGCCATCCAGCCATCTCATCCTCTGTTGTCCCCTTCTCCTCCTGCCCCCAATCCCTCCCAACATCAAAGTCTTTTCCAATGAGTCAACTCTTCACATGAGGTGGCCAAAGTACTGGAGTTTCAGCTTTAGCATCATTCCTTCCAAAGAAATCCCAGGGCTGATCTCCTTCAGAATGGAATGGTTGAACAGTATGAACAGTACCATGGAATATTACTCAGCCATAAAAAAGAATGGAATAATTCCATTTGCAGCAACCTTTGCCAAGAAAATGCACTGGTCATAGCAAACACCCTCTTCCAACAACACAAGAGAAGACTCTACACATGGACATCACCAGATGGTCAACACCAAAATCAGACTGATTATATTCTTTACAGCCAAAGATGGAGAAGCTCTATACAGTCAACAAAAACAAGACCAGGAGCTGACTGTGGCTCAGATCATGAACTCCTTATTACCAAATTCAGACTCAAATTGAAGAAAGTAGGGAAAACCACTAGACCATTCAGGTATGACCTAAATCAAATCCCTTATGATTATACAGTGGAAGTGAGAAATAGATTTAAGGGCCTAGATCTGATAGATAGAGTGCCTGATGAACTATGGACGAAGGTTCATGACATGGTACAGGAGATAGGGATCAAGACCATCCCCATGGAAAAGAAATGCAAAAAAGCAAAATGGCTGTCTGGGGAGGCCTTACAAATAGCTGTGAAAAGAAGAGAGGGTAAAAGCAAAGGAGAAAAGGGAAGATATAAGCATCTGAATGCAGAGTTCCAGAGAATAGCAAGAAGAGATAAGAAAGCTTTCTTCAGCGATCAATGCAAAGAAATAGAGGAAAACAACAGAATGGGAAAGACTAGAGATCTCTTCAAGAAAATTAGAGATACCAAGGGAACATTTCATGCAAAGATGGGCTTGATAAAGGACAGAAATGGTCTGGACCTAACAGAAGCAGAAGATATTAAGAAGAGGTGGCAAGAATACACAGGAGAACTGTACAAAAAAGATCTTCATGACCCCGAAAATCATGATGATGTGATCACTAATCTAGAGCCAGACATCCTGGAATGTGAAGTCAAGTGGGCCTTAGAAAGCATTGCTACAAACAAAGCTAGTGGAGGTGATGGAATTCCAGTTGAGCTGTTTCAAATCCTGAAAGATGATGTTGTGAAAGTGCTGCACTCAATATGCCAGCAAATTTGGAAAACTCAGCAGTGGCCACAGGACTGGAAAAGGTCAGTTTTCATTTCAATTCCAAAAAAAGGCAATGCCAAAGAATGTTCAAACTACTGCACAATTGCACTCATCTCACATGCTAGTAAAGTAATGCTCAAAATTCTCCAAGCCAAGCTTCAGCAATACATGAACCGTGAACTTCCTGATGTTCAAGCTGGTTTTAGAAAAGGCAGAGGAACCAGAGATCAAATTGCCAACATCCGCTGGATCATCGAAAAAGCAAGAGAGTTCCAGAAAAACATCTATTTCTGCTTTATTGACTATGCCAAAGCCTTTGACTGTGTGGATCACAATTAACTGTGGACAATTCTGAAAGAAATGGGAATACCAGACCACCTGACCTTCCTCTTGAGAAATCTGGATACAGGTCAGGAAGGAGCAGTTAGAACTGGACATGGAACAACAGACTGGTTCCAAATAGGAAAAGGAGTACCTCAAGGCTGTATATTGTCACCCTGCTTATTTAACTTCTATGCAGAGTACATCATGAGAAACGCTGGGCTGGAAGAAGCCCAAGCTGGAATCAAGATTGCCGGGAGACATATCAATAACCTCAGATATGCAGATGATACCACCCTTATGGCAGAAAGTGAAGAGGAACTAAAAAGCCTCTTGATGAAAGTGAAAGTGGAGAGTGAAAAAGTTGGCTTAAAGCTCAACATTCAGAAAACGAAGATCATGGCATCCGGTCCCATCACTTCATGGGAAATAGATGGGGAAACAGTGTCAGACTATTTTTTGGGGCTCCAAAATCACTGCAGATGGTGATTGCAGCCATGAAATTAAGAGACACTTAAACTCCTTGGAAGAAAAGTTATGACCAACCTAGATAGTATATTCAAAAGCAGAGACATTACTTTGCTGACTAAGGTCTGTCTAGTCAAGGCTATGGTTTTTCCATTGGTCATGTATGGATGTGAGAGTTGGACTGTGAAGAAGGCTGAGCGCCGAAGAATTGATGCTTTTGAACTGTGGTGTTGGAGAAGATGCTTGAGAGTCCCTTGGACTTCAAGGAGATCCAACCAGTGCATTCTGAAGGAGATCAGCCCTGGGATTTCTTTGGAAGGAATGATGCTAAAGCTTAAACTCCAGTACTTTGGCCACCTCATGCGAAGAGTTGACTCATTGGAAAAGACTCTGATGCTGGGAGGGATTGGGGGCAGGAGGAGAAGGGGACGACCCAGGATGAGATGGCTGGATGGCATCACCGACTCGATGGACGTGAGTCTGAGTGAACTCCAGGAGTCGGTGATGGACAGGGAGGCCTGGCGTGCTGCGATTCATGGGGTCACAAAGAGTCAGACACAACTGAGCGACTGAACTGAACTGAGGTAGACCTAAAAATTATCATCTTAAATGATGTAAGTCAGACAGAGAAAGACAAATACCATATGATAGCATTTACATGTGGAATTTTAAAAATGATACAAATGAACTTATTTACAGAACAGAAGTAGACTCATGGACATAGAAAAAAATCTTACAGTTACCAAGAGGAAAGCGGGGTGCGGGGGGATGGATAAATTAGGAGTTTGGGATTAAGATATACACACTACTGCATTAAAACTTGGCAACCAACAAGGACCTACTCTACAGCATAGGGAACTATATTCAATATCATATAATAACCTATAATGGAGAACAATCTGAAAAATAATATATATATATTTCTACAAATATTATACATGTGTAACTGAATCACTTTGCTCTACACTTGAAACTAAAACAACAGTGTAAATTAAATATATCTCAATTAAAAATAAAAAGAATTTTATCACACCAAGTTATATTTTTGCTGACAAATTTGTAACAGATATAACAAGATCTTATTTGACTTCTATTAAGCCTAAGTACAATAAAATTATTCTAATTTTAAAATATTTAAAAAATTGTTTTCATATTCTTTCCCCATTCTCTTATTTCTCCCATTAATAAATAGCTGTGTGTGTGAGCACTCAGTCGTGTGTGACTCCTTGTGACCCCCTGGACTATAGCCCACTAGGCCTCTCTCCATGGGATTTTTCAGGCAAGAACGCAGGAATAAGTTGCCATTTCCTCCTCCAGGCGATCCTCCCAACCCAGGGATTGATCCGTGTCTCCTGGGTCTCCTTCATCGGCAGGTGGATTTTTGTACCACTATGCCACCTGGGAAGCCCAATAAATAGCTGTTATATATCTATATTATCATAATGTATAGCCATTACATATACTATACTCTTTCATTTTTTATCCGTGTTTATTTTTAATTCCATAAACAACCAAATAGTTAGTGCTAGTGTTCACCTCTTTATGTTGATGTTTCTCTAGTCACTTTGGTTCTCTGGTAGATTTCCCAGGAAGGGGGCCAATATTCCATGAATTTTTGCACCCTGGTAAGAGTTTGTACCCTTTATACTTGAAAGTTGGGTTCCCTAGATCCTTGGTTCACAATTTATTTTCTTGATTATCTTCAGTAAAGTCCTCTATTTTCTTGTGACACACGTTACAGTCAGAAAGTTGACAATAAGCCAATTTTCTGCCCCTTACAAGTCATTTGCTATTTTTGCTTACTCAAAGGAATTTTATTTTTCTTCAAAGCCTCATTATTTTACTAAAAATGATACCCTGACATTGGTCATTCTGGTTCGATACTCTGAAGAGCATGATATGAGCCTTCAATGTGTAGTTTCAACCCTTTCTTCTTTCTTTTTTTTTTAAATTGGAGTATAGTTGCTTTACAATTTTGTGTTGGTTTCTGCTTTACAGCTAAGTGAATCATCTATACGTATACATGTATCCCCTCCCTCTTGGATCTCCCTCCCACCCCGCCCCATCCCACCCATTAGGTCATCTCAGAGCACCAAGACAAGCTCCCTGAGATACACAGCAGTTTCCCACTAGCTATTATTTTGCACATGGTAGTGTATATTGTTGATCCTAATCTCCCAGTTCACCCAGCCCTCCCCTTCCCCAAAGCCCATGTCCACATATCCATTCTCTTATGTCTGCATGTCTATTCCTGCCCTGCAAATAGGTTCATCTGTACCATTTTTTTTTAGATTCCACATATATGCATCAATATATGATATTTGCTCTTCTCCTTCTGACTTACTTCACTCTGTGACAGGCTCTAGGTCCATTCACATCCCTACAAATGACCCAGCTTGGTTCCTTTTCATGGCTGAGTAATATTCCATTGCATATATGTACCTCATCTTCTTTATCTATTCATTTGTCACTGGACACCTAGGTTGCTTCCATGTTCTGGCTAATGTAAATTGTGCTGCAGTGAACATTGGCATACATGTGTCTTCTGAATTATGGTTTTCTCAGAGTATATGCCCAGTAGTGGATTGCTGGGTCGTATGTCAACCCTTACTTTTTCCTGAAAGGTTTCCTTGAATTATATCTGTTAATATTTGTTCTGATCTCTACTTTTGTTTTTTCCTTCAGGGACTTCTATTCTCTGTACATTAAGTCATCTTTATCTAGCTTCAATATTTGTCATTTTCTCTTGACTCCTTTGTATCATGTTCATTTCTTTTGGATTTTTAATATTTTCCATTTTCCCAATCTCCTATTTCTTCTAGTGCAATATCTGTCATGTTTATTTACTCCAGTGTTCTTCCTAGTTTAGTCTTAATTTCTGAAATGTTTTTTAAGTCAAATTCCTTCCAGAGTTTGTCATTTCATTTCTGAGTGTTTAAAATTTCTGATTTATGTTGTTTGTTATACCATCTCCTTAATTTCTTACAGCTTTTATTTTTGCAAATAGTAGGTTATAGCTTTCTGTTTGTTTTGTAGGTATGTCTTTCTGTATGCTTTTAATTGTATGAAGGGAAGATATTCTATTCCTTATTCTCTCTCTTTTTCTACTTTGTGTGGAGTATGACCTCGTTTCTTCTCTTGTGCTCAGTTCTATAAAGATGAAATTAATTTTTCTTAGCATTTAGGAAGAAGTTTAGTTCAAGAAAGCTTTTCTAACTTCACAAAGCTCCCTCTTTCATTTCATGCCGTTAAAAGATCCTGCAGTTTGATTTCCGGCATTCTTTGCTCTTATAAACATGTCTCTGGATCTATAACTTTTATCTGGATCTTCTGTTTCCTGCCCCTCTTTTGTCCCTGCTCCGTTCAGCTCTGATTCCTCTTTCAGCAGTATCTCCTCCTGGAAGGAAGACCTGGCTGGCCAGTTTCAGGATGCTCCATCCCCTTTAAATCATCTTATCTCATGCCTTTTGCGCTTTACCTGATGTTGGAGGGGACAGAACCCCTCCCAGCTTCAGCTACTGTTCTAAAACTGGGTCTCTATGCTTCCCAGTGAATACCTGCTGGGTGTTTCAGGCGGGGATTCTCCTGCTCTCAGGCCTGACAAGCGCCCTCTTTCTTCCTTTTGCTAGTTATTCTAATGTTTGCGGGGGATACATTGCTCACTCGGTTTTAGTTAGTTTTTATTTGTTTATCCCTGCTGCATGGCTTGCAGGCTTAGTTCCCGCAGCAAGGATGGAAGCCCGCACTCATAGCAGTGGCAGCAGAGTCCTAACCACTGGGCCTCCAGGGAAGTCCTATTGCCCCCTAGTTTTATTGAGAACGTTTCCCACCGGTTTTCAGTCTACTATCTAGTTGGTCTGTCTGTTTTCATTGCTGCTTAGTTGCTAAGTTGTGTCAGACTCATTTGCCACTCCGTGGACTGTGTAGCCCACCAGGTGCCTTTGTCCATGGGATTTCTCAGGCAAGAATACTGGAGTGGTTGCCATTTTCTCCTCCAGGGGATCATCCCAACAGACGGATCAAACCTGCATCTCCCGCATTGGCAGGCGGATTCTTTACCAGTGAGCCACCTGGGAAGCCCCGGCTGTTTTCATTAGGGGATTCAAAATTATACTGCTGCCATCTTCTCAAAAATTCCACAGGGAGAACTTTTAATATTGGTACTTTAACACCACCAAAGCATGCTTTATCACGACCGAACCAGAGGAGAAAAGCTATGTCAACAGTAATTTGTGTAGAGTGTCATGTGTTGATAATGACATTGTAGCAAACCCTATTGATCCCCTCAGCCCATCTGAGTTCAACCCAGAAGATGTTTTCAACCTTAAGCTCCTGTATCTCTCTTCTCTCTCTAGAGCTTTCCCTGGTGCCATCAAAGGTTGTTGGTCTGCCTTAGGCTTCCTGAAGTCACACTCAAATAAATTTCCTGAACCCAAATACTTGTCTTGGGTCTGCCCTTGGGGGACCATAACCCAAGACAGACACTAAACTCTGCTCCAGTGGCTTTCCCTGTTTCAAACATCTCTCATGTGGCACAACCTGCTTATGATTTTAGAAAATAGAATGATGTAGGCTTCATATTTTTTAATCTCCTTTGATGAGACATCTTTTACTCTACACAAATAAAATGCTTGTCTTGCCTTGTCTATACCCTCTTTACTCCCTCAAAAGGCTCTGATTGTTTCCCCTAGACATTGTCATTTCTAAGTGCTACCTGTGTTTTCCAGAATTCAGCAATCCTACCTTCTAATTGTAGAGTCTACCCTTTTTCTGGGCATGGAAATGAGAGTCCTTTATCTGTCGATGCCAGGGTATTCTTTTTTATTTATTTTTAATTGGAGGATAATTGGTTTACAATGCTGTGTTGGTTTCTGCCATACATCAACATGAATCAGCCATATGTATACATATGTTCCCTCCCTCTTAAGCCTCCCCCACACCGCCCACCCCCTCCCACCCCTCTAGGTTATCACAGAGGACCAGGTTGAGCTCCCCATATTATACAGCAACTTGCCATTAGCTGTACCTATTTGCTATGGTATTCTTCATGTTTAACAAAATATTAATATACATTGAATTATAGGCCCCCTGATTCTCTGTGGCTGTGAGTCTATGAGTAAGAACAGGCCAGATGAGATTAGGTCAGGTCAAATGCCACCTCCTCCACTTAGTCCTTCCCTGATTCCCCGGGAAGATGACTCAACCATCTCTCTCATGGCACCATCATGATCTGCCTTGAATTCTAGTCCATCCATCTGCCTTCTTGCTTGACTGTGAGCTGCTCTTCTCTTTGCCTCCCCCATCCTGCCCCTAGCAGTTCCCCAAAGAAGGTGGGGCTGGGCAGTCTGTGCCTAGAGGCAGGAGGCTAGAAACCATAATAGGGGCTGGGCTTCACCCTTGGGCGTGCCTCCAGCTGGTTCACACTTCTAACCAGGGTTATGTCCCACCTGCCCCCACCCCTCTGCCCTAAATCTTGGGACCAAGGCACCAAGGCTGGAACAAACACAAAAGGTGGACTTATTTGATCCTAAGACATCACTGCTAAGAACAGGCAGCTAAGAATCCCTGTCTGAGGACAGGGATGAGGGACAGAGTGTGACAGGCACCATGCTGGGACCTGCAGGACTGCCTCCATGCCACAGGGCCCTTTGCGTGGTGTCAAAAGAGGATATTTGGGTTGTCTTGTTTTTTTAAAGCCAACTTGAAACACTACTGACAGCAAGATGTCTCTGGCACAAAAGCCGACAGGGAGGCATCCGGCTCGCTGTTTCCATAGCTACTGACAGGACGCCACTAGGCAGTGCTCTGAACTCCAGAGCATCTCGGGCTCTGCCTAAAGGATGAAGTTTCCTCGGCTCTGGGACAACTTGGAGATGAAATGGCAGTTGCTTATCTCAGTTTCTGCCACAACTGCCTTCTGTTGTCATTGACAGGGGTTAATTTCATGAGGTACCCAAAAGGGTTTTGCTGCAGAACACCTCTGCACCCAGGAGTCCTTGGAGGCTGGAGACATCCTTTCCCCCACAAACCTTCAGCAGGTCATCTGCTTCCAAAGCCTGGTGACCTTGGCATGCTCTCTGCTCTGGGGGATGGCTTCACAAGGCTGGGATGGGAGTTTCCTGGGTGGCTGGCTGGCTGGCTCTCCATGACATGCCAGGCTTCAAAAACCTTTGGAGGGGCTCAGGAATCAAACTTTCTCAGGCTTTCCCAGTTTCTCCTTCACCTGCAGAAGAAAGGTTCAGGTGATTCCCACCGACATTAACTTAGCTCTTTCCTGTGGCAGCATCTTCGCAAAGAGGAGTGGATGGCAGAGACTGCAGGTTAGGGACCTGGTTTGGATGCTGGTCCAGGAACAGGCAGGCATTTCTGATCTGCTGCCTTGGAGGTCGCTCTGGGAGGGGGCAGGGCGTGCTGTCCGACTGATGGACCTCTGATCTGTTTCCTTGGATGCATCATTCACCAGGCTTTTGTTTTCAGTCCCGGTGGAGAGATGCATGCTGCCAGGTGCTGTGTGGGCTCCTGGTACACTAGAAAATGCCACTTGCTCAGGCAGGACTGCCTGGAGAAGGGCAAGACCCGCTGCTGTTCTTCCATCTCCGCTGTGGCCAACCACATGGTTTCAGGCACACATGGCCTTTGCCAGAAGGGTTTGAGAAAACCTAGAGACTGACACACTGCATTGAGAGTGCCTGTCCTCAAACAAGTACACATTGTAACAGAACTTAGTGACCGTCTTGCCTTCCAGCTCTGTGGGCTAGACCTATGGCTCTTCTAGAAGGGAGTTTTTCTAGTCTGGCTTGCCACTTGAGTGTCCTCTTTGTGTCACATTTCTAAGCTCATCTTATGATAATTCCCCTCCCCACCAATCAGGGAAGTCTCAAGGTGTCCGTCCTTTCCCAACGGCATGCTCCCAGTGGCATCTGATAAATATTTCTAGAGTGTTCCCGTGGAAATATTTTGTTCAGTTCAAAGCAATCCTTTCTTTTCAAAAATCTCCAAACCCAGTTCTTAATACTAAGCATTAAATTTAGAATAGCATTCAAGTTTGCATCATAAAAAAAAAAAAAACGCCTTTAGCTCTCTCAGGAACTCAGATAATACTTAAGCCCCACTTCCTTACCACATAATGGAAAGACATGAAGTGATCCATGACTTTGGTGGTAAGGCCACCCAGGCTGATGATGCTAGAGATGAAATTCTGCCCTCAGAGACCCCACTGGCTCTCTCAGATCCCACAGAGCCCTGCATGAGCTGAGTAACCTACAGCCACTCTACCCCGGGGAGCCACCAGTAGGCACAAGAAAGAAAGCTGAGTTGTGTCTGTCTGGGCGAAGCCAGGAGTCCTACAGAATCAGCAAGCTCTCCCAATCAGTGAGTGTTTAAAAAGAAGTGCCATTTATTTATGTCACACAGTAATTCCTCATTTTAATAGTCACCTCAGTTAATGACTAACAGCACATAGCCCCAAAAAAGAAGGTCAGCCAAGTGACCTTGATTGAGTAGGGAGAACTTCTCATAATGAGCTCATTTGTATCTGGATACAGATAGATTCACAGAAACACTGCAGCGGCAAGGAAAGTCAGTGCCCGTTTATCTTTCAAGGTAGGGGAGACGTGCCCCTACCACCCCATTCCCAGTGACTTTGACACCAAACAAGTAAACTTCAGCTCAGCCCACATGATGTGAGGGCTGAATTCATTTGGTCCAAATTAAATCGCATTTATGAGTTGTGACACATAAATAGTCTAGAATTTTACACTTTTCACCCCAAAGTATGAAGAAAAGTCTCCACCATTTATATTCAGGATCCATTGGATCCCCTCCTTCAGTTAAGCACCCTCTTCAGCGATGTCCCCTCTCCACCATACGCGGACCATCAGAGGATGGAGGGGCTTAAAGATTCATGGGAACTCAAGGAGTGACCAGCAGCAGACTAGCTCCATAGTGGGTTTTTTTTTCTTTCTTTCTTTCTTTCTTTTTTTTTTTAATTAAGAAGCACCAGAATGAACTTGAAATTGGCAAGACCTCAAGAGAGAAACCAGGCTGGCTCTGAGCCCAGTTTGCACGGATGGGCTGGACGTGGATTTGGATCTGGTTCCTTCTTGGACTCTAGAGTCAACAAAAATCTACCTGCGGATGCGCAGATACTAGATGGAAAGCCGGGTATCCCTTTCTGGAGACCCCAGGGTCCTCTAACCTTCTTCCGTGGTAGCTGCCCTCCTCCTTCCCAGATGCTAGGCTCTGCCTCTTCTCTGAGACCCCCAGCGTCCTTTCAAGAAACCCTCCTTTGTTACTTAAGTTAACCACAGTCAGTTTCTACTGTGTGCTACTCAGCAAACCTTTTCTGTTCCCCCACTCTCACTGTGTTAAGGACAAACACTGGTGTCACATTAGTCTGACCCAGAAACTTGCTCTTTAAAAAGGAACTGTTTGTTACTTCCCTGGTGGTCCAGCAGTTGAGTGTCCAAGCTCCCAATGCAGAGGAGTCTGGGTTCGATCCCCAGGCAGGGAATTAGATCCTGCAACTTGCAACTAAGATCCCACATCCGGCACCTAAGACTCGGTGCAGCAAAAAAAAATGCCTTTTTTTTTTTTTTTTTTGAACAAAGAACAAAGAAACTGTTCTTACGATGGTGAGTTTTGAGAAATTATAGCAGGTGTCTGGGATGTGTGGGCTACCTTGAACCCCAACAGCATTGCTAATGCAGCCCACTTTCACACAGGCACTCTGACATTCAGGGAATTTCAGGCCACTCAACATAGAAGGAAACAGAGAAACCCATTTCTTCCAGCTCCTCAGAAACCAAAGGGGGGACAGAAAAGGAGAAAGGTCATGGGAAGTGGAGGAAAAGGGCAGGGAAGGGACATTCATCTGACATGGTCCCGGGTGGCCAAAGGAATCTCTGGGTCTCCTTTCCAGGTGAGGAAATTTTAGGAACTGTGGAATCACAGCTCGGGCCTGGAGGGGCCTCAAGAGCCTGAGCGGCACTCCCCTCACTGTTCAAACGGGGCGGTGAGGTTGGGGGGAGGCTTGGCCACCATCTCAGAGCCGCTGGGAAGCAGCAAGTTCCCCAAGAGAGAGTCTCCCATCTAAATGGTGCTCAAATCAGCATGTCAGAGGTGTGTTGAACTGACTTTGGGAAACGCTGGGGTCAGATATTTTAGAGGCCAGTGTAAGGCTTCCCTGGTGGCTCAGTGGTAAAGAATACATCTGCCAACGCAGGAGACACAGGATCCATCCCTGGGTTGGGAAGATTCCCTGGAGAAGAAAATAGCAACCCACTCTAGTATTCTTGCCTGGAAAATCCCAGGGACAGAGGAACCTGGTGGGCTATAGTCCATGGGGTTGCAAAAGTGTCAGACATGACTTAGCAACAAACCACCACCACCACCACCAATAGGGCCAGATGCTAGACACCGAAGCCCTAAGGCGGCTGATCTGAGTGTGATTCAGAGCAGGCCAGCCATGGATTCCATTTTCCAAAATGCTTTCCCACCCTTCACCTCATCTGTGACACCCTGCTGCCCTATAGCAGGGTGGTGTCTATTGTTCATTTTGCTAATGAAGAAACAGACTGGGAAGGGTTGTTGTTGTTCAGCCGATAAGTCGTGTCTGACTCTTTGAGACCCCATGGACTGCAGTGCCCCAGGTTACCCTGTCCCTCACTATCTCCACGAGTTTGCTCACACTCATGTCCACTGAGTCGGTGATGCCATCCAACCTTCTCATCCTCTGTCGCCCCCTTCTCCTCCCTCTCTCATCTTTCTCAGTCTTTTCCAATGAGTTGGCTCTTTGCAGCAGGTGGCCAAAAGTATCAGAGCTTCAGGGAAGGGCTAGGAGATGCACTCAAGGCCACCCAGCCAGCCACTGGAGAGCTGAGACAGGCCCCCGGTCCATCCCATCATTCTCGTCTTTCTCCCACAGGATAATGGAGACAGGTACTCCCAGACCTGCCATTCCAGATGGCTTCCATCTGCCTCCCGAGAACGGTGCCCTGGTGCTTCTCACTGCAACAGAATGGAGGGTTTAGGACTAAGGATTCAGTCCCACCAGCGGGCTTGCATGCCCTGCATCAGACACAAAGTGCACCCCCCACTGGGCTGCCTTCACCTCCCTGCCCCAAGGCTGCAAGGGTCTCTGTTGCTCCCGGGAATGGTCTGGGGCCCAGCAGGGGAACGGTGGTTTGCCTGCTGCCCTCAGTCAAACCTGCACAGGCCCCCTCCTGCACCCACACCTTTGGTGGCAGCAACAGACGAGCTCGCAAGCCTCTGTTTGCTCTCCTGGGGCCTGGGATGTGGATTCAGGAGGCCATCTAGCGCATATGTCCTTTTCCCTTAGTTGGGATGCAAAGGGACCAGTTTGCCACTCATCTTTCAGCGGAGACACACATATCAAGAACCGTAAGCGCTCACGGGGCTCCATGCCGGCTTTGCAGCATCTCTCCACCTTCCTTGCCGCAGAGGCCGAGCCTGACTTTCAAAAAAGGGCATGCAGCCCTGGGCAAATCCCGAGGAGGATAACTCAGTGTACATTGGTGCCAGGGATGGCAGACACCCTTTGGGGATTTTCCTGAGGGCCTCTGGAAACCAGAAGGAAGTCTGAGTGCAAAACTGAACGTGTAGCGTATATCAAAGGAATGCAGCATTGTTGATTCTTAGCAGGTCTGCCTGAATATTAGATGCAAATAAGTGCTAATAAGTACAGTGGGAAAAGCTAATGGAAAAACCATCCTTCCCAGTCGGATCACTGTGCACAGATGCACAGGGCAGCTGAGACAGCCTGACCAGCCACATTCACGGCTGGCCTGGCCCGGGGAAAACCTGTGTAGACATGTCCTGTGGAGGTAGAGCTTGTGTAGACTCATCCAGGGGAAACACTTGTGGTCCAGAGCCTCTTCCTGGCTGCAGGGCTGGGGTCAGGGGACAGAAACTCCTCTCCGTATCCTTTCCCCACTGCCCAGTGTGTGTATGTGTGTGTGTGTGTGTGTGTGTGTGTGTGTTTGTCTGAGTGAGTGTGCATGGTACTGAAGAGGTTCCCTTGACCACCAGGCTTCTTCAGCAACCAGCCCAGCTGCACAGCCAGGACCCCAGGTGGTGAGAGGGGACTGGAGGTGTAGGGAGGAAGGGCACAGGGGCTGGGATGGGGCAGTGCACTCTGGGCTTCTCCTCCGGCAAGTAGCTTTCTGCTCACTTCACCAACAACCACAGCCCTCCTCCCTGCCATCTTTCCTCCTGATCTGTTCCGACAGCTTTTGCTCATGGGATGGATAAAGACACTACTGTCCTGCTCTCCTTGGACTGCAAGGAGATCAAACCAGTCAATCCTAAAGGAAATCAGTCCTGAATATTCAATGGAAGGACTGATGCTGAAGCTGAAGTTCCAATACTTTGGCCATCTGATGCGAAAAATTGACTCATTGGAAAAGACTCTGATGGACTTGAGTTTGAGCAAGCTCCAGGAGTTCGTGATGGACAGGCAGGCCTGGTATGCTGTAGTCCATGGGGTTGCAAAGAGTCGGGCACCACTGAGCAACTGAACTGAATGGCCCTGCTCTCCCTGACATTTGAATGCTTGTCCCTTATATTCATCCCCTCCAATCTGCACCTGACTGAGGTGAAGCATTCGATTTCAGCTGTATACATCCGCTCCCTCTCACCATCTCCCATACACATAGAAATAACACGTGGCCAGTGGAGCTGTGGCTGGGGCTAGGGTCCTGGGTCTGACAGACTCTGAGCTCAAAGTCTTGGAGAGGAAATCCTAGCATCCAACCTATTCTATTTGGAACCAGCAGGCCCAGTGCCAGCTCTGCCATCCTCCAGGTGTGTGGATCCCAGCAACTTGGTGGCTTGTGACTTGTATGCTTGGGGCCAAACTTGTACCTCAGTTTCCTCCTCTATAAAACAGGAATAGTAGCCTGGTTTGTTGTTGCAGGAACTAAGGGAGATCAAGGTAGCCTATCAGCAGATAACATGAGAGGAGGGTGAACATCCTTCACTTTATTTTCCTAAAGGTTTCTGAAAATACTGAGCATCCCTTCAAGATGAAGATGTGACTGATTTATAGTTTCATACAGTTTCTGTGAAAGCCAGCCTGCTTTCCTTCCCGGCACCTGCTTGCCCCCTGCAGGTGGGGGCTGCCGCTTCTCCTAAAGAACAAGGACAAGAGTCAGAGCCCCCCACCTACTCCCTTTGCCTCCCTGCTCTGTCTTGGGGTTGTGTGGCTATGGATACGTCACGTGTCCACTCTGTTATTGTAGGGTGTGTAGGTAGAGGCGATGGTGGACCCAGGCTGACCCCTACGCCGTGACACAACAGGGACTTCAAGCAGACAGCCTTCAAGGGAAAGCCTGGGGCGCTTTCAGCTGAATCCAGAGCCCCCGGAATTGGGGGATCCATGCGGACACAGGGTTCGAGGCTGCGCAAGACCTCGACTGAAACCCACCGAGGTTGTAGCCCAGGAACCTCTCACAGTCTTCTTCGGGTCTATCCTCTGCGTTCCGCCGGCCCCGCGCCCCCGCAACGTCGGGTCCTAGGTGCGCCCTCCGGCCCAGCTGCGGTCACGGCCCGCTCTGGTGACGCCTGGTCTTCTTCCCAGGTCCGCGCCGGCGTGCGACCCAGCCAGGCAGTGGCAGCGCTCCGGCCGCGGGCTGGAGCCAAGTGGCAGCTCGGAGTCCGGCTCAGGGGGAACCTGGGAGACCGGCGCCGCCCGGGGCATCCCCACCCCCACCCCCGGGGCCGCCGGACCGCGCCCAGCGGCGTTTCCCTCCCGCCTTAGCCGCCCGTGGGGCCGCGCGAGTCGGAGAGCGCGCGTGGGCGCGGCGCCCGTGAGCTCCCGGGAGGGAAGAGTCGATTGAGGTGTGATCCGCTCCCGACCCGGCCACCGCCGCGGCCGCCACCACCGCGGGGCGGGGCCCAGGCCGGGGGCGGGGCGCCGGGCGGGCGCGGCGCTATTTCCAGCCTCGCCGGAGGCTCCGCTCGCACTTCGCTGGGAGCCTTCCTGGCGCGAGAACCGGATCCAGCGGGGCTGTGAGGAGAGGAGACGACGGCGGCGGGAGACGGGAGGGGGGCGGACCGGAGCCGGGTACAGAGGAGGAACACGCCGCCGTGCCCTCTCCCTCTTCTGCGCGCTCCGGTGGCCGGCCCCGCGCCTCTCGCCTCGCCGACCTCACGGGGCTCCGCTCGGAGCAGGAGGAGACGCCGGGCCCTAGCCGGGGCGGAGGGCGCCCTGCAGCCCGGGCGCCCCGAAACGGAGGATTCGCAGTGGAGGACCGCGCCGGGGCTGGAGCCTCCCGCGGCCCCGAAATCGCCGGCTGCGCCAGGTAAGTGCGCTGCGCCCCCGCCCCACCGCGTCCCCGCCCTGTGCCGGCTCCCGCCCGGAGCGGCGCCCCGAAGGGTCCCCTGGGGCTGCACTGCGCCCCAGCCCCGAGAAGCCCCGAGAAACGAAGAGGTAAGAGTTCCAAGCCGCGGGCGGGGATAGAGCGCGCGGGGTTCCAGTCTGGCCGCACTTTGGGGACTGGCTCCAGTAGCGGGAACTTTAATTAGACTTTTGCTCCTTGGATTTTGCTCGTCTCCGCGCGTCTGTGAACTGTCACCCCGCGGGTCAATCGGTCCCTGCGGATCCTCAGCTCCTCTTCTTCGCCCTGGATGCTGGGCGCGGGGAGGCAGCGTCGGCCCTGGAGAGAGCAGTGCGGGAGCCCGGGGGCGCCCCGAGCTTTCCCGCGCGCTGGGGACGGGGACTCGGGGACAGGTTGTGACGGGGAGGCCCGAGGGAGGAGTTAGAGGCTACCTTCTTGGCTTCCTACGCTACGGCGGAAGGTGCGCCCGCGTTCCATTTGCGCGCATCCTCACCCCACGACTATCCGGCGCACCAGCCCGTTTTGTACTCAAGGAGAGTGTGTGTGCGTCAGTGATCCTGTGAAGGTGTGTGCGTGCGCGTGTCCAGGAGTGCAGTAGTGCAGGAGCCCGGGAGTGGGCGGTGAAAGGATCCGCTTTGCCGCGGGACCCAGCCGAGCTCCGGCAGCGGCTGCAGCTCTAGCTGCTGGCTTCTAGTTCTGCGACCAGCTCTGGCCTCGCTCGAGGCCGTCCCCGCCCGGCCAAGGCGCGTTCGCGGGATTTAGTCGTGCCAGTGCTGGCGCTTGTGTCGGAGGTGACCCCTGTCTCTTCCCCTAACTTTGGTGGTACATTTAGGGCTCCAGGCCCTGCGACCCCGACCTGGAGCTGGCGGCAACCACGCAGCGCCCTGGGCTGTGGGCACCCGTTGCCCGGCTCTCTGTCCTAGCCGAAAAGTAGGGGCCAACCCCGGGATTCCCTGTCCCTTAGCGGCGTTCGATACTGTGGTGGACCCCGGTCCTTGGGCCGCCTCCCAGCTGGAGCCTGGGCCGTGATTGGCTCTGCTAAGTGAAGCGGACTGGGCCCCCTGTTTATGCTTGGCCGCAATCTGGCCTGGCAGCAGAGCCTGAAGGAGAGGCCAGTGAGTGAAGGGACTAGTGTCGGGGAGGAGTGGTGGTTGCAGAGGGGTTAGGGGCAGACAAGCCCCTTTCCCATCCCCAGCCTGCTTACAAGCTGCACTGCCAAGATCCCTTCCTTCCGCTGATCTCTCATATCTGAGTTCACCTTGACCCTTGCCCATGGGGTGGAGAACTTTCCCTAAGTCCAGCCCTAGAACAGTGCAGCCTCCAGGCAAGAGTGACAGAGCCCTCTTTAAAATTTCCCAGCTGCCATAGCCTCTCGTAGCCACCTTTTGCTCCTGTCCCAAAGGCAAGTCAAACAGGCCACCAGGAAGGGTGCATTTTGGTCCCTGGAGGAGGCCCTGTTTTAATCCAGACAACCCACCGCATATGGCAGGATGTGTTGTGGGGAGCCCTTGGCTGGTGTGAAGCACATTCCAAAGACTTGGTCAGACTTGCCTCTGTGAAGTGACCCAAAGGAGGGATAACATTCAGACTCTGAAGAGAATTGAGCCTCATAGGATGATCGATACACCAATAGCAGTTGAATAGAAAAAAAAAAAAAAAACCCACAAAGTCTGATCCCATCCATTGTCTGGCCCCTTCACCCTGGGACAGAGGGAAGGCACAGCATATTTATTTATTTACCTGGAATCAGACTCCGTGAGAGTGAATTATGTTCCCCTAGTATTGATTTTTAAAAGACTCCAAATTAAAAAGTCTAGGCTTTCTTAAAGCAAGGTCAAGGATTAATTATTTATAGAGAGACATCAATCAATCAGTGGGGGGAGGGGCTCACTTCCAAATTGGCTGAGCAGGCAAAAGGGAGCATCTTCTGATTTTCCCTGCTTTGGCTAGGAAAGAAACAGCCTTGTCTGACCTCTTGGGCTTCGCAGAGTTGTCCTGAACGGTGACCGGAGGAGTATGTTCTGTAACTCAGCCTGCAGTTGGAGATGCCTTTTTAATCTTGTAGCCAGAATATCACTTGGGAAATTTCATGCATATTTGCTGTGTTTCCATAATGAACATTTACTGATTACATAGTATCAAGGGAATTTCATTTTTTAAACATTTATTCAAATCTCTGTTTATGAAAGCTAATAAGTCTGAGAAAGTTCAGTAACTACTTTTTTTTTTTTTTTTTGCCATATGGTTGTTGGGAAAATATGCCTGGTGGGCTCAAATCAGAATTCACCTTCTAAAGGAGGAACATCAGGTTCTCCTGACTGGTAATGCTGTGCAGGCTGCTTCTCTGTTTATCACTCCGGTTGGTGTCAGTGGTGGCTGGACAGGCTATTTGTGGTTGTGCCGATTGAAGAGACGGGAGTTTTACTCATCACTAGCTGATGCATCTGGTTGAAGGCAGATGCAGTAGGCGCTGGGATCTTTGGGGGGATGATGGGGGAAGGTGTGGTGCCCAATCTCTTGCCTGCTGCCTGGCCTAGAGTCTCAGACACCTGTCTTATCCATACCTGCCACACCTCTCTGGTTTACCCACGTGTGGCAACCATGTGGGAGAAACATGGAACTTGAAGGGAGCATATGGGCAAGAAAGTGGACAAAGGGTTATGGTAGCTCTTTCATGAATAACTATGGCAGTTAGAGTCAGTAAACACTGTGAAACAAGTACCCAGCCTTTCAGCTAATCAGAAGGTAATGAATTATAAACAGGAAATTTATGTAGTGCTGGCCCAAGGAGATCAATGTGACTGTGACACGGGACAACGAGACATAAAAAAGCGATCAAGAATGATTGTCTGGAAGTGTATGTGGCCACATCTGGGAGCCTGGGGATGTTTGCTGGGGGCAGGCAAGAGCGTGCTAACGGCATGGTGACAGTAAGCTCCCCAGCACTGTCTTTGGAGCCACTGCCAAAGCTCGTCTGACGCCAGAGCAGCTGTGTTCCCTCCCTCCTGGGAAAAGGCTGCCCAAAGGCAGAGGAAACCCTTGAGCTCAGGCAGCCGGAGGACAGAGCCGCATTAGCTCAGGTAGCAGAGGACACAGGAGACGCCGTCTCATTTCCTTCCGGCTGGAAGATGTGTGACCCTGCGGTCAGTAAATCACGGCGACAGAAGATGAGACTTACAAATTGGCCGTGGGAAAAAGTTGTGACTTTTACCCTGTACAAAACTACCTGTCATTTGTGATCTGGTGCTCCAGACTGCACCTGCCGGCCACAGATGCGTCCTCAGCCACTGGCAGGCTGGAGCGGCCTGTGTGCATCTGGGTGGGTTGACAGCGAGAAGCAAAATTCCATTGTGAAAGCCACCTCTGGGGAAGTCAGAGAGTGTCTGCAGGCAGGGGGCCTGGGTCCCAGCATTTCCACTCCCCACCTTGAAGGTCATGCACTCCTGGGAAATCAGTACTTCTTGCTACTGGTGACTGAGAGCAAGACACCTTGTCCCTGCCAACCCAAGTCTAGAGCTGGGCCTGGTCAGCGACATTTATTTGACCTAAAATAGAACTGTTAACATCGAAACCTAAAGCTGAAGAATGCTATGTCCCATACTCCCAGCATCAGACTCCTTGTTGCCCTCCATTCAGTGACCAAACACAGCATGTATTTGGTGTCTGTTGTTGGATCAGGCTCTGGGAAAGGCCAAACTGAGAGTGGTCCCTCCTCTTGCAGGTTTTGTCATCTGGTGGAACAGAAACTCCATCACCATCCACTCATCATGCACCGATATATGCTGTGCCAGATGGTCCCATTACTAAACAGGTCACCAACGCATATGTGATCTAGGCCCTGATGAACGTGTAGAGGAAATATCTGTGTGGTTGTGAGACAGAGATTTACGATAGAGTAATCTGACCTAGACCGAGGGCCCTGGAGGACTTCCTGGAGCAGGTGACTCTCCACTGAGCTCTGAAAGAAGAGCTGTAACTAAGCATGGAGGGCGCTTTCCAGTGCAGAATGTGAATGAGTGAGAGAGATGGAGCTAACCAGGAGCTGTGGGAAGGCCCACGTGGCCAGCAGGATGAAAGGGGGAGATGGGGTTGGAGACTCAGAGTCCTGACTGTAAAGGGCCTCGAAGGCCAGGGAGGGACCTGGGACTGCTGCAGAGCAGGGAGCCCAGCGAGGAGGGGGCTGCAGTAATCCTGGAGGGAGGCAGCTGTGGTCCTCCAGCGGGACGGTGGGCCTGAATCTACTGGGGCCTGGTTCAGTGCAGAGCAGAGAAGACGAGGGGACGTGAGATGGTCAGGACCACGACTGGAAGATGTCAGCACCCTGAGGCAGGGCCCCTCGGACCAAAATGTTCCAAGTGCTCCTCCACTCTCTCTGGGTTCGACCCCGCAGGGCCGGCAGGTCAGGCTGCCACTTGTGCGGCCCTGCCTCTGTGCCCCTGCCCACCTGTCTCACGTCCTCAGCCAACCCCTGAGCCCTTGGGCCTGCTGCTGCCTCCCCCAGGTGTTCACCTTTTAGGCCTGGCTCGCGGTGGGCGCACAGCAGGTGGCAGCGCCGGGTCAGTGCTTTCATGAGGACGGTTGATCGGACACCCGCCTTCATGCCCCCCTGCTGGCCAGAGGTTTCATCCTTGGTAGGTCCTTAAGCTGCCCCACTCTTGAGTCTGACCGGCAGCTGGTGGGCACCTGCCCAGAAAGAGCTCCTCTCCTGGGCCCTGCCTCGGTTCTCTCTCCTTTCCTTGCCTGCCCCCACCCTCTGCGAGGGGCTCTGCCCATGGCCTCAAGGTCCTAACCCACCTCCGATGTCAGTGAGCTCCCCGTGGCTGGCTGAGCTCAGCTCAGGCCCCGGCTTCCCTGCAGCCCTCGGCTGGGTCCCCCCTGGGCTCTGTCTTCCAGAACGCGGGTGGGGGAAGCAGGTCTGTGAGTCACCCCGCTTCCCGTTGTTCCCACGCTGCTGGCTTCGGGCCCTGAGCCGAGCGGCTGTGCTGAGCTGCCAGCAGCAGCCCGGGTCACTGTCACCTTGTTCTGCCTGGCCCTGAGCCAGCTCCTCCCTGGCGGGGCCAGACTGCGGGATGGGAGGAGTGAGAGCCCAGGAGAGGATGCTAGGAGGCACAGGTCTACTACACGGGCCCCAGGCCTCTCTGGGGCTGATTCCTCCAGCCCTTGGGCTCTTTGCCTGGAGTGCGGCCTCTTCAGATTCTGGCTGCTGCCCTGCCCCTGCCTTGCCACCGCGGACCACAGGTCGTGCCCTTGTGCTCTTCAGTCTCAAGAGTGGAAAGGGGACCCAGGAGAGCGCCCCGCCAGCAGACCCTAGCCCAGGCTCACATTGACTCATACTTGGCAGACTGGTCGTCCCCGCTTCCGAGGCTGCCTCTTCTTGGGGGGCTGACTCATCTTCCTGGACAAGTCCCATCTGTCCCAGCCTGTGGGCACCGGGACCCTCCTCCAGCCCTGAGATGTGGGGCTCTGCTTCTTCTGCTCCGCAGGGAGCATCCAGACCCCCAGCAAACACTGACGGTGGTCCTGCCATGCTCTGCACCTCCTCTCAGGTCTGGAGGAAGCCGAGCGAATGCAGCAGGGCTTGATGTAAATCCTGGTCTCCCTGGGGTCTTGGCTGAGATGAGCTTGGCATGGAGAAGGTGGTCCGTGATGGCGGGCAGAGTGAGCTTAACCCTGCAGTCTGTCTATACTGGTGGAGCCCTTGTGTGATGCAGATACTGTGTCTACACCAACTGAGCTGGTGCATGGTGCAGGCAGTCTGTCTACACTGGTTGAGTCAAGGGCATGCGCCCTGGAATCTTCCATTTAGTCCGTGCCTGCCCCACTTTCAGTGGAGTCTTTGTACAGACTCTAAAACTCTCTCTGGCTTTGGGGGCTTCCCTGTGGCCGAGCTCAGCTCAACCCAGCTTCCCCTCCGACAAGGCCCTGACCATCAGGCTGTGTCTCCCAGAGCTGGGGTGGTTAAGCCCAAGGTACAACGCAGTCTGTCTATACTGGTTGAACCCAGTTCATGATGTAAGCCATTTGTCTACGCAGGTGGAAACAGTGGGTGATGCAGCCAGCCTTTTGGAGACTCCTGTGCCTTATTCACCAGGAATATTCTTTTTTTATCCTTTCCCTTATGTACATGTATTCATGCTGAATCACTTCAGTCATGTCTGACTCTTTGTGACCCAAAGGACTGTAGTCCATCAGGCTCCTCTGCCGATGGGATTCTCCAGGCAAGAATACTGGAGTGGGTTGCCATGCCCTCCTCCAGGGGATCTTCTTGACCCAGGGGTTGAACCTGCGTCCGTTATGTCTCCTGTACTGGCAGGCAAGTTCTTTACCACTAGCGCCACCTGGGAAGCCCTCCCTTATACACATCTAGGTCTAATTTGAGCCTTCCTTCCTAGGGGCTTTTCTCAGCGGTTCCCTCAGTCTCCCACGTCTTGCTTGGATCTCTTTGCTGGAGGCTGGCACAGGACTGGGGGTGGTGTGCGCGTGGGGCGTGGTGACCCGCTGCCACATGGTGCCCTCAGCCGGATGCCCCCTCCTGTCGCTGTGCTTGGGGACTGAGCCTGCCGCTGCCACCGTACAGGGGCCACCCGCTGTCAGTGGGCACGGCCACCTCGACATCTCACACAGCACTCACTCCCAAGTCATTTAGGCCTGGAGATGCTGAGAAAGATCGAAGGCCGGAGGAGAAAGGGGTGACAGGATGAGATAGTTGGATGGCATCATCGACTCAATGGACGTGAATTTAAGCAAACCCCGGGAGATGGTGAAAGACAGGGAAGCCTGGCGTGCTGAGTTCACGGATCACAAAGAGCCGGACACGACTGAGCACCTGAACAGCATCGCTGCCTTGGTGCGCATGGTGAACCGCATTGCTTCAGGCTGGGTCCATCTTGCCGTCTCCTGCTTAGATTCCGGGCCTCCGTCTCCACTGATGTCATTTCACCTCCTGAGGGTTGGCACATCTGCAGATTTAATTTCATGACCATTCATCCCTGGGAAAACACAATCTATGCCTATTATTTAACACTTCTCAATTCCCTCTGCCACGAATTAAAGTGTCAATGGACAGCCATGGCAACCAGCTCCACCCCCTCGCTCCACCCCGCTGCCGCCTTGGGGTTGTGACTGAAGCCAGCTCCTGGAGTCAGACTGCCTGGGTTCAAGGCCCAGCTTCACCACGTGGGCAGTCTGTGGACTAGGGACCCAGCTTCCTCACCTGTAAAACGGAGATGACAATAGAATACACCTCATGGAGCTGTTGTGCCTAACAGATAGCCTGCCCACAGTAGATGGCAACCGCTGTTATTTCATCGTCTTCATAAACTCCTATGTTTGGTCTTTTAGCCAAGGTTCAGTCCTTCTCCATCTCAGGAGCAAGGAAACCTGGCAATCAAGGGCCTTGTCTAGTGATGTGACGAAGGCTTAGGGACACATGTGGCCCTACTGACTGGTGTCCCCTTTCTCAGCAGTCTCCTATGGATGCCTCTTCCTTGTCCTGTATTCAGTACATTTGAAATCTTTAAAAAAAAAAACTTATTGAAGTTTAGTAGATTTCCAATGTTGTGTTAATTTCTTCTATACAGCGGTGATTCAGTTATACATGTAAATATTAATATATATTCTTTTCCACATTCTTTTCCGATATGTGTTATCCCAGCATATTGAATATAGTTTCCTGTGCTGTACAGCAGTATCTTGTTTATCTCTCTTACATATAATAGTTCGCATCTGGTAATCACACACTCCCAGTCCTTCTCTCCCCCAAACCCCTCTTGGCAGCCATTAGTCTATTCTCTATATCTTGGAGTCTGTTTCTGTTTCACAGATAAGTTCATTTGCATCGTATTTTAGATTCCATGTGTCAGTGATATCAAATGGTATTTGTCTTTCTTTTTGTGGTTTACTTTGCTTAGTATGATAATCTCCAGGTCCATCCATGTTGCTGCAAATGGCATTATTTCCTTCTTTTTTATGGCTGAGTAATATTCCATTGTATTATGTACCACATCTTCTTATCCTGTCATCTGTTGATGGATGTTAGGTTATTCTGTCTTGGCTGTTGTGAATAGTTTTTGCTGTGAATGTGGGGGTGCGTGTATCTTTTTGAATTGGACTTTTCTCCGGATATACGCCCAGGAGGGGACTGCTGGATCAAATGGCAACTCTATTTTTAGTTTTTTGACGAACCTCCATACTGTTTTCCATAGTGGCAGCGCCAATTTACATTCCCACCAGCAGTGTAGGTGGGATCCCTTTTGAAAACCTTTTATTCTAAATACAGTATGCACTCTGAAATGCACACAGATTGTGGTATATGATGCAATGAATATCTGCAAACAAAACAGGTCTGTGTGCCCTGCACCGGAGCGGGGATCAGAATATGGCAGCATCCCTGTGAGCCCTTCCAGGGGCCTCCCCTCCAGCACAGGTGACTACTCTCCTTACTCATAATGGTGTGGATTGGTTTTCTTTCTTTTTAAAGTTGACGGAAGTGGAGTCGTAAGTCTGCGAACCTTTGTGTCTGGCTTTCCATTATGTTTGTGAGAGTTCCCCACATTGCTGTAGATAGTTATAGCTTGTTCTTTTCTTTTTTCCTTTTCTTTTTGGCTGCTCTGGGTCTTTGTCCTGGAGCACGGGCTCTTCTTTGCAGTGCGTGCACTCTCTACTTGTGGCACGTGGGCCTAGTTGCCCTGTAGCACGTTGGATCTTAGTTCCCTGGCCAGGGATCAAACCTGTGTCCCTGCTTTGGAAGGTGGAATCCTAACCACTGGACCACCAGGAAAGTCCCAGTTTGTTTGTTCTTGTTACTGTATAGGATCCCATGGTGTGAAGACATCCCCGTTTCTTTTTTGGTTCTCCTGTTGGTTGACATTCGGGTTGTTCAGAGTTTGGGGCTTATGGACAGTGCTGCTGTGGACCTTCCTGCGTGTATCTCTTGGGCATGGGTACACATTTTAATAAACATGTACCTGGAAGAGAATTGCTGAGTCTCAGAATATGGCCATGTTCATTCCGTAGGTGATGGCAAACAGTTTTCTACAGTGGTTGTACTAATTCCCCTGACACATACCAGGCATGTGTGAGAGTAGCAGCTGCTCCACTTCCTTTCCCCACACTTTGTGTTGTCAGTTTCTTTCCCTTTAGCTCTTCTATGAGTATGTAGAGGTATCACACTGTGGTTTCCATTTTATTCTCCAGACGACTAATACAATTTTTTTTTTTTTTGGCCAGGGATGCATTGAAGTTGAAAACATTCTTGAACAAATTTGAAAATTCATTTCCATCTCTAAAACATGAAGTATCTTAAATATCTAGGATGCTGGTGATTCCATCTGCCAAGCAGGTGTAAATCTGCCACATTGTTAGGCACCAGGTAGCCAGGTGTTTCTCTGGATGAAGCTGGGGACCCGGGCACCTGTCCCAGAATCACTGGATGAGCTCCCATGGTCTAGCGCACTCTCCGGGGCTTGTCTTTCTTTACCTTCACAAGTCCCAGGAGCATTGAGACCACCCCATGTGTCGTCTGCGCAGCCGTGTCTCAGTACCTAGGACAGTCCTGGTGCAGAGTGGGACCGTGAACACCCACTGAATGAAGGGCTGGGCAACAGAGTGTGGCCCGTTGGCTTCTGTCCTCTCCCGCCCCAGATGACTTCCAACAACAGGGCTTGTTGGAAGCCTGGGCTGCTATGGGGAGGGCTCTGGAAGTTGAGTTCTCCAACCCAGGAGAGTGTCCCATCCTGGTGCTCCATTCCTCTAACTCTGAGATACCCAACCTGTATTGGTCCGTGGCCTGTTAGGAACCAGGCCTCCCAGCAGGAGGTGAGTGGCGGGCAAGGGAAGCTTCATCTGCTGCTCCCTCTCTCTCCCCATTGCCCACATTACTGGTCCCTCATCACCCAGTCCATGGAAAAATTGTCTTCCAGAAAACCGACCCCTGGTGCCAGAAAAGTTGGGGACCACTGCTCTGAAAGACCCCCTCCAGCGGCCATGCTCACCCCCAGGGCTGTAGGCACTGGCCATTTAGAAGCACCTCTGGGCCCCTCGTCCCTGACGGGCTTATCTGTCATTGGGCCCCTCTGTAGAAAGCAAGACTCCTTCCCCCTCCAAGCCACCTCCTCAGCTTTTCAACACCAGCTTCTCACAGATGACATGCAAAGGGCGCAGAGGAGATGCCCTGCAGTGAAGTGAAGGTGAAAGCGCCGTGTCTGTTATCACCTCATCCACTCCCGCCGCATCACGTTTCGATGGGGACCATGATAAAGCCTCCTTTCTTTGGGGGTGGCTCGATCCTTTTCTCCTCAAGCGTGACATCATTTTCTTTGGAGAGCAGCACGGCCAGTGGGGGATGAGAGCTCTGAGTCAGACCCAGGTTCAAATCCAGATTCTGTTCTTGTTTGGTTTGGGGACCCAGCCATTGCCTCCAGAGATTCACACACAACTCTGATGCAACCCATGGGGAGGTGACTGGGAGGTCGAGATCTCTGGGGCTGGGGAGTGCGGGCAAGGGACTCTAGCCAGAGCATCTGCTGGAAGGGGCTCTATAGAAGAGGGGACATGGGCTAGCCCTCAGAGATGGGGAGGGGGAGATGACTCCTCAAGGATCACCCGTTGTGAGCCCCACCCCTGAGGGTCCAAAACATGATGTCCTCGGAGAAAGAAGTGTGTTGAGCCCCCGGGAAGCTCTAGTCTAGTTGACCCTCATAGAGCAATGATCAGAGCTCACTGGAGAATTATAGAAGGCTTCCCGGAGGAGACGTGGGACTGCATGTCAAAGGTCAGGGGTGAGAACTTCATCCTGGTGCCAGTAAAAATTTTCTCCAGGATTGTGGGGCAGGGACAGTGTGAGCTAAATACCAATCACTTTAAAATAGGGCCACAAAGAATCCATGACACATATTGTTTATGTGATGTGGAGGCGGGTGTGCAAAGATGGAAGAGCTAAAAGCAGTTTGGGAAAAACAACACCTTTTTTTTGTGAAAAGACAGATTAGAAAGGTTTATGCTCTTGTGTGATAACTAATATAAAAAGTTTATCAAAGTTAAAAAAAAAACAACTGACGCTTTCTCCAAATTGATTTGAAGACTTGGCAGATTTGAGGAATCGTTCAGTAACGTTTTATGGGTTGATGCTAATTTGATGCAGCAAACCCATGCATTGCGCCAATTTACTGCCAAACCAACATTAAGCATGGACCTTTCGTGCAAGGTTTATAGGCGGACAGCTCATAAAGATACATGCTTGACAAGGATTCTGCTTCTCTTAGGATGTGCTATGTGAAGTGTTTATCAAAACCCAACTAAATCGCCCTCCCCTTTTACTCGTAAACAATCTCTGAGGACTTTAGGCCTGACTCTCATACAGTATTTCATGCAGTTTCCCATGCAGCATTTCGTGCAGTATTTCACCACTCTCGGGTCCTGGTACATGGGGAGCCTTGTGTGTAAAAGCCACAGGTACTGTGTGGTGATAGCAGAGGGAGCCCTTTGGGTGGAGGGTGCCCTGGGGGACCACTTTGGAAATGACTTGATACCCAGGTCCTGGGAAGGCTGGTGACACTTTTCATAAGGGGGTCTCCTGAAACAAATCAAAGGTTGCAATTAAATGAGATCTGTGTTGTCGTTTGTTGTTTTAATCGCTCAGTCGTGTCCAACTCTTTGTGACACCAGGGACTGTAGCCTTCCAGGCTCCTCTGTCCATGGGATTTCCCAGGCGAGAATACTGGAGTGGGTTGCCGTTTCCTTCTCCAGGGGATCTTCCCATCCAAGGGATCGAACCTGCGTCTCCTTCACTGGCAGGTGAATTCTTTACCACTGAGCCACCAAACGAGATCTGTGGCCCTGAGGAAGTACACTTCACGCTTTCATTTCTGTTTCCTGGACTGATGTGTGGTGGATCCCCTCTGCCAATCTCTCTTCATCCAAATATGCTGTCACAGCCTCTTCAGTAAGGAGATATCGCAGTTCGGTGCTTTGTTCTGCATGTCGAAAAGTGTTTAACAATAAAAATTATCAAAACTCCTGTCTTTCATTGCTGAAAACCACAGCGTCTGTTTTCCCAAAAGAAAATCGGACTTCCATTGATATTAGTCTAGACTGTACCACTCCAATCCCTTGATTCCTCCCATCTAGTGTTAATTACAGGGCTTAAATGGAGAAGGTTGCTGGAGGGGGCAAGTGGGCATAACACTGTCGACACAGAGCCGCATGGGGCTTCAAAAGGAGAGATTTGATCTTGGGCAAATGTCAAGGCAGTTTTGAAATCTGTGTTATGATATCAGCTCACTGCCAGTGTAGGGCTTCATCTGGATTTCATAAATATTGTATGGGGCTCTCTTCCTGCCACCTTGGCCAGCTGGAGAATACAACTGCCACCCCCCAACCCTGCCACACACACACACATACGCACACACACAAACAGAACCATCACAATTGCAATCTACTGTAGAGTTGTCATGAAAAACCAATTGGTGATATTTCAATCACAATGTTCCTGTAACAAATTCTATTCAGATTCTGTTGGAAAGGGAGTTAAACCTTCCTCCTGCTGCTGGGAGAATCTACGCTAAATGTAGCTTCCTGGGGTCCTGGCAGCCATCCAGGGCTTTGTAAGTTATAGTTCTCCGACCTGGTTCTCCGAGTGACCTTGGAACCTCCGAGCGGCGGATTCCTCGGGTTGACACGTTGCCCTCTCTTGTCATCCTCTCTTGAGAGAATGTCCCTAAGCCAAGCAAGTGCTCCCAGCACCCAGATCCTTCAGCTTGAGAGATAGACTATGCGCAGAGGCTCTCAGGGAGCGCGTGTCAGGTGATTGGAAGACTGCTTGTTGCTGCTGACCTTTCCTCTGAGATTTATGCCAGCCGTGAAACAGTCCAATATTGTGTGTAAAGGCAGCCTGCAGGTGACAGGAGTCTCTCCCCAGCACACAGCAGGTAATCCTGGAAAATAAGAAGAGGGACAGTCTGCAATTACATTCATCAGCTATTTTTGGTTAAGGAATAAACAAAATGGCCCAAAGTGCTGCTGTTATGGATTCTAGCAAAGGAGTGGCGTGTAGGAAAGATTAATGTACAATTAAAATCCATGTACGGGTAAATTACAGGGTGACAGCTATCTAATGCAAACACTGCAGACGTGTAATTAAGAGGAGTTACTGGCTCTCGAGGGTGGATTTGCTGAGGAAAGTGTTAGGGAGCTGTCTGTGGATCTGGAGGGGCAGGGAGGCTTGCTGGGATGGGGGGCCATGCAGATAGTGAGGAGGAGCCCCCCGCCCCCCCCACCGCATCTGGGGGCAGCCTGGGATGTGATGACCCCAGATCTTTCAGGCGGCACAGCTGCCCGTCCACGGTCCGCCGGTTCCTGTTCCAAGCTTCCAGCCCTTTCTGGAGCCATTCTGCTCTCCCCCTCACCTTTGGCTTTGTGACAGCGAATGCCCATGGATGTCTTTTTTCCCCCTCGTTTTTAATTTCTCCTGCTTTGTCAGCTTTTTAAGGAATATGTTACATTATGTGGAAATTGGATGCTAACAAGATTTGTATGAATAAATTAGACTCTTAACTTTTTATGTTATTACAAAATTGAAATAGACTCTAATGACAGTCAGAATTAATGTTGTGTTTCAAATAAATGCCGGGATGTGACTGAATTTTCAGTGCACTCTCTTCTTGTGTCTCTAGCTCTCCCTAGAAGGCCTTGCCTGAGAAAGAGGAGTCTCTCTCAGAGCAGCGGGGGGGGGGGGGGGGGGGGGGGGGGGGGGGGGCTGCCTCTAGCACTCAGGCTGGCAGTGCCCCTCCAGGACGCTTCCCTGACCATCCCCAAGTGACGCTCTGCCAGATGCTACCATGAGGGCTGCTGGGAATATCTGCAGCTGATGCTCCCAGCAGCATCCCTCCTCACCAAATAATTGCCCTCGCAGGATTTCCCTGGTGGTCCAGTGGCTAAGACTTCATGCTCTCAATGCAGGGGGCCTAGATTCAATCCTTGGTCAAGGGACTAGATTCTGCATGCCACAACTAATGATCTTAGTGCCGCAGCTAAGACCTGGCACAGCCAAATAAATAAATATATTTTTAAAAATCACCCGAGGTTATACCCCACCTGTATCCAGTGACTGGCTGTGTCCGTCCTTCCCCACTCCAGATCCCCCTGTGGGGCCGGTTCAGGCCTCGGTTGTGAGGCATTGACGTCTGTTTCTCCATCTGCCCACTTCTGCCCTCCTCATTTCCTCACAGGGGCCTCTACCAAAAGCCCTTCCCAGTAAACCTCAGCGTTTCCAGGAAACTAAGCTCTTGGGGATTTTGGTTTTCCTAAAGCAGCTGTCTGCCTGGTGAGTCTGTTCTGCCGGCATCAGAGTCCCCAAGAATCAGGATCCTTCTTTCCGCTCTGTGTCCCCTTCTTAAGCCCAGGGCCGGGGTGAGGCAGGGACGAGGCCTTGACCTCAGCCCTGGTCTCCCTGGGGAGGGTTTGAGCAGCAGCAGAGTCAAAGGACTCCCCCGGATCTGAGCTGCTTTGGATAGGGGGCAAACTTGGAGAGATTTTCTGCAACAAAACCCCACTCTCCCAAAGGAGCAGATCAGAGCAGGGGCTGAGGGCACTGGGATGTGAGCACTGGTTCCCACAGCCAACGGTAAGAGGAAAGAGGGGCCTGGTAAGGTAGGGAGAGAGCATGACGTAGCCCAGACATGGAATTTTCCAGCTGGGTGGAAAATTCAGCCCCCCAGTGCAGCCGGGCCTCCTGGAAAGGAGGTGGTGCAGTTTGGGGTGCACTTGTCTCTTCGGAAGAGGGGAGGGGAGCTTAGATCCAGCTGCCATTGCAGTAACTGGTTCAGGGTAGCCAGATATTTGAATATTCAACAATGGGTAGATTTTTACATGAAGTCTTTCCCTTTCAAAAATCTGGAGACTAATTCAGAATTTAAAAATCAAAGTCTTACGTGCCCAAACAATATGCCCACGAAATGCATCTGGCTTCTGGTCTGGAGGAATTTGGAGCCCAGAGCTTCACTGACAAGGTGATCAGTTCTCCCCTTGGAGGGTAAGGGCCAGAGCCCTGGAAAGGGACGGTCACGACCAAGACTGAAGGCCAGGCTGAAGAACTGTCGGGCTGCAGGCAGCTGTGACCTGCCCAGATGTGGCTTCTGTCCTGGGACATCCCCCATCCACAATCTGCTGGAAGGGGGTCCTCACTGCTGGGGCTCTAGGCATCAAGCTGCTGGCTGGACCCCAAGAGCAGCTGGATCCTGGCAAGTCCAGCCCTGGTCAGTTGGACCACTCAGCGTGGGGTTTGGTGAGTGAATGGGTAGCAGAGGGACCTGGGCAGATCCTTCCACCCCATATCTGAGGGACCTCACCTGGAGCTTTCTGCCTTCACCGTCACAAATCTTAGCAATTCCCTGCAGGAATGCCTGAAGAGCAAAAAAGAAAAGTCTCCATTGCCCAAACTGCCCTCCGTATCTGGGGTTCCCATCCATCATCACAGAGTGGGAGAATCTTCTGTTTAAATCACTTTATGTACATAAACTCATAAGTCATATTCATTTTCTAAAAAATTCAATAATTTTTATGCCCACTGCACATAACCTGTTTAATCACTTTATACATCATGAACGGCTTTCCCTGGTAATGGATCTCTTTTCATCCTGCTTTTGACACCCACATGGGGTTCCTTCCAATGAATTTATCATAATTTATATAAACTATTCCCAGTTGGACATATTGGGGGGTTTTCATTTTTGTTTTTCAGTTTTAAAGAACGTTGAAGTGAATTTTCTTGCTAGTATTCCTCTGTGTCATTTCAGGATAAATTTCTAGAAGTGGAATTGTTGGCTCAAAGGGTATGCCCACTTTTAAGACTTTTAATACTTCCTGACAGATCCCCTTACAGAAAGACTCAGTGGTGCATGAGTGTGCCTTTTTTCATACCAGCAAATCTTTATTTTTTAAAATCTTTGTCAATTTGACAGGTTAAAGAGTGGCACGCCTATTGTTTTTTTTGAAATAACTTGTATTTACATCAGGGTGATATGTATGTGTCATTTTAAAAGCAGAAGAATAAAGGTGTATAATATATCCAGCAATCTCCTGCGTCATCTTTCCCCACTTCTCCCAGCTCTGCTCCCCAGAGGCAACTCCCTAGGATTCTTTGAGCTATTTCCCTGGCGTGTATTACTACTTCTATATTTATTTCCACATCACATGCATATACTGCAGGTGCAAAATGGCCAGCCAACCATCCCAGCATTATTTATTGAGCACTCACCCTTTGCTTGCTTTTTTAAAATGCCAGCTTCATCATTTGCTTAATTCTTGTATTTACTGAGCTGTTTTGGGTCTCTTCTGTTTTTGTCTGTCTATTCTATTACCAGAATCCACTATTTTGATGATTATAGCTTAAAAACAAACATTTGTAATACCTTAGAGGGCAAGTCTCCTCTTGTGCTTGTGTGGTATCACATTTTTATTCATTTAGATGCACTCTTAGAAATATTGGGTCAAATTTCAAATACTGTCCAATAGAAATTTGTATTTGGACTGTGTTTCACTTATAGATCGGAGAAGGCAATGGCACCCACTCCAGTACTCTTGCCTGGAAAATCTTATGGACTGAGGAGCCTGGTAGGCTGCAGTCCATGGGGTCGCTAAGAGTCGGGCACGACTGAGCGACTTCACGTTCGCCTTTCACTTTCATGCATTGGAGAAGGAAATGGCAACCCACTCCAGTGTTCTTGCCTGGAGAATCCCAGAGACAGTGGGCCCCCGTCTATGGGGTCGCACAGAGTCGGATACGACTGAAGCGACTTAGCAGCAGCAGCAGCACTTATAGATAAATTTAGGAGAAGGTTGCACATAAATTGACCTTTTAGTTTATTTATTATGTTTTACTATATTGAGTCTTCTGATTCATTTACTCAACAAATATGCATTGAAACCAATTGTGTGTCAGGCTCTGGGGACCAGTCAGGGAACAAAAGAGAGGAAGATCCCAGTCCCCCATAAAGCCATGATGAGAGTTGCTTTGAAGAGCCAAGCAGGGTATAGTGGGTTGGAGCTGGGGATCGGGGAGGAGGGAATGGGTGGGTCAGAGTAGGCCTCAAAGGTGAGATTTGGGGGAAAGGAGGACATAGGCCAGGCAGGTGATCTGGGACAGTGGTTCTCAACCTGGGGCGATGGTGCCCCGCCAGGGAATTTGGCAACATCTTGGGAGGTACTATTGGTATCTAGTGGGTACAGGTGAGAGATACTGTTTCACATCCTAAAAGGCACAGAGCAGCCTCCATAATAAAGAATTTTCTGGCCCCAAGTGTTGTTGGTGCCAAGATTGAGTAATCCTGATCCAGGCAAAGATTTTCTAGGCAGAGAGGCACTTAGTGAAAGGTCTTTAGGCAGGAGTGAGGAAAGGCAAAGAGGTGGAGAGATGGAGGGGAGGCAGCTAGGAATGAGGCCACAGGATGGAGGGTGGATGGGGAGACGGTCAATGATTCAGGTTGTGCAGGGCAGGATAAAGGAATCTGACTTTACTCCATGTGAGGTGGGAGCAACTGTGGAATTTTGAACAGGGGAGTGTGCCATGATCGAGTTATGTTTAGAGAGGATCATTCTTTTCTTGCTGCCAGATGAAGGGCAAAGAGAGCTGGCAGGCTGTTGCAGTGAGAGGTGGTGGTCTGGGCTGAGATAGTAGCATGATGTGGAGAGAATGGATCTGATTCCAGAGATTTTGAAGATAGCTTATAGGATTTCCTTATGGATTATTAATAGATGGGGTGTGAGGAACAGAAAGTTTTTGTCTGAGCAACTTGAAAGATGGAGTTACCCACAGTTGAGATGGGAAAGGTAGCGGGCAGAACTGGTGTTGGAGGGGATTCAGTTAAGGACATGCAGTATTTGAGATGTCCAACACACATCCCACTGCAGATGTTGAATATTTGGTTAGATATGAGTCTGGAGTTACAGAGAGTGGTGGGAGCTTGCCATATAAATTTGGCAGTCATCAGTGTGTGCCTTTTGAAGCCATAAGACCAACTGAGGTCAGCAAAGGAGTGAGTGCAGACAGAGAAGAAAAGAGGACCAAGGACGGACACCAAGAATATTCAAACATGAAGAAGCCAGGGAAATGAGAAGGGACAAACCGAGGAGACCAAGAGGTGACTGGTGGTGTAGGAAGGATGCAGGAGAGTGCCGTGTCCTTGTTGTTGTTCAGTTGCTCAGCTGTGTCCAGCTCTTTGCTACCCCACGGACTGCAGCATGCCAGGCTTCACAGTCCTTCACCATCTCCAGGAGCTTGCTCAAACTCATGTCCATTGAGTCGGTGATGCCATCCAACCATCTCATCCTCTGTCGCCCCCTTCTCCTCCTGCCTTCAATCTTTCCCAGCATCAGGGTCTTTTTTAATGAGTCAGCTCTTCGCATCAGGTGGCCAAAGTATTGGGGCTTCAGCTTCAGCATCTGTCCTTCCAATGAATATTCAGGACCGATTTCCTTTAGGATTGACTGGTTTGATCTCCCTGCAGTCCAAGGGACCCTCAAGAGTCCTCTCCAGTTCAAAAGCATCAAGTCTTTGGCACTCAGCTTTCTTTACGGTCCAAGTCTCACATCCATACATGACTACTGGAAAAACCATAGCTTTGACTAGACAGACACTTGTTGGCCAAGTGATGTCTCTGCTTTTTAATATGCTATCTGGGTTGGTCATAGCTTTTCTTCCAAGGAGCAAGCGTCTTTTAATTTCACGGCTGCAGTCACCATCTGCAGTGATTTTGAAGCCCAAGAAAATTAAAAGTCTATCAGTGTTTCCATTGTTTCCCCATCTATTTGCTGTGAAGTGATGGGACCAGATGCCACGATCTTAGTTTTTTGAATGAATTTTAAGCCAGCTTTTTCAGTCTTCTCTTTCACCTTCATCGTGTCCTAGGAGCCAAGTAAAGATGGTACTTCATGGAGGAGTTTGTGGCACCTGTGTTAGATGTTGGTGGCAGGTCAGGTAAGATGAGGACCAAGGATTGACCAGTTTCCACTATGTGCCTTGGCAAGAGTGGCTTCAGTGAAGTGGGAGAAACAACATTCTGATTTAAGTGCGTCTCTGAGACAATGGCAAGGGAGGAGATTGTGAACTCGGCACTCAGGTTTTGCTGTGAAAGAAAGCAAAGAGACGGGAAGGGGAAAGAGGAGAGGTTTTTTGTTGTTGCTTGGTATTTCATTAGGAGAAATAACAGGACATTATTATGCCAATGGGGATGATCCAGTAAGATGTATGTGGGAGAGGAGAGAGCTGCTGGTTTGAAGTTCTGGAGAACGTAAGAGAGCATTGAAGTTGGTAAAAATGGGGGCATTGATCCTTGGAGCACAGACACAACCTCTGGCAAAGCGTAGAGAATGCTGAGAAGACAGAATAGCACGTGCCAAGACGGTGATTGAAATCTGGAGGTTCTCTTGTCTCCTTCCCTGTCTCGCTCTGTCCACCCCCCGCACGCAACTTTATTGAGATGTAATTACATACCATACTATTCAGCCATTTAAAGTGTACAGTTTAATAGTTTTCAGGATGTCCACATCATTGTACAACCATCAGTAACAATTTCATCACCCCCAAAAGAAACTCTGTACTTATGAGCAGTCACTCCTTATTTATACCTCCCGAGTCCTATGCAGTCACCAATGTACTTTCTGTCTCTATAAGATTGCCTATTCTGGACATATAAATTGAGTCGTATAATACGTGGTCTTTCCCTTTCTTTCCTTTTTTTCACTTAACATAATGACTTCAAGGTTCATTCACATTGTGGCACTTCATTCTTTTTATGGCTGAATAATATTCCATTGTGATGTATGTGCTGCATATATTATTTTATCCTTTTATTAGTTGATGGGATTTGGGTTGTTTCTATTTTTGGCTATAATTAATAAAGTTGCTGTGTACACATTATGGGACAAATTTCTTAGTGTATGTGTGTGTGTGTGATTGTGTGTGTTTTCATCTCTTTGGGGCATATACAGAGGAGTGGAAATTCTGGGTCTTTAGGTAACTGTATGCTTAACCTTTTGAGAAACTGCCAGACTGCTTTCCAAAAGTGAAGTGAAGTCACTCAGTCGTGTCCGACTCTTTGCGACCCCATGGACTGTAGTCTGTAGACCACAACCAGGCTCCTCTGTCCATGGGATTTTCCAGGCAAGAACACTGGAGTGGGTTGCCATAAAGGCTGTACCATTTCATGTTCCCACCAGCTATGTATACGTATTCTCATTTTTCCACTTTCTTGCCAATTTGTTTTTGTCTGTCCTTTAGGTTTTAGTCATCGTAGTGAGTGTGAAGTAGTATTTGATTTGGATTTAGTATTTGATTTCACTATAGTTTTTATTTGCATTTCTCTAATGATTAATGATTTGAGCATCTTTCTATGTGATTATTGGTCATTTGTACATCCTTAGAAAATGTCTGGGCTTCCCAGGTGGTGCTAGTAATAAAGAACCTGCCTGCCAGTGCAGGTAGACATGAGACACAGCTTCGATCCCTGGGTCCAGAAGATCCCCTGGAGGAGGGCATGGCAACCCACTCCAGTATTCTTGCCTGGAGAATCCCATGGACAGAGGAGCCTGGCAGACTGCACTCCATTGGACTGCACAGAGTCGCACAGAGTTGGACTGAAGCAACTCAGCATGTGCTCAGAAAATGTCTATTCAGATCCTTTGCCTATAAATTAATTTTTTAACTATCAAATTGTAAGATTTCTTTGTGTTAATATGTTCTGGATACAAGTTCTTTATCAGATACATAATTTGCAAATATTTTATCCCATTCTGTTGGGTTATCTTCTCAGTTTCTTGATAGCGTCATTTTTAGCACAAAAGTTTTTAACTTTTATGAAATCCAGTTTTTAAATTTTTTTTCTTTTGTTGCTGTGCTTTGGTATTGTATTCAAAAATGCCTTGCCTAACTCAAGTCATGAAGATTTACTCCTTTTTATTTTTTATTTGTATATATTTTTAATTTAATTTTCCTTTCTAATTAAATTGGCAAGTCTTCTCAGGACAATATTAAATAATAGCTGGCTTCCCTGGTTCTATTCCTGACTTTAATGTTGCATTATTAATCATGATGCTGTCTATGGGATAAGAATTTCATAACTTAAAAAAACAAGGTATCCTATCTTTCTAGTGTTTATATGTGACTCAACGGACATGAGTTTGAGCAAACTCTCGGAGGTAGTGAAGGACAGGGGAGCCTGGCACACTGCAGCCCATGGGGTCACAGAGAGTCAGACACAACTTTAGTGACTGAAAACAACAACATATGTAATCTTTTTCCTCCTCCCCTGCAAATGTATTTAATCTGTGTAGATAAACATGATTTTTATCCTTTGACCTAGTGATGCAATAAATTATATTAATAGATATTCTAATATTGAGGCACTCTATAATGCATTTCTGGATTAATCTTAATTTATTGGGGTACATAATTATTATATTATACTGCTTGTTCAGTAGCCAGAAGTTTTATAATTGCCTTTGTGTTTCTTTGACTCATGAATTATTAGACTCTTAAGCATTTCAAGGGCATATTTTTCTTTCCTGCTTTCCAATTTTGCTGCATTATAGCCAGAGATAGTGGTTTGCATGTTATTGATTCTTTAATTTTAGTTGAGAATTGCTTTGTTTCTTAGTATACGGTCATTTCTTGTTCTATTATGTTTGAAATAATATATACCCTCTGTTAGGTGCAGAATTCCTTTATCTATCTATCTATCTATACATTCTTTAGCTCAGTTTTGTTAATTGTACTATTTGTATCTCCTGTATCTTTAAGTTTTTGGTTGCTGAATTTATCAATTTCAGGATGAGATGTGTTAAAATCTCCTATTATGGTTATCCATTTGTTGATTTTTCTTTGTAATCTTATCAATTTTTACTCTATATTTTAAAAAACTATATTATTATTATTAGATGCCTATGGGTTTGAGGTTGTTATATCTTCCTAGTGAATTATTCCTTTTTTCTCTATATGAGAACTTTTTAAAACCCCATTGAAGCTTTTTTGCCTTAGATTTTATTTTACCTTATATTAATATTGTAAAAAATGATTTTTGTTATCTTTTAGATGGTGTAGCTTTGTAATTTCTCTTTATTTTTAGCATTTCTGAATCATGTTTTGGAAGAGTTTCTCATAGCAAGATTAATCTGTGTCTGTGTGTGTGTGTGGTTACTGGTATATTGGCATTCTTTTTTCTGTTTTATTTTGTGTTTTCTACATTCCTTGCTTTTTCATTGTTTCTTTCTAAAAAATCTTCTGTTTCCTAAAAGATGAATCATATTTTCTTTTTTGCTTCCTTTACTGATTTGAAAGTTATATATTCTATTTTTTATTCTTTCAATGATGACCTTCAATTTTTCAGTATGAATACTTGGCTTAATAGAATATGAATTAAATAAAAATTTTTACTTTCTTCCAAAGCAGCACAATAATTGTAGAACACTTTAATTTTGATTATTTCCTCATCCCATACCTTTTGTCTAGTTAGCACTATATTGTTAATAAACTCCTCAATCTTTAAATCATTGCTACTGTTGTTATTATTTACAGTTAGTGATTATCTGAATTTACAAATGTTTACCAACTTTTTGCTCACCTTTGCTTATTGCATCTTCTTCTTTCTCTCTGGGTCCATTTCTCTCTCTCTCTGTCCTTTTTTAAAGATTTTTTTGATGTGGACCATTTTTGAAGTCTTTATTGAATTTGTTACATTACTGCTTCTGGTCTATGTTTTTGTGGTTTTCTTGGCCATGGAGCATGTGAATCTTAGTTCCCTGACCAGGGATCAAAATGCATTGGAAGGCGAAGTTTTAACCACTGGACAGTCAGGAAAGTCCCACCTTTCATTTCTAACCTTATACCTCTTTAGTAGTCCTTTCAGAAAAGACCTGTGTAGAAGACCAAAGCCTCTCTGGGACTTTGTTCATTTACATATGATTTTGCCCTTAAGGGTTAATCAAGGTATAAAACTCTGGGATGACAGTTCTATTCCTTTAGCTCTTTGAAGACTTTCAGTTCAGTTCAGTTCAGTTGCTCAGTCACGTCCGACTCTTTGTGACCCCATGGATCACAGCATGCCAGGCCTTCTTGTCCATCACCAGCTCCCGGAGTTTACCCAAACTCATGTCCATTGAATTGGTGATGCCATCCAACCATCTCATCCTCTGTCGTTCCCTTCTCCTCCTGCCTTCAATCTTTCCCAGCATCAGGGTCTTTTCAAATGAGTCAGTTCTTCACATCAGGTGGCCAAAGTATTTGAGTTTCAGCTTCAACATCAGTCCTTTCAGTGAACACTCAGGACTGATCTCCTTTAGGATGGACTGGTTGGATCTCCTTGCAGTCCAAGGGACTCCCAAGAGTCTTCTCCAACACCACAGTTCAAAAGCATCAATTCTTCGGTGCTCAGCTTTCTTTATAGTCCAACTCTCATATACATACATGACTACTGGAAAAACCATAGCCTTGACTAGATGGACCTTTGTTGGCCAAGTAATGTCTCTGCTTTTTAATACGTCTAGGTTGGTCATAACTTTTCTTCCAAGGAGTAAGCATCTTTTTATTTCATGGCTGCAGTCACCATTTGCAGTGATTTTGGAGCCCTCCAAAATAAAGTCTGCCACTGTTTCCCCATCTATTTGCCGTGAAATGATGGGACCGGATGCCATGATCTTCGTTTTCTGACTGTTGAGCTTTAAGCCAACTTTTTCACTTTCTTCTTTCACTTTCATCAGGAGGCTCTTTAGTTCATCTTCACTTTCTGCCATAAGGGTGGTGTCATCTGCATATATGAGATTATTGATATTTCTCCATATTTCTCCGGGCAGTCTTGATTCCAGCTTGTGCTTCATCCAGCCCAGTGTTTCTCATGATGTACTCTGCATAGAAGTTAAATAAGCAGGGTGACAATATATAGCCTTGATGTACTCCTTTCCCTATTTGGAACCAGTCTGTTGTTCTATGTCCAGTTCTAACTGTTGCTTCCTGACCTGCATACAGATTTCTCAAGAGGCAGGTTAGGTGGTCTGGTATTCCTATCTCTTTCAGAATTGTCCACAGTCTATTGTGATCCACACAGTCAAAGGCTTTGGCATAGTCAATAAAACAGAAGTAGAGGTTTTTCTGGAACTCTCTTGCTTTTTTGATGATCCAGCAGATGTTGGCAATTTGATCTCTGGTTCCTCTGCCTTTTCTAAAACCAGCTTGAACATGTGGAAGTTCACTGTTCACATACTGTTGAAGCCTGGCTTGGAGAATTTTGAACATTACTTTGCTAGCGTGTGAGATGAGTACAATTGTGCAGTAGTTTGAACATTCTTTGGCATTGCCTTGCTTTGGGATTGGAATGAAAACTGACCTTTTCCAGTCCTGTAGCCCCACTGCTGAGTTTTCCAAATCTGCTGGCATATTGAGTGCAGCAGTTTCACAGCATCATCTCTTAGGATTTGAAATAGCTCAGCTGAACTGTTTATAATAGCCAGGACATGGAAACAACCTAGATGTCCATCAGTAGATGAATGGATAAGAAAGCTGTGGTACATATACACAATGGAGTATTACTCAGCCATTAAAAAGAATACATTTGAATCAGTTCTGATGAGATGGATAAAACTGGAGCCGATTATACAGAGTGAAGTGAGCCAGAAAGAAAAACACCAATACAGTATACTAACACATATATATGGAATTTAGGAAGATGGCAATGATGACCCTGTATGCAGGACAGCAAAAAAGACACAGATGTGTATAGCGGACTTTTGGACTCAGAGGGAGAGGGAGAGGGTGTGATGATTTGGGAGAATGGCATTGAAACATGTATAATATCATGTAAGAATCTAAATGCCAGTCTGTGTCTGATGCAGGATATGACACGCTTGGGGATGACGCGCGGGGATGACCCAGAGAGATGTTGTGGGGAGGGGGGTGGGAGGGGGGTTCATGTTTGGGAAAGCATGTACACCTGTGGTGGATTCATGTCAATCTATGCCAAAACCAATACAGAATTGTAAAGTAAAAATTAAAAATAAATAAATAAATTAATAAAAAAAGAAAATGAAATAGCTCAGCTGAAATTCCGTCACATCCACTAGCTTTGTTCATAGTGATGCTTCCTAAGGCCCACTTGCTTCACATTCCAGGATGTCTGGCTCTGGGTGAGTGATCACATCATCGTAATTATCTGGGTCGTGAAGCTCTTTGAAGACTTAGTCCATTGCCTTTTGGTCTCCACTGTTCCTCAGAGAAGCTAGGAGTTATGCTGTCAGTCCTTTGTGGATAATGTCTTTATCTCTAGTTGTTTTGTGATTTTTCTCTTTGTTTTGATTTTCCTCAGCTTCGTTCAGATATATCTAGGTATATAATTTTATTTCTGCTGCTGGGAAGTTGAAACATTTATTCAGTCTGATGACTTTCTTAAGCTCTGAAACATTTTCAGACATCATCTCTTCCAATAATTATTTTCCTTTATTCTTGATGTCAGCCTTTGAAATGCCAACCTCATATATAGGAACAGTATAGCATGTTGGTTAAGAACATGAACTCTGCAGATAACTATATGGATCTGACTCTATTTCAGGGCATAATAGTGGAGGAGAATTACATAAACTCTTTATTAGTTTTCTCACTGCCAAACTCTTAGGTTGTTGCGATAATAAATGAGCTTTTATATGTAAAGCACTTAAAATAGCTCCCGGAACATGGTCATTTCTACGTAAGTCTTAGTTATTAGAGTTCCCTGGAATGCTCCAGAGACCCTACACTGCACTAATGTGTTTGTCTCAAGATCGTTATTGTAAGTTTTCTAGAAGGATCTGACTTTGTTTTAGTCTCTGGGGATGCATTTTTGCCAGAGTCTCCATGATTGTTAGTATTATCTGGGACTGTCTCATCTGTTCTCTTGCTTGTAACCTCAGTATTGTCCTTTCTATGGATGCATTTTGGGTGATAATGTGAGATTTATATCCTGGGCCACGACACCTTCTGTTATTAAACTCTTGTACTGTATCTTTAATTTCAAGCATTTTTTTTTAATTTCTAGAAATTCTCCAGAGACCTTTTAAGTCTGCATGCTAGTTTTTGTTCTTTCATTATTTTTAGTGTTTTTTTTTACTCACTTAATAATTTAAAACATATTATCTTTTTGGGTTTCTCCTTATTGTATTCATGGAACATTCGTCCTTCTGTTTGTTTATCTGCTGATTTTCCCTCATGGTGAATCATTTCCTTGAGCAGATTATAATTTCTGTATGATATTCTAGGGAAGCAAAAAAATTACACAAGCTAATTTAAGATGGGTGATTTCTTTTTTTTTTTTTAATGGTAGCTTTGTGGCTCTTGGGTTGTAAAAGCATTGCTTCACAACATTTCAAAAATTGTTTCTGCTGAGAGTTCCATGAATGCGTCAGTTGGGACTCATTTTCCCCATTACTTCTGCATGCTGGGACTCCAGCACTGCACATATGGTGTAAATTTGGATTTCATGGCCATAGTACAGGGTTGGGATTGCCTTTCTTTCTGGAAACTATTTCTCTTTAAGATCTTTTGTACTTCCCCAGACAGAGGTCGAGTGTTCCAGCCCCCATTTCACTGAGGTGAGACCCCCTCTAGAGCAGGAACTGAGTTGCAGCTCCTCTTACTGAAAGATGAGAGCCAGGCTGGCTCTCCTGCCCCTTGTGGACACTAACCCCGTAGCTCTGGCCTCTGGGGTCTGCCATCTGCCGTTCCAGGCCTCTGGGCACCAGCTGACAGCGTATTGCTCCAGTTTTCACATCTCTTCATTTTTTGCCTCCAAAGATTTCCCTTTTTTCCTTTAAGCCCGATTAGGTATTTAATTATTTGATATTATATTTTATCCAGTGCTTCCATGCATTTAGAACTGGGAGTGGTGATGGTGGGGGCTGTGTGTCTGCCATGATCTTTTATTTAGGATTTTTACATCTAGAGTGACAAGCAAGATTAGTCTACGATTTTATTTTTGTTTCATCTTTGGCAGGTTTTGGTGCCAGGGTTATGTGTTATTCATAAAATTAATTAGGAAGTTTCTCTCCTTTCTTTATCCTCCGGAACATTTTAAATAGCATAGAAAATTTCTGTTCCTTGAAGGTTTGAAATTTTCCAGTGAAATCTGTCTGAGGACGATGCCTCTAGGGGTGGGAATGATTGTTTTCAAGACTTATTTTCTATTCAGCTTTTTTACTTCTTAAATCAGAGTGTATAACTTCTGCTTCCCTAGACTATCATACATTTAATCAAGATTTTAAAATTTATTCGCATGGAATTCCACTTGGTGTTCTTATATTTTAATAGGCTTTTTTTTTTGCATCTCTGGTTATATCTCTTTCTCATTAATATTTTTCTCTCTTTCTTTTTTGATTAGACTTACCAGAGATTTATATATTTTATTGACCTTTTCTAAGAAACAATTATTGAATTTTTTCATCCTGCTATTGAACTCTGAAAGATCTGTCGTTTCTTCTTTCATCTTTAATCCTCTTTTAAGGTTTATTATCTTGTTCATTTTCTAATTTTAAGTTGAATGTCCAGTTCACTTATTACCTTTTTTCTTTAAGAATAAAACATTTAAAGTGATAAAAAATTTCCTCTGAGTACAGTTCTGGCTACATTCCATAAGTTTTGATGTGCATAAATTGTCATGATCATAATTTTTCATCATCTGAAGTTGTTATTTTTATTTTCTCTTTGATATAAAAGAGGTATTCAGGAGAATATTTTAAAACTCTATTTTTTGTTATTAATTTCAGGTTAGATAATACTATATCTCATATATTTTTTAAAACTACTGTGTTTATGTGAAATTTAAATTGATGCTGACTGTAATGTACACCATTATTTTATATGAGAATAAGAAAGAAAAAAAAATCACTGCTATTTAAATCCTAACATCCCCTCTATAGTCAGATGTATCATGGTTTCAGAGATGACATGAAAACGTAAATCTTAGGATGCATAAAGTATGTAGTTTATCATTCATTTTAAAATTTAAGTACAGGGACTTCCCTAGTGGTCCAGTGGTTAAGAATTCGCCTCCCAATGCAGGGGACCCAGGTTCGATCCGTGGTTGGGGAAGATCCCACATGCCCTAGAGCAACTAAGCCCGTGCACCTCAACTGCTGAGCCCGTGAGTCACAGCTACTGACCCCACACTCACAACGAGAAGCCACCACAACGAAGAGTAGCCCCACTCGCTGCAACTAGAGAAAGCCCACAGGTAGTAACAAAGACCCAGCTCAGCCAAAAATAAATGCATTAATAAATTTTTTAATTATTAAAAAATAAATATAAGTACATTGTGGTCAGAGAATGTGATCTGTAGTATATTAGTTCTTCAAAATACATTGGAATCTGGTATTCAGTATGTGGTCAGTTTTTATAAATGTTTACATGTTCTTGAACATAAGGTATCTTCTCTATACATATCTTCACATATACACATGCATATATAAAGTCAATTTTGCAACTGTGCTTTTGAAATTTTCCATACACTTGCTAATTTTTTCTGTTGGTTTGATCTTTCCATTTCTGAGTGAGACCGGTTAAAATCTCCCACTCTGATGATGGATTTGTTAATTTTTCTTGTGATTGCCACTTTCTGCTTCATGTATTTTGAGCTTCTGTTGTTAGATGACTGCAAGTTCCTAATTGTTATACCTTCTTTTTCAGATTGTTTTTTTTCCTCTTGTGTTGTGCCTCTCTTTACCCCTATTCATTCTTTTTTTGCTTTGAATTCACTTTTATTTGATAATAATATCATGTCATCTTTCCTTTGGTTAGTACTTCCTGGCATTCCCCTTTCCAGCTACTTACTTCCAGCCTTTCGGTGTTGCTTTTAAAAGGATTTTACCATCAAAATTAATGGTTTTCATTGGCTGGCAGTAGGCTCTGTGTGTATATAAGCATTGTTTCTGAAGGCAGAGAGTATGAGGGAGTGTATAGGTTGGGGATTCTGCATGTGCAAGTCTGTATCCTGGCTCTGCTCTCTATTGGCAGCGGGCACTTGTGAAGTGAAGAAGTGAAGTCGCTCAGTCATGTCCAGCTCTTTGCGACCCCATGGACTGTAGCCTACCAGGCTCCTCCCTCCATGGGATTCTCTAGGCAAGAGTAGTGGAGTGGGTTGCCAGTTCCTTCTCCAGGGGATCTTCCCGACCCAGGAATCGAACCTGGGTCTCCCGCATTCTAGGCATATACTTTAACCTCTGAGCCACCAGGGAAGCTTCTTTAACCTCTTGGGGCCTCAGTTCAGTTCAGTTCAGTCGCTCAGTCGTGTCCGACTCTTTGCGACCCCATGAATCGCAGCACGCCAGGCCTCCCTGTCCATCACCATCTCCCGGAGTTCACTCAGACTGACAACCATCGAGTCCGTGATGCCGTCTAGCCATCTCATCCTGGGTCGTCCCCTTCTCCTCCTGCCCCCAATCCCTCCCAGCATCAGAGTCTTTTCCAATGAGTCAACTCTTCGCATGAGGTGGACAAAGTACTGGAGCTTCAGCTTTAGCATCATTCCTCCCAAAGAAATCCCAGGGCTGATCTCCTTCAGAATGGACTGGTTGGATCTCCTTGCAGTCCAAGGGACTCTCAAGAGTCCTCCAACACCACAGTTCAAATGCATCAATTCTTCAGCGCTCAGCTTTCTTCACAGTCCAACTCTCACATCCATACATGACCACAGAAAAAACCATAGCCTTGACTAGACGGACCTTAGTCGGCAAAGTAATATCTCTGCTTTTGAATATACTGTCTAGGTTGGTCATAACTTTTATTCCAAGGAGTAAGCGTCTTTTAATTTCATGGCTTCAGTCACCATCTGCAGTGATTTTGGAGCCCCCCAAAATAAAGTCTGACACTGTTTCTACTGTTTCCCCACCTATTTCCCATGAAGTGATGGGACCAGATGCCATGATCTTCATTTTCTGAATGTTGAGCTTTAAGCCAACTTTTTCACTCTCCACTTTCACTTTCATCAAGAGGCTTTTTAGTTCCTCTTCACTTTCTGCCATAAGGGTGGTGTCATCTGCATATCTGAGGTTCTTGATATTTCTCCCAGCAATCTTGATTCCAGCTTGTGTTTCTTCCAGTCCAGCGTTTCTCATGATGTACTCTGCATAGAAGTTAAATAAGCAGGGTGACAATATACAGCCTTGACGTACTCCTTTTCCTGTTTGGAACCAGTCTGTTGTTCCCTGTCTAGTTCTAACTGTTGCTTCCTGACCTGCATACAGATTTCTCAAGAGACAGGTTAGGTGGTCTGGTATTCCCATCTCTTTCAGAATTTTCCACAGTTTATTGTGATCCACACAGTCAAAGGCTTTGGCATAGTCAATAAAGCAGAAATAGATGTTTTTCTGGAACTCTCTTGCTTTTTCCATGATCCAGCAGATGTTGGCAATTTGATCTCTGGTTCCTCTGCCTTTTCTAAAACCAGCTTGAACATCAGGGAGTTCACGGTTCACGTATTGCTGAAATCTGGCTTGGAGAATTTTGAGCATTACTTTACTAGCATGTGAGATGAGTGCAATTGTGCAGTAGTTTGAACATTCTTTTGCATTGCCTTTCTTTGGGATTGGAATGAAAACTGACCTTTTCCAGTCGTGTGGCCACTGCTGAGTTTTCCAAACTTGCTGGCATATTGAGTGCAGCACTTTCACAGCATCATCTTTCAGGATTTGAAACAGCTCAACTGAAATTCCATCACCTCCACTAGCTTTGTTTGTAGCGATGCTTTCTAAGGCCCACTTGACTTCGCATTCCAAGATGTCTGGCTCTAGATGAGTGATCACATCATCATGATTATCTTGGTCATGAAGATCTTTTTTGTACAGTTCTTCCATGTATTCTTGCCACCTCTTCTTAATATCTTCTGCTTCTGTTAGGTCCAGACCATTTTTGTCCTTTATCAAGCCCATCTTTGCATGAAATGTTCTCTTAGTATCTCTAATTTTCTTGAAGAGATCTCTGGTCTTTCCCAATCTGTTGTTTTCCTCTATTTCTTTGCATTGATCGCTGAAGAAGGCTTTCTTATCTCTTTTTGCTATTCTCTGGAACTCTGCATTCAGATGCTTATCTTTCCTTTTCTCCTTTGCTTTTTGCCTTTCTTCTTTTCACAGCTGTTTGTAAGGCCTCCCCGGACAGCCATTTTGCTTTTTTGCATTTCTTTTCCATGGGGATGGTCTTGATCCCTGTCTCCTGTACAATGTCATGAACCTCATTCCATAGTTCATCAGGCACTCTATCTATCAGATCTAGGCCCTTAAATCTATTTCTCACTTCCACTGTATAATCATAAGGGATTTGATTTAGGTCATACCTGAATGGTCTAGTGGTCTTCCCTACTTTCTTCAGTTTAAGTCTGAATTTGGCAATAAGGAGTTCATGATCTGAGCCACAGTCAGCTCCTGGTCTTGTTTTTGCTGACTGTATAGAGCGTCTCCATCTTTGGCTGCAAAGAATATAATCAATCTGATTTCGGTGTTGACCATCTGGTGATATCCATGTGTAGAGTCTTCTCTTCTGTTGTTGGAAGAGGGTATTTGCTATGACCAGTGCATTTTCTTGGCATAACTCTATTAGTCTTTGCCCTGCTTCATTCCACATTCCAAGGCCAAATTTGCCTGTTACTCCAGGTGTTTCTTGACTTCCTACTTTTGCATTCCAGTCCCCTATAATGAAAAGGACATCTTTTTGGGGTGTTAGTTCTAAAAGATCTTATAGGTCTTCTTAAAACCGTTCAACTTCAGTTTCTTCAGCGTTACTGGTTGGGGCATAGACTTGGATAACTGTGGTGTTGAATGGTTTGCCTTGGAGACAAACAGAGATCATTCTGTCATTTTTGAGATTGCACCCAAGTACTGCAGTTCGGACTCTTTTGTTGACCATGATGGCTACTCCATCTGAGGCTTCAGTTACCCCATCTATAAAATGTAATTATAATGTCCCTAGCTCATGCGCTTGTTTGTAGGATTAAATAAGCCAATATGTGTAAAATGCTTATACCACAGTTTGACATATGGTGAGCATCGCCAAATTTTAGAGGGACTTAATCTCTTAAGGGCTTTCCAGGTGGCACTGGTGACAAAGAATCCAATGTAGGAAAAGCAAGAGACATGAGTTCAGTCCCTGGTTCAGGAAGATCCCCTGGAGTAGGAAGACGCAAAACCTGCTCCAGTATTCTGGCCTGAAAAATTCCATGAACAGAGGAGCCTGGTGGGTTACAGTAGTCCATGGGGCTGCAAAGAGTTGGATATGACAGAACAAATTAACACACAATCTTAATATTTATTGTTATCACTAATATTTTGGATTTATTTATATCATCTTTTTTGTGGCTTCTGTTTATGTTCCTTTCTTACTTCTTGTCCAATCAATGCAATTTTCTTTTTCCTTTCTTTTTTTCCCTATTGATTTGAAAACTATAGATTTTTTTTATCATTTAATTGAGTACCCTCAAAATGTTAACATACATATTTAACTATAAATTTTTTTAGCAAGGCTAAAGTTATTATCTCTGTTGTCCTCCAAAACAATCAAGCATTTTTGCACATGGGGACTGCATACCAAACACTTTCTCCTTCCATCTTCCTCGTTGTTATAGTTGAGAATTTTTTGCTACCTTAATGCAAAAAAAAATGACTTCCCTGGTGGCTTAGACAGTAAAGCGTCTGCTTGCAATGCAGGAGACCTGGGTTTCATCCCTTGGTTGGGAAGATCCCCTGGAGAAGGGAATGGCAACCCACTCCAGTATTCTTGCCTGGAAAATTCCATGGACAAAGAAGCCTGGTAGGCTACAGTCCGTGGAGTCACAAAGAGTCAGACACGACTGAGCGACTTCACTTTCACTAATGCAAAAATAGTATTTTTAATATGTAGAGTTGATAGTTCAATTTGCTAACATATTTTACCATGTTCCTGTTTTTTTAAATCCCATTCATTCTGAGTTCATTTTTCTTAAAGAAATATATCCTTTAAGAATTCTTTTATTTTAGCTGGCACACCTGCAGCTTTGGGTGTCTGGAAATGTCTTTATTTTGCCCTCATTCTTGAATAATTGAATAGAATAACCTTTATTTTCCTATAACACCTACAAAAAATTGTATTCCTCTACTGTCTTCTAAGCATCTCTTGATGCTAAGATGCCTGTGCTACGTCACTTCAGTGGTGTTCGACTCTTTGCGGCCCTATGGGCCATAGCCCATCAGGTTTCTGTCCATACGATTTTCCAGGCAAGAGTACTAGAGTGGGCTGCCATGCCCTCCTCCAGGGGATCTTCCCAACCCAGGGATCGAACCTGCATCTCTCATGTCTCCTGCATCGGCAGGTTCTTTATCACTAGCACCACCTGGGAAGCCCCTAAGGTGTCTACTGTGGTCTAAATGGTGGCAGATGATCTGTCTTCTCTTTCTGGTAAAGTTTAAGGTTTTCCTTTCTGGTTTTCTAGAGCTTTACCAAGATGGGTGAATTTTTAAATTTTTTACCGCTACTTTAGCATTGCATGTACGTTTTCAGGACAAAAAGCAATCACATTTCTTCTGATCTGAAACATTCTCAGTCATATTCCCTCAATTTATTGCTTTTCTACTAGCACCCCATTCTCTTCTTCTGGAGCTCTATTAGATGAATGAGGTGATTCTTTTCAGCAGTTGCATAGGATTCCAGAGTTTGGATGGACCAAAATTTAATTAAACATTCTTCTACTAGTGGAAATTTATATTTTTTGAACTTTTTTCTATTAAAAGCAATGCTGTAGCCAACATTTTTTCCTCTCTCTTGTTTGTTAGATTCTATTTTTATTGCATCATGATAAAATAATGACTTCTATTGAGATGTTTTTCTGTAGTCTAATATAAGCCCATATTTCTAAATATTCTGAGAGTGATTGAGAAAATTGTATTCTGTTCACTGAGCACAAAGGTGTGAGAGGGAGTGCCAGATTTTATTAGTCAAGCCTTTAATATTCTCACTTAATTTTGTTTGCATAATTTATCATTTAAAAAGTGTTAAAAAAAAAAAAACCTTTACGACTGGGGAAATGTCGTCTCTTTTCCCCCTGATCATTTGTTTTATAGACCCTGAAGCTATGTTGTGAGATGTATTAGTACCCACCTGTGAAGGTCACTCCACGGGCCTGAACCTTGGCGTCTCCCTGAAGCTTTCCTGGACCTCCTTTGTGGTCCTTGGACTCTTCCAGGCACCCTGACCTCCCAGAGGCTGCCCTGTCACCCATCCTATGCCCACTGCACTGGGCTGGCTGGAATTCCTGTCCGTGTCTGTCTTCCTGCCCTGTGCCCTGACCAAATTTCCTCCATGGACACAGGCTCAAAGTCCCACCCTGCCCGTTTCTAAATTTATTTGATCCTTTCAGTGGAAGTTTGGAAGGAAAGAAGTTAGACAAATGGTGTTTGTTGTCATCCTTAACACAGAAGTCCCTTTCTTTCCAACAACTGCTTTTCCAGGCATTAATGTTCTTTCCTTACTCAGCTTGACCTCCTTCCTTAGCCCCACACTCCCCAGGTGTCCAGGTGAATGATGTCCATCTATACATGCATTCATGGCAGGAAGTTTTCTAGCACTGCCAGCCCCCACGTGAGGGCACAGAAGCTGTGTGGAGCTGGCAGACTGGTCTTAATTCCAATCAATGAACGAAGAGGGACCCAACCCGAGGTTGGTCCATGGCTGGACCATCATGGCTGGACCTTCAGGAGAGAGGCAGGGCCCACCTCCCAGCCATGCTCTTCTCTGCAGTCTGTACAGCCCCTGCCCAATGTGTGGGTCCCCTGTGCCTATGGCCAGTGTTTTCCCGGCACCACTCATGCTTCCCCTAGGTAGCTAGAGCAGATGAGCGGAGCAGCGCCCTCCCACAGATCTGTTCACCGTCAGCAGGAGTGGATCTCTTTCTAATATTTATTTACCTATTTGGCCATGCTGGGTCTTAGTTGTGGCATGTGGGATCTAGTTCCTTGACCAGGGATTGAACCCTGCAGGTAGTCCTAGCCATTGAACCACCAGGGAAGTCTCCAGAGTGGATCTTTTTTAAAGGGAAAATCGCATGCATCTGGTGGGAGAGGTTCATACCCCACAAGCATCCTCACTTGCCCCACTCCTCCTTCAGTTCTCACCTTGATGTCCTAGGCACAGGGCTCTTCCATTTCCCAGACCAGAGCTGCATGCCATGGCCCCTTGCTTTGGGACTGTCTTGGCATTGCTGGGAACTCTTCAAGGGTAGTATATACAAGCTGGCACATAGTGGGTGCAGTGCTCAGCAAAGGTTTGTGGAATAAAGGAAGAGGTGAAGGTAGGGGTGATAATGAAGGCAGGGGGCAATGAAGAGGTGATTCAAAGGAGGGAGGAGGCAGGCGCTCATGAGCCAAGTTCCAGGCTCTGCCTGTTCCTGACGCCCGCCTTTGCCGCACTGTTCCCAGTGGGTGCCAGCTCTGAATGCCTGTTTAAGTCACTCCACGAAGCTCAGCTTCTCAATCTGTTTTGTATTTGCAAGGGCCAGATTCATCTTCCTTTTTTAAAAGTCAAGCTTCTGAGAAAGTCATTTAAATTCACAGTGATTCTCCTTTCAAATAGCTCCTTTGAATGGTGTTTTTGGAGTCCTGGATCTCAGGGACTCTGCCAGGAGCGGCTGAGGGTCATGCAAAGACTCCTCGATGGGGCACAAGTTGTAGAGGAGGAGCAGGGCTTTTCGGGGGTGGGGAGTTGCCTTCAAATAGATGGGGTGTGTGTGTGTGCCAGGGCCCTGCGGTGCATCAGCTGAAAGGTTGCTTTCTGACGTGACCTGTGGACACTGGCTCCTCTTTCTTGGGAAGAAGGAGAGCTGGTTATGCTAAGTTCAGTGGCCACTCCAGATGTTTCTGTGCATTGAGATTAGAATCTGCAACACCCAATCTTCAAATTTTCTAGATGGTTAAAAAGCATGTATGTACTGTCTGGGAAAAATGTCCAAAACGTATTGTTAAGTTAAAAAGCAGACTGTGAACAGTATGTACTTATATACATTTACAGCTAAAAAATATATGCATGCAAAAAAGCCCAAACTGTATATTCTGTATTTACATAATTATAAATACATAGCTAGAAAGAAGTCTGGAAGGAATTGTGCCCAATTATCCCAGGATTGGGGAGCTTTCAAAATCATCTTTAATTGTATTGTTTGAAGTTTTTTTCCTATGAGAATATATTCCTGTGTATGTGTGTCATTTTAAGAGATGTATGGATTTAGAAGTGGGATTCTATATGGTTTACCTTGAGCTTCTGGGATTTTCATTTCTTTGAGTGATGGTGTTGAATGGCTTGTGTGTGTGTGTGTGTGTGTGTGTGTGTGTGTGTGTGTGTGTGGTGTGTGTGTACATGCTCAGTTGTGTCTGATTCTTTGCAACCCTTTGCCAAGCTCCTCTGTCCTTGGAATTTTCCAGGCAAGAATATTGGAGCAGGTTACCATCTCCTACTCCAGGACATCTTTCTGACCCATGTCTCTTGCATTTCCTCCATTGGCCAGGGAATTTTTTTTTTTTTTTAACCACTGCTGCCTAGGAAGCCCCATTGAATGGCTTACCCAATTTATTGGACATCTCAAAAGGTTACTTGATTGATGACTTATAAGTGAATTATATGCGTAGTTCAGGTCAGAGGTCAGCAAACCTTTGCTTAAAAGGCCAGGTAGCAAATATCTTAGGCTCTGTGAGCCAAAAGGTCTCTGCTGAAACTACTCAGCTCTGCAGTCAGAACATGAAGTAGCCATAGATGATATGAAAATGAATGAGTATTGCTGTGTCCCAATAAAACTTTATTTAAAGAAACGGATTGCTGGTAGGTATTGACCTGTGGGCCACAGTTGGGTGACTCCTAGGGTTTAATTGGGCTTCCCTATAGCTCAGCGGTAAAGAATCTGCCTGCAGCGCAGGAGCCGCAGGAGATATAGGCTTGATCCCTGGGTCAGGAAGACCCCCTGGAGGAGGGCATGGCAACCCACTCCAGTATTCTTGCCTGGAGAATCCCATGGACAGAGGAGCTAGGTGGGTACAGTCCATAGGGTCCTGAAGAGTCAAACACGACTGAAGTGGCTTAGCATGTAACACATAGCAGAGTTTACATGATCCTTAAGACACAGGTGGGTGTGAAAGTAGAGAAAAAAGGCAAATGGAAATATTTTAGAAATACAATCAGAGCTATCTTACTGAAGAAAAAAAAAAAACCCTGAGGATCTGCAAAGCCAAAGGGAAAAGAAAAACCATTGTTTTTCTTGAGCACTGTCCTGCAGCTTCTTCCAGCTGGACCAGGGGAGGCTTGGCTGCCAGGCCCCAGGAAGGAGTGTGAGGACTTCTCCTCTGAGGAAGCAAGCCTTCTGGGAGGAGCTCCCCAACCCTGTGCCAGACTGGGAGCGGCCTGAGCCTGCACACAGTTGCACTCTGTAAGCTTTGTTTGCCTGAACGGGGCTCTGAGTGGCCTGCCCAGCCCTGGGGAGGTGGTGGACAGGATCAAATTGAGGCAGGTGAGTGACATCATCAGTTTGGGGAAGAGACAAGTGGCCTCCCTGCAGCTGGTTGCTGAAAACCAGGCCTCTCCTGGCACCAGCCTCAGCCCTTCTGACTGGGGCATCGGAACCCCTCTGTCTTATCCTGTTTTCTCCTGGGTCACCGGGCTGAGGTTGAGCACCATGGGCTGCAGGACAGGGAGGGTGCATTAGTGCCCAGTTATGTAGGCCATGTGAATTAGACATGTGGCTTGAGATGGAACACTTGTGTCTGGAACTGGGCACGTCATGCCCCGTGTGACCAGGGGGGACAGGGAACCACTAGGGTGTGTGTGTTTCCTTTCACACTGAGTGAGCACTCATGCCTGTGTGTGTGTGTGCACATACACATACAGATGCCTGCAGATAAGCGTGTCTGGGAAACAATCTCTAACAGGTGGACACCCCAGCATCCCCTCCTCCCAGCCTCATAAGGAGAGTTCTCTCTGCCTGGTGTTTCCCAGGTCTTTGTGTAGTCAAGGTAATCAAGGTAAGGAGAGAAAGAAAGACAGAGGTCATCAGTCCTGGAAGGAAGAGAAAGTGAAAGTCGCTCAGTCATGTCCGACTCTTTGCGACCCCATGGACTGTATAGACCATGGAATTCTCCAGGCCAGAATACTGGAGAGGGTAGCCTTTCCCTTCTCCAAAGGATCTTCCCAACCCAGGGATTGAACCCAGGTCTCCTGCATTGCAGGCAGATTCTTTACCAGCTGAGCCACAAGGGAAGCCCTGAAGGAAGAGAGAACAGGTTTACCCAGGAAAGTGCAGAATTATCACAGCAGAGAAGAGAAGGGAGTGGAAGGTGAGAGTGGCTGGGCAGGCCATGGAACTCAGAGCCTGATGAAAGCAGAGAAGGGGTTTAGGGCATTTCAGCCTTCGGAGGAGAGGGGTGGAGACAGCTGCTGTGTATACATGTGAGATATGGAGGCAGGATGGGGCAGGGCTCCAACAGGCAGCCGGGCATTATCAGTGGGGTCCTTTTGTTATCTTAGTGAGCTTTGGGGGTAGATTTAATTCGAGGTTGATTGTTAAGTGGGCATTTTAAAAATTCCATTTATTGTAGTTTAAATAATTTATTAGTTTATATCTTCCCCCAGAAGAATTCACTATTTCTCCCATCCCCCACCCCCCTGCCTCCAACAACCACCAATCCGTTACTTGTATCTATGAACTTGTTTTTGTTACTTTGGCATTTGGTGTCAGATTCAAAAAATCATCACCAAGCTTATGTTGAGGAGCTTACAAACTATATTTTCTTCTAGTTTTATGATTTTAGCTTTTACAGTCTTTAATCCATTTTGAGTTAATTTTTGTGTTTGGTGTAAGTGGTTCAGTTTCATTTTTTTACGTATGATGTCTGTCTGGTTTTCTCTATAGCATTTATTGACAAGACTGTTTTTTTTTCCCCACACTGCATATTCTTGGCTCCTTTGTCATAAATTAATTGACCAGATATGCAAGGGTTTATTTCTGGTATCTCTATTCTATTCAGTTGATCCATGTGTCTGTTTTTATGCCAACACCATACTGTTTTAAATGCCATAGCTTTGTAATATAACTTGAAATTAGAGAACATGATGCCTCCAGCTTTGTTCTTTCTTTTTTTAAATTTATAATTATTTTATTCTTATCAGTGAGGAAAGAGTGAGATAGTAAAGTAAAGCTAACATCTAGAAAGTAAGGATACCACTACAGAATCAAAGAGCCACAAATGGAGCCTCTTCTTACATACTGTGTTGGTAGTACTGAAGGGTATCATCATTTTGTAAGCATGACAAAAAATCCAGAAGGGTAGATTTCTTGAATTAGATATTGTGAACAAGATTTTCTGAGCATTCAGAGGTGGGGGAAAAGTGAAAAAAAAAAACTGACCTGGAAATTTATGTTCTTATAATTTAGCAGGATATAGTTTTATATGTATAAGGTATTTTATCAATTGGTTCATCAATTCACCTACTCACTACCCACCCATTATAATGGTGTTAAGATTGGCATTTAAAAAGCTTCCATGAGAATCTGTTCTTTACCATCAGTCAATGAATTTTTAAGTTCAGTTCACTTCAGTTCAGTCACTAGGTCATGTCCGACTCTGCAACCCCATGGATCACAGCACACCAGGCCTCCTTGTCCATCACCAACTCCCAGAGTTCACCCAAACCCACGTTCATCGAGTCGGTGATGCCATCCAGCCATCTCATCCTCTGTAATCCCTTTTTCCTCCCAATCACTCCCAGCATCAGAGTCTTTTCCAGTGAGTCAACTCTTCGCATGAGGTGGCCAAAGTACTGGAGTTTCAGCTTTAGCATCATTCCTTCCAAAGAACACCCAGGATTGATCTTTAGAATGGACTGTTGGACTCCTTGCAGTCCAAGGGACTCTCAAGAGTCTTCTCCAACTTGTTCTTTCTTAAGATTCAATTCAGTTCAGTCACTCAGTCATGTCTGACTCTTTGCAACCCCAGGGACTACAGCACGCCAGGCTTCCCTGTCCATCACCATCTCCCAGAACTTGCTCAAACTCATGTCCATCGAGCTAGTGATGCCATCTTATCCTCTGTTGGCCCATTCTCCTCCCACCTTCAATCTGTCCCAGCATCAGGGTCTTTTCTAAGAAGTCAGTTCTCATCAGGCCAAAGTATTGGAGTTTTAGCTTCAGCATCAGTCCTTCCAATGAATATTCAAGACTGATTTCCTTTATGACTGACTAGTTTGATCTCCCTGCAGTCCAAGGGACTCTCAAGAGTCTTCTCCAACACCACAGTTCAAAAGCCTCAATTCTTCAGTGCTCAGCTTTCTTTATAGTCCAACTCTCACATCCATACATGACTATTGGAAAAACCATAGCTTTGATTAGACAGACCTTTGTTGACAAAGTAATGTTTTTGCTTTTTAATATGCTGTCTGGGTTGGTTATAGCTTTTTTTTTTCCAAAGAACATCTTTTAATTTCATGGCTGCAGTCACCATCTGCAGTGATTTTGGAGCCCCCCAAAATAAAGTCTCTCACTGTTTCCATTGTTTCCCCATCTATTGCCATGAAGTGATGGGACTGGATACCATGATCTTAGTTTTCTGAATGTTGAAGGGGTTTTTTTTTTTAATTAATTTATTTTTTATTGAAGGATAATTGCTTTGCAGAATTTTGCTGTTTTCTGTCAAACCTCAACATGAATCATCCATAGGTGTACATATATCCCCTCCGTTTTGAAACTCCCTTCCATCTCCTTCCCCATCCCACCCCTCTAGGTTAATACAGAGCCCCTGTTTGAGTTTCCGGAGCCATACAGCAAATTCCCATTGGCTGTCTATTTTACATATGGTAATGTAAGTTTCCATGTTACTCTCTCCATACATCTCACCCTCTCCTCCCCTCTCCCCATGTCCGTAAGTCTATTCTCTATGTCTGTTTCTCCATTGTTGCCCTGTAAATAAGTTCTTGAGCGCCATTTTTCTAGATTCGTATATATATGTGTTATAATATGGTATTTATCTTTCTTTTTCTGATTCACTTCACTCTGTATAATAGGTTCTAGGTTCATCCACCTCATTACAATGGACTCAAATGCATTCCTTTTTATGGCTGAGTAATATTCCATTGTGTATATATACCACAACTTCCTTATCCATTCATCTGTTGATGGACATCTAGGTTGCTTCCATGTTCTAGCTACTGCAATAAACAATGTGATACATGTGTCTCTTTCAATTCTGGTTTCCTTGGGGTGTATGTATGCCTAGGAGTGAGATTGCTGGATCATATGGTGGTTTTATTCCTAGTTTTTTAAGGAATCTCCATACTGTCTTCCATAGTAGCTGTATCAATTTACATTCCCACCAACAGTGCAAGAATGTTCCCTTTTCTCCACACCCTCTCCAGCATTTACTGTTTGTAGACTTTTTGATGAGGGCCATTCTAACTGGTGTGAGGTGATATCTCATTGTAGTTTTGATTTGTATTTCTCTAATAATAAGCGATGTTCAGCATCTTTTCATGTGTTTGTTAGCCATGAATGTTGAGTTTCAAACCAACTTTTTCATTCTCCTCTTTCACTTGCATCAAGAGGCTCTTTAGGTCTTCTCTTTTAAGGATGGTGTCATCTGCATATCAGAGGTTATTGATATTTCTCCCGGCAATCTTGATTCCAGTTTGTGCTTCATACAGCCTGGCATTTCACATGATGTACTCTGCATATATGTTTAATAAGCAGCGTGAGAATATAAGCCTTTACATACTCCCTTCCTGATTTGGAACCAGTCTGTTATTCCATGTCCAGTTCTAACTGTTGCTTCCTGACCTGCATACAGATTTCTCAGGAGGCAGGTATACTGGTCTGGTATTCCAATCTCTTGAAGAATTTTCCACAGTTTGTTGTCATCCACACAGTCAAAGACTTGGCATAGTCAATAAAGCAGAAGTAGATGTTTTCCTGGAACTCTCTTGCTTTTTCTATGATCCAACACATGTTGGCAATTTGATCTCTGGTTCCTCTGTCTTTTCTAAATCCAGCTTGAACATCTGGAAGTTCATGGTTCACATACTGTTGAAGCCTGGCTTGGAGAATTTTGAGCATTACTTTGCTAGTTTGTGAGATGAGTGCAATTGTGCAGTAGTTTGAACATTCTTTGGCATTGTCTTTCTTTGGGATTGGGATGAAAACTGACCTTTTCCAGTCCTGTACCCACTGCTGAGTTTTCCAGATTTGCTGGCATATTGAGTGCAGCACTTTCACAGCATCATCTTCCAGGATTTGAAATAGCTCAACTGGAATTCCATCACCTCCACTAGCTTTGTTCGTAGTGATGCTTCCTAAGGCCCACTTGACTTCACATTCCAGGATGTCTGGGATAGGTCAGTGATCACACCATTGTGATTATCTGGGTCATAAAGATATTTTTTGTATAGTTCTTCTGTGTATTCTTGCCACCTCATCTTAATATCTTCTGCTTCTGTTAGGTCCATACTATTTCTGTCCTTTATTGTGCCCATCTTTGCTGAAATGTTCCCTTGGTATGACTTTCTACAAGAAATCTCTAGTCTTTACCATTCTATTGTTTTCCTCTATTTCTTTGCATTGATCACTGAGGAAGGCTTTCTTAATCTCTCCTTGCTGTTCTTTGGAACTCTGCATTCAAATGGGTATATCCTTTCTTTTCTCCTTTACCTTTAGCTTCTCTTCTTTTCTCAGCTATTTGTAAAGCCTCCTCAGACAACCATTTGCCATTTAGAATTTCTTTTTCTTGGGGATGGTCTCGATCCCTGTCTCCTGTACAATGTCAGAAACCTCTATCCATAGTTCTTCAGACACTCTGTCTATCAGATCTAATCCCTTGAATCTATTTGTCACTTCTACTGTATAATCATAAGGGATTTGATTTAGGTCATACCTGAATGGTCTAGTGGTTTTCCCTACTTCTCTTGAATTGAAGTCTGAATTTGGCAATAAGTAGTTCATGATCTGAGCCACGGTCAGCTCCCAGTCTTGTTTTTGCTGACTGTATAGAGCATCTCCATCTTTGGCTGCAAAGAATGTAGTCAATCTGATTTCGGTATTGACCATCTGGTGATGTCCATGTGTAGAGTCGTCTCTTGTGTTGTTGGAAGAGGGTGTTTGCTTTGACCAGTGAGTTCTCTTGGCAAAACTCTGTTAGCCTTTGGCCTGCTTCATTTTGTACTCCAAGGCCAAATGTGCCTGTTAACTCCTGGTATCTTAAGATTGTTACTCCAGTTCTTAAGATTGCTTTGGCTATTTGTTGTCTTTTATGGTGTTATGTAAATTTTAGCACTATTTTGCTATTTCTGTGAAAAATGTCATTGGAATTTTGATAGGGATTACCTTGAGTCTGTAGATTACTTTGGGTAGTATTTTAACAATATTAATTCCTTTAGTCCATCAGCATGGAATATCTTTCCATTTATTTGTGTCTTTTTCAATTTCTTAAGTTAACCTGTATAAGTTTTCAATATACAGGTATTTCACCTGTTTGGTTAAACTTATTCTATTTTTGATGTAATTTTATAAGGATTGTTTTTACTAATTTCTCTAATAGTCCCTTTTTAGTATATAGAAGTGCAACAGATTTTTATGTGTTGATTTTGTACCCTGCAGCTTTCCTGGATCTGTTTCTTAGTTCTGACAGTTTTTGATGAGTCTTTAGGGTTTTCTATATATAATATGTCATCTGTAGATAGTGACTGTTTTACTTATTCCCTTCCAGTTTGCATGCCTTTTATTTATTTAGTAATTTTTCTTGCCTATTTTCTTTATGGCTAGGACTTCTAATACTGTGTTGAATAAAAATAGTGAGAGTGGGTATCCTTGCCTTTTTCCTGATCTTAGAGGAAGAGCTTTCAGATTTTCACCACTAAGTATGATGTTAGCTGTGAGCTTGTCATATATGGCCTTTATTATGTTGAGGTATGTTCTCTCTATGCTCATTTTGTTGAGAGTTTTTAATAATAAATAGATGTTGAATTTTGTCAAATGCTTTTTACTTGTCTATTGAGATGAGCAAATGATTTTTATCTTCCATTTTTTAATGTGGTATATTACACTGATTTGCAGGTGTTGAACCATCCTTGCATTCTTGGAATAGATCCCATTTGATCATGATATATGATTCTTTTAATGTATTGTGGAATTTGGTATGGTAATGTTTTGTTGAGGAATTTTGCTTCTGTGTTCACCAGAGTTACCGGTCTGTAGTTTTCTTTTCCTGTGGCATCTTTGTCTGGTTTTTGTATAAGAGTGATGTTAGCCTTGAATTTGGAAGAGTTCCTTCCTTTCTCTTTTGTCTTTTGGAAGAGTTTCAGAAGGATTGGTATTAATTCTTGTTTGAATGTTTGGTAGAATTCACTAGAGGGGGTGTTGTCTTGTCCTAGACTCTTGTTTGTTAGGAGATTTTTGGTTACTGATTCAATCTTCTTACTAATAATTAGTCTGTTCAGATTTTCCTTTTTAATTAATTAATTTTATTTTTGGCTGTGCTGAGTATTCATTGCTGCACATGGGCTTCCTGCAGTTGTGACAAGCGGGGGCTGCTGTCTAGTTGCAGTGTGTGGGTTTCTCATTGCGGCGGCTTCTTTTGTTGCGGAGCATGAGCTTTAGAGTGAATGGGTGGCGGTCGTTGTGGCATGTGGGTTTTAGAGCGCTGGCTCAGTAGTTGTGGCACACAGGCTCAGCTGCCCCTCTGCATGTAGAATCTTCCCAGAGCAGGAATCAAACTCATGTACCCTAAATTAGCAGGTGGGTTCGTACCCACCGGGGAAGACCTGTTCAGATTTTTTCTTTCATCATGATTAAGTCTTGACAAGTTGTATATTTCTAGAAATTTACCCATTTATTTCTAGGTCATCAAATGTGTTGATGTGTAATTGTTCTGATCTTTTGTATTTCTGTGGTATCAGTTGTATTGTTTTCTCTCTCATTTCTGATTTTATTTATTTGAGTCATCTCTCTTTTTTTCTTGGTAAATCTAGCTAAAGGTTGTCCATTTTGTTTATCTTTTCAAAGAACCAATTTTTAGTTTCACTGATCTTTTCTAATGTCTTTTTAGTCTTTGTTTCATTAATTTAAAAAAATTTTATTTGTTTATTTTGTGTCTTTGTCTGGTCTTAGTTGCGGCATGAAGTATCTTTCATTGCAGCTTGAGGGCTCCAGAGTTCATGAGCTCGGTAGTTGCATATGCAGGCTTCTTTCTGGTTATGGAGCATGGACTTAGTTGCCCTGTGGCATGTGGGATCTTAGTTTCATGACCAGGAATTAAACCCATATCCCCTGCATTTGAAGGTGGATTCTTAACCACCTAACCACCAGGGACGTCCCATATTTCATTCATTTCTGCTCTAATCTTTTCTATGTGCTTCCTTCTACTAATTTTGGGTTTCATTTGTACTTTCTCTAGTTCCTTGAGGTGTGAAGATGGCTCAGACCGTAAAGTGTCTGCCTGCAACGTGGGAGACCTGGGTTCGATCCCTGTGTTGGGAAGCTCCCCTGAAGAAGGAAATGGCAACCCACTCCAGTACTCTTGCCTGGAAAATTCCGTGGACAAGAGGAGCCTTGCAGGCTACAGTCCATGGATTTGCAAAGAGTCGGACATGACTGAGTGACTTCACTTCACTTTGTCTGATGTATAACTATTCAAGCTTTCTTTTGGTTGCCATTTGCATGGATTATATTTTCCCACCCTACACTTTCAATCTACCTGTATTCCTACATCCAAAGTGAGTCTCTTATAGGCAGCCTATAAATGAGTCTTGTTCTTGTATCTATCTCCTTTCTATGTCTTTTTTTTTTTTTTTTTTTTGCCACACCACATGTTACGTGGGATCTTTTTTCCAAACCAAGGATCAAACCCTCGCCCCCTGCATTGGAAGCATAGAGTCTTAACCACTGGCCACCAGAGAATTCCCTCTATGTCTTTCAACTGGAGAAGTTAGTTCATGTACATTTAAAGTAATTATTGATACATATGTCCTTATTCTTTGTTTTCTGGCTGTTTTATAGTGCTTCTCTGCTCCTATCTTCTCTTGCCTTCTTTGTGATTTGATGACTTTCTTTAGAGGTATGCTCATATTCCTTTCTCTTTTTCTTTTGTGTATTTACTATAAGTTTTTGCTTTGTGTGTACCATGAGGCTTACACATAACTTACAGCTGTAATAGTCTATTTTAAGTTGATAACAACTTAAGTTTGACCCCACTGCAAAGCTTGACATTATTCCTTCCCCATTCCCTCATTCCCCATGTTTCATGGTTATGATGTCACATTTTATATCTTTTTATCTGTTGTCTCCCTTAACTAATTGTTGTAATCACAGTTGTTTCCACTACTTTTGTCTTTCAACCTTCATACTAGCTTCATAAATGATTAAAGTGCATTGAGTGGGTATTTTTTGAAAGAGACCTCAAACGTGCCAAAGTCAGCCTCATGGGCTATGCGTGTGTGCAGTCCTAGGATTGTACATACCAAGGCTGGACCACATAGGTGCAGCCAGCATCACTTAGCCTTGAAGAGTGGAGTTTGTAGAAGAGTGAATGGTGCGTTCATTGTGTCTGTGTCCCAGCAGACAATACCAGCCTCGTGTGGATGTTGCCCAGAGACTCTTTTCCTGGTTCTGGGCTTGGTGGCAGGAAGGGCAGAGGGAGAAACAATGTAGGAGAAAGCCTTAACTCAGCGCCCAAACGGAATTTCCTCCCCTGCTGAAAGTTAGATCCAATTCACACCCTCGCACAGCCTGAAGGCTGGTGCCGGCTCTGTTTGATAACATCACAGCAAACGGCCGCCTTGTCTCTATTTTGGTCCTTGCCACTGCTGCTTCTCTCTGCACCTTTCAAGAAGCGCTCCTTCCCTTCTGGAAGGCTGGGGTGCCAAGCTCTCCCAGCTCCTTCCCATTTTGGTAAATTAAGGGACAAATGGTGCCAAATTGTTCTCGTCTCTTTCACGAAACTTCGTAACCAGCTTATTTTCTTTTCCTCCATTGAGTGAGCACGTTAAAACTAAAATTAAATCATTACCCAAAGCACAGACAACGATCCCCTTCATAATTACATCCTCTTAATTGGCATCTGAGGACCCAGCTCATTTTTACACTCGCTGGAAAATGTCTCAGGCATATTTAATGTTTTTTTTTTTTTAAGGTTTAAAGGTCAACAAGAATATCTTACCTTAATTTGACAAGCGTGCAAGAAATAATGCAAGACTGGTTTATGTTCAGGTAATGCACAAGGAAATCTATAAATCAGGCTGGGGGAATATGAGATGATGCCGTATCAGAACCATCTGCCTTCGTTCTCAGAAGAATCAATACCACGAAGAAAGCACCAAAGATGTAGTGATTTATGCCTTTGTGTCGGCGGAGAAATATTGGCCATTTTTAGAGTCACCTCATATCATCCTAAAACAACAGGGCCAGAGGGGAAGAACGAGAGTGGCCATAACCCTCCACGTGTCAGAGAGCAAATCTGACACTTGGTTTTTAATTGTCTCGGCTTGAGAAAGGATGATTCTGAGGTCCCTCCATTCCTCTAACTCTGCCCCCTCTGCTATTGTATGTGGGAAGGCTGCCATGAGTGCTGAGATGTGGAAGGGAATTAACTAAATTGCATCTGAGTGATTGTTGCCAGGGGATAGAGGCTTAGAGCTTGGGGACCCTGGGTTTTCCATACTAGGCATGCTGCGTAAGCCCCTGCCTTCCTTTTTAAAAAAACTTTTTATTTTATTTTGGAGTATAGTTGATTAACAATGTTGTCATAGTTTCAGGTATACAGCAAAGTGATTCAATTATACATATGCATGTATCTATTCTTTTTCAAATCCTTCCCCCATCTGTTGTTGATGTTGTCAGTAAGTCATGTCTGACTCTTTGCAACCCCATGGACTGCAACACGCCAGGATCTTCTGTCCTCCAGTATCTCCCAGAGTTTGCTCAAATTCATGTCCATTGAGTTGGTGATGCCATCCAACCGTCTCTTTCTCTGTCGCCCCCTTGTCCTTTTGCCTTCAGTCTTTCTTAGCATCAAGGTCTTTTCAAATGAGTTGGCTCTTCACATCAGGTGGCCAAAGTATTGGAGCTTCAGCTTCAGCATCAGCCCTTCCAGTGAATATTCAGGATCGATTTCCTTTAGAAGTGACTGGTTTGATCTCCTTGCAGTCCAAAGGACTCTCAAGGGTCTTTCCCATTTAGGTTGTTACATAATCCTGATCGGAGTTGCTTGTTCTATGCAGTAGATCCTTGATGGTTACCTCTGCCTTCCTTTTGAGAGCCTTCACTGGGTGAGAGAACACACAGCCTCCGGGAACTCCACCCTCCAGCATGATGGATGTTGAGGCTTGGTCCTGACCAAGATGGGAAGAGGTACTGTGGCTTTGTGGGGGAGGGAAAGAAAGTCTCTGAGCAATTAGGGTTTGGAAAAACAAGTGGTATTGTTTCACCACCTTCCCCAGAGGGTCAACAGTAGTAATTCTCCAGGGGGATGGGAGGAAGAGGGACAGGCAGATGAAGCTACGGCAGGTGGAGGGAGAGGAGTATTTGAAAGGCTTGAAAAAGAATATTTTGTCATTGGAGAGGTGTTTTGTGGAGAGGGTTCAAAGTATAAAATTAGATTTTCATAATCAAGCTATAGAAAGGAAAGCTTCTCTCAATTCTCCTGGCAGGTGGGACTCTGGAATTTTGAATGAAAGAGATTCTGAGCTTTTGCTCTCTGACACTTGTGTTATGTATGTTGTGGACTAATATTGTGTGTTTATGTTGACATGTGTACTGTAGTTCCCATTACACATCATAAAAATATGCACTTTCTGTTTTACAGTGAAGATATGCTTTGGGGAAAAGTTTGATTTTTGTTTTTACTAAAGAGTAGCACAAAAAAGGGACTGTGAGGTTGTTACATCTTCAGTTCTATCCTTTCCAAGAGTTGAAGTTGGTCCTAACACTATACAAGCTGGAAATCAAAGTAAAATCATTTCCATCACCACAGTACACTGTGTTCACCACTTTTTATGCAAAAGAAACCCATAGCCATATTCCTGCTTCTTGGAGCCTGTGTGTGGATGGGTGCCTGGCCTGCCCCACTACCCTCTGCCTGCTGGCCCCGGAGATCACACTGCCATCTACAAATCAAATTGAACATCAAGTTTTGCTTTCTTTGGTCCTTTCTGGGACAAAACTAATGGTAATGATGCATGAGGTTTATATCAAGGGTAGATTTATCTATAGTGCAAAGAGGAGGTGCACCTTCCTTGAGGCATTGGCAAGTTCTGGGCAGTCATGCCAAACCACCGTCATAGCTAAAACTGTTGGGCCAAGATCACATGAAATTTATTCTAAAGCCTATGGGTCTAATTTTTCCCTGCAAAACGTCATTCTCTGCTTCCCATGAAAGAAACTAGCATTATCAGGATCTTGTCACCAACCTGTGCAAAACTCTTGCACACTTCAAGGATACAGATTCTCACCTTTTGGAAACTCCCATGAAATCTACATTGAGGCAGCCAGACCTTGCCTTAGTGAAGAAGCTGAAAACATAGCCTGGAGGAAATCCATTACTAGGGTGGCGGGGCAAAAGTTTTGCAAAAGGTCAGCTCTATTATTTGGCTATTAGTTGTGATGAATGGGTGATAAATGAAACCATGCACAGCTACCTAGGTGTGTGTGATCCATGGCTCAGGAGCCAATCTGGGAGGAAACACTGTTTTTCTAAGCCTTGGAGACTACCAATGGAATTGATTATGTCTCTGAACTGGAGTCAAATTTCTTCGAAATAAATGAGCCGAATTGGAAAATAATATTAGACTTCCATTAGGGGTGTTCTTGCAGTGCCAAATTCAAGAAAAGGACTCTCTGTGTGTGTGTCTGTGTGTGTGTGTCTGTGTGTGGATACAAGGGAAAGCCTCATAAATATTTTCAGAATATACTCCATCATTCTCTGCCAAGTTTCAGCGTTTGCCAGTTTTTAAAGAAGACGTCAACCTCGCTAGCAAAATAATTAATTTTGTTAAAAAAAAAAAAAACCACCTCACAAGAACCAGAAACACCCACCCAATGCACTGGATGCCATGCTGTTTCCTTAATTCTGTGAAAATTTGCATGCCAGAGAATTTGGATTACCCACTGGGTTCTCTAGGTCTGAACTGAAATTGTCAAAAGCACTTTGTGAATAAATGGGCTGAAGGTAGACGTTACCATATTTTGGGGCTTTCCAAGGGACTCAGTGCTAAAGAATCTGCCCTTCAATACAGGAAACCTGGGTTCTATCCCTGTGTCGGGAAGATCCCCTGGAGGAGGAGGTGGCAACCCTCTCCAGTATCCTTGCCTAGAAAATCCCATGGACAGAGGGGCCTGACAGGCTACAATCCAGAGGGTTGCAAAGAGTCGGACAAGACTGAATGACTGACTGTATTATATTTTTAATCATCAGGGAAAAGACCAACTGCGTTGAACTTATGAAATTGATCATTCTGAAGTTTTCGGCACACTCAGCAGACATGATTGAAATAGTTTTGCAAACACAGAACTTCAGAATAAATATCAACCCCATTGCTCATCGTGACACGTGTTGTAAAGGTTGCCCAAGGCCAGCACAGGCTGCAGAGGCATAGTGCTTGAAACGGCTGCTTATTTTCCCTTCTTGATGAAGTGCTTGAGGGCCAGTTTCATGGAAGCCCTTTCCAGAAACGTCACATTTTTCTGTAGGTTTGCCTATAGCCTTAGTCCCTGAAACATTTCTCAGAGACCCCTGTTGGAAGCTTCCACAGCTCCCAGTTCTTGCTGATATTCAGGCTTTGCTAGAAGGAGTTGTTTCTTTGGGTCCAGGTTGATGGATTTGCCTGGCAAAAAGCACTTTTGGGGTCTCTGTTTGTCTTCCCCAAAGCAGCCACTAACATGACGGAGCACTTGCTGTGTGCCAGGCATTTCTCTAAGAGCATCACCTTTATTCATTCAGTCCTTATAACAATTTGGGGAGGCAGCCATTATCCCCATTTTGCAGATGAGAAAACTGAGGCGCGAGGAGCTTAAGTCACTTGCTTAGGGGCTACAGAGTTGATGAGTGATGGAGCTGGGATCTGGACCCAAGCAACCTGGCTACTCCAGGCCTTCTCAGTCATCACTGTACATCTCATTATCTCATTTCCATTTTGCTCACATATACCAGGCAGCTGAGTTTCCTGCACTGCTGGGTATGAAAACCAGCTGGGAGGGCCAGGCTTGATGTAAAGAGTAACTTATAGTTTTTTTCAGAATCCAGAATACTCACATGAGAAAAGCTCAGCAAGTGGACCTGAGACACACAGTGATATCTGAGCATCAAAGTAAAAACATGTAATTTTCAACATCATAATAAAGCTGTCTTCCTAAAGTGCCAATTCTCCTGAGAATGGCAGACATGAATTTTCATGTTGTAGCTGAAATTTCTCACCTGGATTATTATGATTGCCTGTTGCTTGTTTCTGCCCTTGCCTACCTACCTACCTGGCCAGAGGGGTCCTGCTGAAATCAAGTCAGATAATGTCTTTCTTTTCTCCCCAGCTCATTGAGTCAAGGCCAGCATCCTCTCAGTGGTCCATGTAGGCTAAGTCGCTTCAGTCATGTCTGACTCTTTGCGACTCTATGGACCATAGTCTGCCAGGGTCCCCTGTCCATGGGATTCTCCAGACAAAAATACTGGAGTGAGTTGCCATGCCCTCCTCCAGGGGGTCTTCCTGACCCAGGGATTGAACCCGTGTCTCTTATGTCTCCTGCGTTGGCAGGCAGGTTCTTTACCACTAGCACCACCTGGGAAGCCCTCAGTGGTCCATGACTGGCCCTTTATTACTTCTTTTTACCTTATCTCATTTCACCTTCATTATGTTCACTTTTCCCAACACACTGGGTGTCAGGAATGCTCCCACTCCAGGGCCTTTGCACAGGCTGTTCCCTAGATATCCACATGGTTCAAATGCCACTTCTCAATGAAACCTCCACTCACATGCTTAGGTCTTGAGACTACCTCTAGTCTCCAACCCTCCTATCCCCTTCACCCTGCTATTTTCCTTTTCTCCATAGCATTTATCACCCTCTAGTATTATTTGTAATTTACTAATTTATTATTTTGGTAGCACTATCTCTTTCCTGTGTGTGTGTGTGGTGTGTTAGTCACTTAGTCATGTCCAACTCTTTTGAGACCTCATGGACTATATCCCACCAGGCTCCCCTTGTCCATGGGATTCTCCAGGCAAGAATACTGGAGTGGGTTGCCATTTCCTTCTCCAGGCGATCTTCCCGACCCAGAGATCAACCCGGGTCTCCTGCATTGCAGAGAGATTCTTTACCATCTGAGCTACCAGGGAAGCCCTGGTGGAATGTAATTCTGCAAGGGCAGAATCTTTGTCTGTTTTGTTCACCAGTAGATCCCTGTTGCCTAGAACAGTGCCAAGCACATAGTAGGTGCTCATTAAATATTTATTACGTATGTGGTTACCTCTAGAGGGAAGGGAGGGGTTAAGTTGTAGGAAGGAATATAAAAGAGACTCCAAATATTGTTAATTGTTTTATTCTTTAGGTTGAGGGTAAGTATACTGGTTGTTCTTTATATTATTTTAATATATTTTTTGTCTGTCTGAAATGTTTCACAAGAATTTTCAAGAATCAAACTGGGTCCAAAAGTAAGATTTATATATGATTTGTATTAGTGGGATAGTCCCCTTCCCCATCCAAATGAATTGCTTCTGTGTACCATCCTGTGTCAGTGGCTAACAGTTCAGGTTCTTGTTGATGTTCAGTAAATTGTGTCCGACTCTTTGTGACCCCATGTGCTGCGTCATGCCACGTTTCCCTCTCCTTCACCACTTCCCAGAGCGTGCTCCAACTCATGTCCATCAAGTCGGTGGTGCCATCCGACCATCTCGTCCTCTGTCGTCCCCTTCTCCTCCTGTCTTCACTCTTTCCCAGCATCAGGGTCCTTTCTAATGAGCACCAGGCTCTTTGTATCAGGTGGCCAAAGTACTGGAGCTTCAACTTCAGATTCTTGGGGAGACGCATTTGTAACTGGGGGATGTGGAGGTGAGACAGGCTGGGACCTGAGATCTGGGACCCTTACAGTGCTTGCACCTGGCCAAATATCTCCTGAAGCAACAAAATTCAAGGAAACTATAAGTGACTAAAACTAACTGTGTGCTTATGAAGTTGGGGCAAATTATGGACAACAAGATACAAGAAGACAGAAAAACCGAACTGCCACTCTGAAGATCCAGGAGCAAAAGCAGGGTACCGTGCATGCCCCTGCACACAGTATCACCAAAGGAGTGGGCAAACCACCCAAGCCACCCCTCTGGCCTGACCCCTGAACCCACCCCTGCCCTCACCCCATATAAGGAAACAGCTCACTCTCCCTCGCTGCAGCAGGGCCCCAGAAAAGCCTTGTATGAGTTTCTTATCTGGTCTTATCAATTTCTATTGATTGAGGAAAGCCAAGAACCCTGGTCAGTAACAGAGGGACAGAAGGAGAAGGTGGGGCAGGGGCTCTGACCATCAGGGCAGCTTGACTGGAGGGTGGGCGAATTGAAGGGACCCTGAGCTGACTTGCAGAACTACCCATCAAAGCATGTTGGGGACAGCTGAAAAACAAGAGTAAGGCTTCACTGGGCCAGCTTCCAGAAGCAGGATGCTCAGGGGGTAAGGGATGTGTCTGATGGTCCTTGGCAGAAGGACTCGCGTCCCCTCTGTTCTCCAGAGGAGAGACAGAAAGAGGAATGATGTTTCCCGAGCCACCAGGAAGGTGGAAAGGGGTGAGTTCAGGCACCTGGTGAAAAATTCGGATGGGGGCTCCTCTGGGTTGAGATTGACCTGAGCAGGACAGAACTCAGATCTCGGCTCTGTGACTTTCTGTGGCCCCGTAAGATCCCCAAATCCGCAAAAGGAGAGCCAGTCTCAGAGCCAACTGTGTAGACACTGTGACGGACATGGCCGGTGGTCTACAGATGAGGAGGGCTGGTCACAGCCAGGAGGACAGGTCCTGTCCTCATGCTTGATGGGCAGCTTCCCAGGTGTTGACCAATGCCTCTGGAAAGTACAGCTCCTTCAGAGGAGTGCCATTGATCAGGCAGGAGGGGAAGCAAGTGGTGGCGATCGTGATGAGTGAATATTCATTTGGCAATGGGAAAGAACACGCGGAGATTATGCCTGCAGTGACCGGCTGGGCAGGATCAGTTCAGGACACAAGGTGGACCAGATGTCTACAGGGGCTGAGGCTCGGGGGCTGGGCGGGGAGAGAGAGCCAGAGAATGACTGGGACCACGAGGTTGCCACATCGCTCCACTCACAGCTCTCCGGATGCTGACTGAAACTGGGGCTGACGGAGTGCTTCTGGGATGTTGGTGGGGTTGGGGGGGCGGGGTATCCTGTCTGAGGCCTCTGTCTTCAGATAGATCATTCACTGCACAGTGGCCCCAGGCCTGTGCATGTAAAGAGTAACTTACAGTTTACTGTACATCTGTGTACTGGGACATCTGTGTGCATGGAGGGGTATTAAGGGCCATTGCACATGCAGTTGCTGGGAGAGAGAAGTGGTGTGCTGAGCCTGCCTCCATCCAAGGGTCCTGCCACCCCCTTGGACACACTGAGGGGAGGGACTTCGATGAGGTCCCGCTGGAGCCATCTCTGGTGTCTAGTTGTACACATGAGGACTCGAACCAGCGAGGCTGTGAGATTTGGGAACCAGGGTCCTGTGTTGTGGTCCTCTTCGCCCTGGGATAGGTGGATGGATGTTTGGAGTCACCCACGTCACTCTGGGAGCCCTGGTCCTTAGCTGGAAGCTTCCTCAACAGAGGTGAGAGGTCATCACTGCTGGTCTGGGAGGTCAGCACCCTGTCAGCTCGTTGCCAGGTGCCTGGTCACCTAGGTGCAGCCCTCCTCTCCCCGCCCAGCCCCAATTAACCATCTGTTGGAGTTGCCGCCAACATGGGGGAGGGACTCAGTTCCACTCCTCTATGCAGGCTGCTCAGCTAATGAGGGGGTTTGTGAAATTTTTAATTATGGCTTCCATGCCTGGCTTAATTATTTGCATATGGCTTTTACAAGTGAGAAAAGGATGCCGGCGTGCAGCGCATCTCCTCAGTCCCACGTTTGACTTTAATTAAAGGCAGAACCTGAGGTCTTTCCATCACTAATGATCGTGGAAAATTAGCTTCCAATTCCCAGGGGTCGCCAGAATGATGCACCCTGAGGCGGAAGGAGGACGGAGCTCGGAGAGGGGGGCACCCCACAGATGGCAGATGGTCCTGCTGGGCTGCCACCCTTGAGTGCTCCCCCCACCAGCCTAGCCTCTCACTGCCTTCCCTCCAGGCCCTGCAGAAAAGGGAGCCTTGTTCTTCTCTCCCAGGGAGGAGGCCTGACCCCAGGCAGTGGTTGGGGTGGGGGAGCACCGCTGAGCTGGGGTGAGGGCCGCTGCGGTCATCGTCCAGGTGCTGGGAATGGCCTGGGCTGCAGCTGGACTGCTCCCAGCTGGTGGCCACAGGGCAGGAAGGTGAGAGGTTCTCGATCCCACACACATCGGCACACATATGCACACACATCCACACATATGTCTACTCATGCACATATTCATCCAGGCACATGTACAACGGCCTTTACTCACTCCATCCATAGGCTAGAGTCACAGAGACAGGTCTGCCTGTTTACACATACGTGGGCACACATGTAGTCACATAAACATTCATGCATGAGCGAGGGGCCTCTTCCTCACTCTTGTGGTCCCTCAAGCTCTCACTGTGTCTCAAGTGTCTGCTGGGAGCCAGGGGGCCAGTGTTGCAGGCAGGGTGTGGCTTAGAGAGGGCTCCTGAGAGCTACAGAGCAGCCCTGATCACCCCCCTTCCTCTACCCCCTGCCCCCAACCGATGCAGGTCTGTGCTGGTGAGTGTCTGGAATATGCCTTCTTCGGTCGCAGGCAGGGTTGATTCCACGGTCAGCAAGAGGAATGGTGGAGAGCATGTCCTTTGAACTTAGCTCTGAATTCAAATCTGACCACCATTTCCTAGCAGTGTGGCCTTGGGTAAGTTACTCAGCCTCTCTGAGTCTGTTTCCTCATCATTAAAATGGGGGTATAGTTGTTCACACAGCTTTTGTATGGAGCAGACGAGATAACTGTGCAGTGAACTCAGTGGCCAGTTCCAGGTCACCTCTCCCTCCACCTCTTGTTCCGTAGTCTTTGAGATTGGGAGGGACTCAACCCACCCTCAGCTCCTGGGAGGCCAGTTCCACCCCACTGGTTCCAGGAAACCCAGGCCTGCATCCACCAGCAGAGGGCATTCCCCCAGCCCCAGAGGTGTCATCAGCTCAGGGTTCAGTTGGGGATGGGACTTTCTCTGTCCTGTTGTAATGAGGATGGCTGCAAGTTGGACCATGGTTCAGCCATCATACAACCATAAAGGAGCCATCTGAGGATAAAACCTGTGTCTCAGGGACCCTCATAGCGCTTGCAGAGGAGTAGAGCCCCAGGAAGGACCTGAGTCCTAGTGACACTGTGAAACTTTGAGATTCCCACCAAGCTGGGGTTTTCTATTATTCTATTCTATTATTCTATTATTTCTATTATTCCTCCAAACATGTGCTGGTTGTCACAGGGATCATGGCAAATGCTGAGCCTGACACTGAACTCAATTGATGGCAACCACTGAACCAGGCGAGAGCCGGTCTCCTGGCAACACCCCAGCTCCTCCCTCTCCCACCGAGGATGCTGCCCTGTAGGTGAGGGCTGAGTCTTCTGCTACAGAGATATATTCTTTTGCTGAGACTGCCGTAACAGAATACCACGGGCTGGGGGTGGTTAAACAACCCAAACATGCTGTCTCAGTTCTGGAGTCCAGACGTCTGAGATCAAAGTGGTTCCCTTTGAGGATGGTGAGGAGTCTGTTCCAGGCCTCTGGGGGATTGCCTGCAGTCTTTGGCATCCCCTTGGCTTCTGAATCTCTGCCTTTATCCTCTCAGAGCATCTCTTCATGGGCATGTCTGTGTCCAGATTTCCCCTTTTTACAAGAACATCAGTCCTGTTAGATTAGAGGTGCACCCTCCTCCAGTGTGACCTCATTCTAATTCATTACCTCTGCAATGAATTTCTTTTCAAATAAGATCCTATTTTGAGGTACTGGGGATTAGGACTTAAACCTATGGACTGGGAGGGAGGGACACCATTCAGTCCATAACAGGTACATTCGAATGTCAGCCTGTGTGTTTGCCACTACTCTGTGGGGATGCTATGTCATGACTCCCCTGTCTCACCATAGTGACTGTCCTCCAGGCAGAGATAGATGCCCTGGGCTGGAAGCCCCTGTTTCTGCCTGAGTGCCATCCAGTTCCAGAGCTGTAGGAAGCCACTCCTGACCAGCGGGGCTGCTGCAGCTTTGCTCCAACGTGACTGACTCATAAGCTTTTTCTCCCCTTACTGATCTTGCACAAAATTCCTTGAACTGTTAGGCATCATTTTTATCCAGTGATCAGGTGCTTTTCTTTAATCCAGGCTTTGCTTTTCATGGCATAGGCAGCAGTAGTGGAGCCCAGGCCAAATCCAACTTGAATATGAGTTTTTTATTGGCTCAAGTCTATTTTTAAAATGTACATTGCTTGCCAATTGGACAATCAGGAAATTTCAAGTTAAAAATCCAAGTTTACAAACAGGAAGATCTGAAGATTTGGATCCACTACCAACAGTCATTTAAAAAAGAATTTTCATATTGAAATTTCATATGATTATTTGACCCTATGGACTGTAACTGACCAGGCTCCTCTGTCCATGGGACTCTCTAGGCAAGAATACTGGAGTGGGTTGCCATGCCTTCCTTCAGGGGATCTTCCCAACCCAGGGTTAGAACCCAGTTCTCCTGCATTGCAGGCAGATTCTTTACTATCTGAGCCATCAGGAAAGCCCATTTTAGAAAATGGGCTGCTTTAAGCAAAGCTTCACTGAAGACCATCGATTGGCATTCTGAATCTCATATCATAAAAATATGTATTTGCCCCTGTGTCTTCCTGTTTTTAGCAACCTGTAGAGAGTCAGGACTCGAGTGCCCCTTCACGTGCAGAGTGGCACAGGGCACAACATGGGGCCTGTGTGGATACTATTCCGCTTTCAGATGCTCCCAGTTCACTGGGTGTTGCCCACTATTCCAGCCTGGCAAGCATGGCATGTCCAGGGTTGTAAAGGTTTAACCCTTTCCTGCCTGTGTCCTTGAGACCGAAAGATGAGGACAACGAGGACTCAAGACTTCAGAAAAGAGGTTACAGGCTCAGGGAGAGAAAAGCCAGACCCATCCCCACCCCCCACCCTTGCCTTGTAGGTGTTCAAGGTAAGCAAAAAAAAAATCAACAGAACCATTTGGCGAGAGGGGCAAGATCAACCACAGGGAAGGGACAGGGACCCAGCATCCCATTCCACCTGCCCTGAGCCTCTTTGCTCCACCGCAGAACAGCATCCCATCACAGCAGGAATCTTCACAAAGAGCCTTATGCTGTCAGTCTCCCAGAGACTAACTTCTTGGTTGAGAAAACTGAAGCTCAGAAATGTAAAATGATGATGCCCAAAGTCTCCCAGGGAGAAAATTTAATGTTAAGTAGCAGACAGTTCAGAGTCCAGTGATCGTTTCTCTACACTAACTCCTCCCTGTTAACTTGTGTTGGAGAAAGCCTGCGGCCTCTTTAAAACATACAAGGCGGATGCCTTGCCTGGTCTGGGGGCTGTCAGGAAATGGTAAGATATGAGACTTGGTACTCACAGGCCTTGTGGGACATGCTGAGACATTTAAACCTGGACCACAGGGGAACTGTGGGCACTCAGATGGTTTTAAACAGGGAAGGACAGAAATGCCAAGACAGGGATTGGGATGGAAGTAGAGAGCTGTCCATGACCCCAGTGCTGAATCAGCTACCCCAAAAGGCTGGAAAACATAGGACAGGTGTAGGGGACCAAGTCTACAGTTGGATGTAGGGGGAAACGGAAGGGAGTGGAGGTTAGTCCTAAACTTATGGTTCTCCAACACTCTGTGATGAAAGAGGGGGAAGGCATTGACGGGGAGGAGACTTGAAATCCGGGAAGTCAAGTGGAAGAAGAAATGAGGCAGAAGCTCATGAAGAAGGCAGGCTCCTACCTCATGCATAGCCACTTATTAGAACTTCCAGGTCACTCACAGTCTTGGCCCTTTCCTGAGAGCCTGAGAGAGACCCGATTCTCCACACAACAATCAGGACAGAGCCAGCAGACTTGATTGTTCAGCCATATCCTTAGTCTTTGAGCCCCCAGGTTGGAAGGAGCCGGCCTGTTTTGAGAAATCCAGGAACAGTCATGCTGGATTAGTAAAAATCAAGAATGTGGTTGGTCAGCCCTGGAGCCAGCTCAGAAAAGCCAGCCTGGTCCCACAGGACACCCAGGGGACACCTGCCAGGCTCCACATGACGTCAACTTCAAAAGGACTCAGCTGGCTCTAGGGCACAAGCATTCCTTCCCTTCCTCCCTCCTCTTCCTAACCTTTCATCACTCACCACACGTTGCCCAAATACCTCCTCTGTGCCAGGCACTTTTGCCAGCTGGGAACACAAAGGCAAGTCCTTTGGGGGCAGCACAGGGAGAGGGATTCCCTGGAAGGAAGCCAGCCCTCCTTGCCATTCTCTCCTCCTCTGGAGTCTATGGATTGCCATTTGCAACTTGGCAGCAGCTGCACCCTGCCAGGGGCCAGGGCATTCTGGGTTTACTCATACACTCCTTCCTGTCCATATTATACCCCAACTCTCAATTTTGAGAAGTAAATATGCAATTTTTTCCTCCCTGTAATTTTCCCTGCTGTGGCTGTTGGATGTCAGAGCAGCTGGAAAATGTGAACAGCTCAGTGCTTTCTAAAAGTAAAAGGAGGCCGTGCAGCTTCATACATCGTCTGCTGCTCTTGGCAAGATCCGACAGCTCTGCTGGGAGGGAAGATGTTCTCCAGGCTGTACTGTCAGGGGAACTTTTAACCCAAATAATCCATGTCCCCGCCTACCATTAGCAATGAGATAATTGCCAAAAAGTAAGCGTATGTGTGTGCGAGCACAGACACGTGTGTGTGTGTTGCAGAGATGTTAGTAGAGGTGAAACGAAGGTATCTGCTTACGCAGTCAAACTTTCTGCATGTTCCTCAGGAGACTTTCAAGCCCTCGTGTCTCAGTAACTGAAGGTCAGGACAGTCTGATCTACGCTTTTGTTTGGAAGAAGTGAGTCAAAGAGATCTGGGGTGGCTTATTTACTGTGTAACCTTGACGATGTTTAGTCTCTCTGGGTCTTAATTTTATCATTTGTAAAACAGAGCAGAGGACTTGGAGATATGCTTCCTCGAGCCCCTTCCAGAGAGGACTTACTGGCCACCCATGGGACAGAGGGGTCAGCTGTAAGCTCCTTAAGGATCTGCAGGAAACTGCCTCATCCCACGTCATGCCCTTCCCCGGGCACCCTGCATCCAGCTACCGAATCAGGTGGAAGCATACGGGCACAGCCATTTCTGCTGGCTGCTGGACGCTCTGACAGCTGACAGCCACTCCTGAGCTCCCATCCAGGCTTTGTTGAACCCGCGTCCCTGACCAACTTCTCCTTCTGCTCACTTCCCCTTCCTCCCTTTTCTCTTCATAGATATTGAACCTTGATAACATCTTGCACCCCAGACTCTATCTCAACCTCTCCTTACAGAAAACCAATCCTGTGACAAACAGGGATAAAGAGTTCCACTTCGAGAGGTTATTGTGTGAAAGCTAAATGGGATGTTTTTGTGGTACCCAGCATAATGCCTGGAACATTAACAAAGCATGACCAATGTCTATTCCTTTTCTCTTAAAAGCTGTGACACCCAGAAAGAGAAAAATGAATATCGTCTACTAAAGCATATATATGGAATCTAGAAAAATGGTACTGATGAATTTATTTGCAAAGCAGCAGTGGAGACCCAGACATAGAAAACAGACTTATGGACATGGGAAGTGGGGTAGGAAGGAGAGGATGGGATGTATGGAGAGGGTAACAGGGACACATGTTACTATATGTAAAGTAGATGTGCTTAATATCCCAGTCATGTCTGACTCTTTGCAACCCCATGGACTGTAGCCCACCAAGCGCCTCTGTCCATGGGGATTGTCCAGGCAGGAATACTAGAGTGGGTTGTCATGCCCTCCTCCAGGGGATCTTCCTGACCCAGGGATCAAACCCAGGTCTCCTGCATTGCAGGCAGATTCGTTACCATCTGAGTTACCAGGGAAGCCCAAGAATACTGGAGTGGATAGCTTATCCCTTCTCCAAGGGATCTTCCCGACCCAGGAATCGAACTGGGGCCTCCTGCGTTAGCAGGCAGATTCTTCACCATCTGAACTACCAGGGAAGCCCCAACAGGCTGAGGACAGGCCCTGCTGGGATAAAATAGGTAGCCAATGGAAATTTGCTCTATGACTCAGGGAACTCAAACCAGGGCTCTGTAACAACCTAGAGGAGTGGGTGGAGAGGGAGTTTAGAGGAAGGTTCAAGAAGGAGGGGACATAGGTATATCTATGGCTGATTCATGTTGATGTTTGGCAGAAACCAACACAATACTGTAAAGCAATTATCCTTCAATTAAACATAAATAAATTTTTAAAAACAAAAACAAAAAAACTGATGCTAAGCCCCATTCCAGGCCTTGCAAAGCACTTGTTCATAGCCTGTGCTCTGTGATACTGGTTTGGATAAAGTCCAGAGGGGAAAGTGGCCCTGAAAGTTCCTTCCAGCTGCTAAGTTTAAGGACCTGGCAGAGGACTCTGGAGCCAGCCTTGTCCCTGTGAAGTTCATTATCCATGGATCACATCAGCCCTCTTCAAGGTTCCTCACTGAAAAGAAATCGAGCATGCAAATACTCTTTTATCATAATCACCACATATCCACAGGGTAATTCATAAAAGAGCTGGAAATATATTGAAATTCAATATTGTTTTAGTCCAAATCAATATTAATAATTGTTTGCATTTTTAAAGTGCAATTTGCAATTGAAAAATGCACAAAGATCAACCAGTAGTTGCTAACACATCAAATTTTCCTGTTAAAGGCATATTCCCTTACCTTTAAAGTGTTTCTTATACAACAGAGGATGGCGCTGATCCATGAAAATGTTATCTATTATTTACATGCACAACATTAGAATTTGGCTTCCATTATGCATGAGCTGGAAGGCCAGTAACTTTCAAGTGCTTGATTTTTTTAATTACACTTCTTATTTTGAAATAATTATAGATTAACATATGATTGTAAAAAGTAATACAGAAAAGTACTGTGTACCCTTTATCCGTTTTTCCTCAATAGTAATGTCTTATAAAACTAAAGTGTAGTATCCCAGTAAGAATGTTGACATAGATAACAGTCAAAATAGAGGGCATTTCTATCACCACAAGGATGCCCCTTGTTGCCCTTTTACATTCTTTAAAAATTAAAGATTTTTAAATGACAACGGTGACCATGAATATGGTGGGACTTAAATCATTATCCCTGTTTAGACTTTTTAGACTTCTGCCTTAAAATGATTTTTATCATTAAATGAGGCACTGTCCCAGCTGGACTTGATGGGTTCAAACATAGAGCAGTGGTCACCTAGGTAGAGTGGACCCAAGAGAGACTCGCCTCAACCAGGCAGGCCTCAGGCATGATTGTGGACCAGAGAGAACCTGAGAACATATTTTCCAGTTTGACACTTGCATGAAGGTCCTTTGTCCTTTACAATAAGGATGAGATTATCTTGAATGGAAACAGTTTGGCAGTTTTGGTCCATAGAGACACAGCATTGACCCAGATTTGTGTCAAGGGACAGTCAGCAGGTGTGGGTGAGGGACACCTCGCCAGAGTGCCACCTGCTCTGCCTGAAAGTGGCCTCCTGCAGATAAAATTCACAAGATGTCTTTCTGTTCTCCAAAACGTGTTAGTCACACCCTAGAGCTGCAAGGAACTTGGAAACTCATCTACAGTGCTTATTTTGGATGCAGATTGATTCCAAGATTAGGCAAACCAAGTCCTAAGGGTCAACAGTTAAATTGGAGGGACAGCCAGGCCCAGAACCTGGGCTCCCTGCTCTGAGCCTTGCTTGCATCCCATGACATCTAGCCACTTTGTGGGGAGGGGGCTGCCTGGGTTTGTAAACCCATTTCCTCTATATCCTGGTCATGTTCCACACAGCCATGAACTTGACAATTCTGGTCCTTCTTAGCTCCTGGGCCTGCACCTGTGGGATGAGTTAAACGATAAGATAGTGATTTCTGCTCAGTTTGTTTTCACTGATTTTTAATTGAAGTAGAATTAATATTGTTGTTATTTATATACATAATGTAAACCATTTTAACCATTTTTAAGTCCAAAGGCATTAAGTACATTCACACTGTTGTGCAGCCGTCACCTCTGCACTTCTCCAGAACTTTTTTCATATTCCCCAACTGAAAGTCTGTCCCCATTAAGTAATAATTCCCCACTCCCCCCTCCCCTGCAGTCCCTGGTAACCACTATTCTACTTCCTGTCTCTGAGTTTGTCTACATGGAATCATGCATTATTTGATTCTGCCTATAGTGACTGGCTCCTTTCACATAGCATTATGTCCTCAAGGTTCATTCATGTTATACCATGAATTGCTTTCACTGGTTTTTGATCAACCCATGCAAACTACTATTCATGGAGTTCTCATGTTAAAAAAAAAAAAAGGATGCACAGAAGAACTATACAAAGGAGATCTTCATGACCCAGATAACCACAATGGTATGAGCACTCACCTAAGCCAGACATCCTGGAATGCAAAGTCAAGTGGACCTTAAGAAGCATCACTACGAACAAAGCTAGTGGAGATGATGGAATTCCAGCTGAGCTATTTCAAGTCCTAAAAGATGATGCTGTGAAAGTAGTGCACTCAATATGCCAGCAAATTTGGAAACCTCAGTAGCAGCCACAGGACTGGAAAAGGTCAGTTTTCATTCCAATCCCAAAGAAAGACAATGCCAAAGAATGTTCAAACTACTGCACACTTACACTCATCTCACACACTATTAAAGTGATGCTCAAAATTCTCCAAGCTAGGTTTCAACAGTACATGAACCGAGAACTTCCAGATGTTCAAGATGGATTTAGAAAAGACAGAGGAACCAGATATCAAATTGCCAACATGTGTTAGATCATAGGAAAAGCAAGAGAATTACAGAAAGACATCTACTTCTGCTTTACTGACTATGCCAAAGCTCTTGGCTGTGTGGATCAAAACAAACTGTGGAAAATCTGAAAGAGATGGGAATACCAGACCACTAGACCTGCCTCCTGAGAAATCTGTATGCAGGTCAAGAAGCAACAGTTAGAACCAGACATGGAACAATGGACTGGTTCCAAATATGGAAAGGAGTCCATCAAGGCTGTATATTGTCACAATGCTTATTTAACTTATATGCAGCGTACATCACTCAAATGCACAAGCTGAAATCAAGATTTCTGGAAGAAATATCAATAACCTCAGATAAGCAGATGACACCACTCTTATGGCAGAAAGTGGAGAAGAACTAAAGAGCCTCTTGATGAAAGAGGAAAGGGAAAAAGCTGGCTTAAAACTCAACATTCAGAAAAATAAGATCGTGATTTCTGGTCCCATTGCTTCATGGCAGATAGATGGAGAAATAATGGAAACAGTGAGACACTTTATTTTGGGGGGGCTCCCAAATCACTGCAGATGGTGACTGCAGCTGTGAAATTAAAAGACACTTGCTCCTTGGAAGAAAAGCTATGACCAACCTGACAGCATATTAAAAAGCAGAGACAATACTTTGTTGACAAAGGCCCATCTAGTCAAGGCTATGGTTTTTCCATTAGTCATGTATGGATGTGAGAGTTGGACTGTAAAGAAAGCTGAGCACCGAAGAATTGATGCTTTTGAACTGTGGTGTTGGAGAAGACTCTTGAGAGTGCTTTGGACTGCAAGGAGATCAAACCAGTAAGTCATAAAGGAAATCAGTCCTGAATATTCATTGGAAGGACTGATGTTGAAGCTGAAAGTACAATACTTTGGCTACCTGATGCAAAGAACTGACTCCTTAGAAAAGACCCTGATGCTGAGAAAGATTGAAAACAGGAGGAGAAGTGGGAAACAGAGAAAGAAATGGCTGGATGGCATCAACAATTCGTGGGCATGAGTCTGAGCAAGCTCCAGGAGCTGGTGACGGACAATGAAGCCTGGTGTGCTACAGTCCATGGGGTCGCAAAGAGTTGGACACAACTGAGCGACTGAACCGACTGACCAGTGCAAACTACACTTTTGTTTGGGAGTTCCCTAGCATCATACTGTATTTTAAAGGTTTGAGAATCATCCATTTTACAGGATCTAAATGATATATATTTGTTTATGTTGTGTGTTCTAATATACTCATAGAAATAGAGTCATCATTTACCTCTACAAATATATTAGTCTTCAAGCCTTCATGTTTTGAAATCTGCCCTATCAAACGTGAAGATACAAAAATGGCATCCTGGTGGTGAGTGTGCCTAGGGTGTTTGGGAGCTGTCAGTTTCTGTCGGGTTCCCTGGTGGAGCTCAATTCCTTGTCTCTTCTTCAGTCATAGGATTGAACTACTCGTTGAACCTGATTCCAGCTCAGACCTGATCAAAACAGACCCTCGGCTCCCTGAAACAGAAATAACCTTTTTAAAATTCCAGGTTCATGAAGTGCCTCTCTCCAGATGGTCCAATCACCTCTATTAACTCACACTCATTCAACATGTGGCAAAGGTTATTGATCACCTGTGCCAGGCACTGTGCTAAGTGCTGGGAATACAAAGATGGGCGAAGAGTCCAAAACAGTCATGAGAATGCTCTCCACATAGTGGGGGGAGGCCTGTAACTGAGATACCCATGCTCACAAGATTGAGGATACTGCCTGCAAGCTAGTGGGCAGGGAGTTAGTTTTTTTTTTACCTGTAGGATTATTTTCCATACCCTGTCCTTTATTTAGGGTAATAAAGTACCATGAAAATATAAGTTCTGGGCAGAGATGATACCAGTAGTCTATTCCTAATAGCAAAGAGGGACCTGCAGCCTGTGACATCTTGGCCAGGCTCTTGGGACCTTCCTGCCATGGCTGTGTGTTTGCAGGCTTCCCTTCATCCTCTTTGTATGAGCTGGGCTGTGGTGTTCCTAGTGGGGCCGTGGGGACAAGGTTTGGGGCTGTTGTTTGAACCTGATTTGTACCTCGGCCTTCACCTCAGGGTCGCCTTTCTCTCTCCCTGCAGACAGTGTGGGAGATTGGAGGGAATCCCTGCCTTGTAACAAGGGAGTGGTTATCAAGTAAATTGCTTCCCCCAGGAATGGGGTGCAGTCGTGTCTGCCCGGATGTGCTGAGGCTGGGCCCTGCCCATTTCAGGACCCAGGTCAGCACTCCGCCGTGTCAGCGGTGAGGTAGGAGTCTGTAGCCCCGCCTCAGAGTCTTGAGCCCTTGCAGCCATCCATCATGCTCACAGAGCATTGCAACTTTATGCCTGTGCACAAAAACTGGAGGGACTCGTCCCAGAGTTTGCGGCTGCCATCGCTGCTGCCGGTAGAGCAGTTTTAATTAGCTGCAGGATTTTAATGAGCTGAAATCTAGAGGAACCCTATCTCAGAACTAAGCAGGAGCCGAACACAGGGAAGAACTCTGACAAAACAGATGGAGGTGGTGTTCTCAGGGGACTGGGCTTTGTTTCAGCAAAGAGCAAATGAGTTACCGAGGCCAGGAGGCTGAGGAGGGAAGCCGGTGGGTCAGCCCCAGTGCCAGCCTCGGTGTGGGCAGAGCTGGAAGCGTGGCCCCCTCTGCTGCCATAGCGGAATGCTCGGTGCTGGATTCAAGGTGACGGCAATGTCTGGCTCTATTCTCCTCAAGTTGCCATAGCAGCCTCTCTCCCGATGAGCAGCTTCTCTTGGAGCCCTCAGCCAGGAGGGACGTCATTGTTCACTCCTGCCGGTTTGAGGAGGAAGCGACTGGACAGAGAACTTTCCCAGGCCCGGGGCCCGCACACCCTCTGGGTGCACCCACCGACGCGAGGCTGGACGCTTTCTCCTGCCTCCAGTGGGGCACAGGGGTGGGTCTCCACAGCCTGAGGGGGTCCTCTGGGTGACTGGGGGGAGTATCCGGGCCTTGGAGCATCCGCAGCCAACTGTGTCCTTGGAGCCGTCCGTCCGTCTGCCTGCCGGCCCTTCGCCACTGGAGGTGCGTGCGTTTTGGCTGAATTCCCAAGTCCTTGCTTGTGCCCTGAAGTGAATTTTCTAGAGACAAAATTTTAAATCCGATAAATAAGGAAATAGGAGAAATCCTTGGCCCTACCCTGTGTCCCAGGAGGTGTTTACAAGATTAATTGGATTTCTCTTTCTTCCTGTAAAAATTGGTGACGCCATTCGGGGCCTCAGGGAGAGAAGCCACCGGGAGCGCTAGGAACTGTGAGGAGGGCAGGACCTTCTGAAATCTCAATGGGCTATTTATTTTTCTTGCCTCACCCCTCCTCCTTCCACTCCATCATTTGAATTTTCTTCTTGTCTGCTGATCTTAGAAGGGGAGTAGGAGAAGGTTCTTCACTTGTCATCGGAGTGTGATGCAGTGCGTGCTGAGCCTATACCCATCCCACTGGGAGTGGGGGCTTGTGACTGTGTTTGTGGGGTCCAGGGCAGCCCACCCCCAGCCTTGACTGTCGTGTCCCCTCCCCAGGCAGCAGCTCAACTCGCAGGAGAGGGAGACAGCCTTTGAACATCATCTCCCTGTGGCCTTGAAAATAACATGTGACTTTGAAGACAAGGACTCTCATGGGGACTATAGGGGATCAAATGTGCCCACCGTCTGGAGTGTCTCGTGGTCTGTTGGTGATCTCTCACCTACCTCTCTTTAAAGGAAGGAGTTTCCTACAGATTCTGTGATGTCATTCTTTCCCTCCTGGGGCCTTGAAGACTCAGTCAGGCTGCAAACCATTCCCCCAGGAGAGGAGGCAGGCTAACCTTTGATTCCTGTTTGCACAAAGCAGGGAGTTAGCTAATCAGATGGTCTCCAGTGAGAGCCAACCCTAGGAGAAAGGCCCAATGAAGGGGTGGATGCTGGGGTCTGAGGCTTAGAAGCTAAGTCTGGGCAGGGGAAGCCATGCATGTCTCTAACACCAGTTTCCCTGGGTGTAGAGAGAGTGCTTGTATTCTCTTGGGGGAGAGTCTCTAAACTGAGATGCTTGAATGGTTGATGCTCCTGCCACCATGAAAGTGCAGGTTCTGGGACTGTGTTCTCTTCTCCCCAGATCTGGGGTCAGGGATGTGGTCTTCAGCCTGGCTCCAGCCACATGGGCTTCTGGAAGCCTGGCTCCAGTTGGTGGGCTTGGTTTGGGCTGGTTCAGAAACAAGTGAGAACAGATCGTGGCTGGAGGAGGCGGGAGATCTGTATTGGCTTGAACGGTGACCGTGTGACAGATTAGAAAGAAGAGGAGACTGACCAGCTCTTCTGCAGTCACTTCTGCAGTGCCAGCCACCATGCAAACAATGCGATAATGATCACATATGCCTCTGAGTCCCTTTTTCTCATCAAATAGTCTTTGGGTCAAGATTGGGCAACACATTATTAGCTGCCTTACCAGGCCACTGTGTCTGCTGGCCATCGAGTTGCCATCCTTTCTTCCCCTCTTCCTCTCTTCTTTCTTCTCCCCTCCTTGAGAAATGCCCTAATTTGGGGGTTCACCCTAGATCAGATTGGTTTCCTGACCTCGTGTCTCACTCTGAAGGCTGGTGTGTCTGCAGGCAGTATGTCAACACCTTGGCCAGCATAAGCTGGGTGTCCTTATAGCCATGGCCTTGCGTATAGGGTCAACCTGTGGGTCCCGCACAGAGGGCCTGTCATCACTGAGGGAGGGTCCTGGGAGACCACCCGCCATCAGGCATGCTGTGGGCTTTGTCCTTCCCTGGAGCCTGGGGCCTGTACCCCTGCACCTGTGTCTTTTCAGAATGATGAGCCAGGTCCCCAGGATGGTCCCATCTGGGGCCACCATGGAGAAGGATGCCACAGACCCTGAGGGGCTTCAGGGTCTGAGCCTTTGGGGACATGTTGCTGCCCATTTTAACCCACTGCAAGCTGGAGGCAGGGTATCCCTGGTTTTGGCAGGAAGCAGCCACCTTTCTCTTCAGCGAGGTGGTGGTGGGGGTACGGGAGGGGCTGTTGCAGGGAGGTCAGGGCCATTTGGAACCCCAGAGCCAATGCTAGAGGCAAACAGCGCCCGGTCAGCACTGCCTCCGAAACGTGAAAGCTAGGAGATCGTGGGAAACTCCTGTTCGCACAGCCCAGAGAGCCTGGCATTCAGGCGCGTTCCCGAGCATGGAGGCCTGGGGCAGGTTAATTAAAGTTAACTGAGTGAAAAAATAATTACAGAGATTGCGGAGGGGAGAAACCCAAACCTGCAATTTAACTCTCAGCCTCAGAGCCTTGCTAAGAACTGTCTAGTCCTTGGGAATGTGTGTTTGGGCAGGGGAGGGTGAAGTTTCTCTGATTATCACTTCCTGCCTCATGCCCCATCTTCAGGTTGGATACAGGGGTACAAAAGCTGGGCTTTCCTCCCCCAGCACCTGGGTGCCAGGTCAGAGATGGGTTCCCTGTTCAGAATGTCAAGGCAAGGAGACTCCAGGCAGGGCTCATCCTTGTGCTGAGTGGCACACTGGTCTGGGGCCTGATCAGCACCCTGCTGTGTCTCAGAGGTTACTGGGGACTGCCCACCTGGCCTCAGTCTTCCTCGGGCACTGCCCTGTCCCAGGCAGGGGCAAGTTCCCAAAGGACTCCTTAGGTGGAAAGAGGGTGATGTCCCTGAACCCAGGTGGGTAGGGTCGGGTGAAGATAAGGGGAACAAGTGATAGCTTGCTCGAACCACCCACCACACCCCCAGCCCACCCCCACCACACCCCCCACTACAGGAACTTACATCTTTCCTTTAGGCAGATGGCCTTGGGGGGCTGTCATCTTTTTCTTTCGGCCACGCCACATGGCATACAGGATCCTAGTTCTCCCGACCAGGGATCGAACCCATTCCCCCTGCTGTGGAAACTCGAAATCCTAACCACTGGGCCACCAGGGAAGTCCGAGGGTGCCCCCGTCTTGACCCACAGCTTGACCCAACTGATGTCACTAGTTGGTATCGGGATATTTGGCAGGCATCTCTTCTACTTTGAGGGGAATGAAGGTGGGGGCAAGCAACATGGCCATGGCCTGGGTCTGCAGTGGCCGGATCAGCAGGTGTCCGTCTGCAGGGACACAGCCTCTGAGCCTGGGATCTGTCAGATCTGGGTCTGGCCAACCCATCTCAGCTCCAGACCACTTTGAGAGCTGGGATGACCATGATCTGGCTGGAACTTCAGCCCCTGTCAGTATGACTAGTCAGCAGGGCTATGATTCCACCCAGCTCATCCTTCCGTCTGTCGGGGGCAGGGACAGCTCTGGCTGATACAATGGCAAGTCAGTCAGTCCCTGACATCTCTGGGCCTGAGAGGCCCCTTCTCAAAGCCTCTGGTTCTATGGAGACCCTTGTCCCCAGCATCCTGAAGACTGGAGCCAAGGCAGAGACAGACCCAAGAGCTTCTCTGTCTACTGGGCCTATTGTGAGCCACAGGGACCCGGATTCCTGCCTGAACAGTGCAGGGGGTGGCTGCTCTCCCCTGGCTGTGGGTGATGAGGGTCCACACCAGGGTCCCCCTCCTGGGCGGGAGCTGGGGAGTGTCTCTCTCCGTGGCTTTTCTAAAGGTTCAGATACAGGAGACCCTGGCTGGAAGCTGGCGTCTCAGCCCCAGGTGGTGACCTGGCTTCACCTCCTTGGGCTTGAGAAGGTCAAAGGGATGCACGTGAGTAAGGGTGGAGGGGTCCAGGGACTGCGCTTGGTCACGAGCAGTGACCGGGGCCCTGGGCCTCAGTGATGGGCCGTCTTTCTCCCCTACTGCTCCGTAGACCTGGCCTGATGGACTCCCGGTGTGGACAATGAGGGAAGAACGTGCCTCCCGCACCCGAGAGGTGACCCCCGAGCGAGCCCCGGATGTCCCCGCGAGCAGGAACGATGCGACTGGCTTGCATGTTCTCGTCCATCCTGCTGTTCGGAGCTGCAGGACTCCTTCTCTTCATCAGCCTGCAGGACCCCACGGAGCTCGCCCCCCACCCGGCGCCAGGTGAGCCCTTGCACTCGGCCCCGCCGCCTGCTTGACCCGGCTCTCCCACCCAAGGTGCAGGCCTCCTCGCTGCCCTGGGGCCAAGGCAGAGGCTCCAGTCACCAGCCGCAGTGTGGGGGCACTGTATCTGCATGCAGTCAGGCCACCAACCACGTGGTTCTGGCCTCTGACCTCTGACCTCTGGCCCGTGTACTCCTCTTGGGAAGAATGGCCAGGCTGCCCCTCTCTCATCTGGTCGTTGCCTCTGGTGAAACTCAGATTTCAGGGTCACACCACCTCTCGGGTCCTCTCCCACATGGTCTGGGATATCAGAGGACAAGTGACTTCTCCGAGCCCAGGCCTCCCCAATGGGACTCTGATTCTCTGCCCAGCACTGGGGACCTCTTGAATTCAGCCTCTCCAGCCTGGGCAAGAAAGTCAGGGTGCCTCAGTGCCTCCCGGCTTTGTAAGAGCCTTTGTAAGGCTCTTTGAGGAGCCTCCTGATGGCCTCCCCACCTGCTGCCTCCCAGCCCACTGGACTCGCAGAGGTGGGGATAGCAGTGAGGGGAGAGCAGGAAGAATGGTCCTGGAGCCTCATGGTGGACATAAGGTAGAGAGGGACGCTCAGGCAAGGCCCCTCTGACTGGGATGTGGCCGAGCCCCGGAGAGCATAGCCGACCTGGAGGGCTGCCAGCATGGGGCCAAAGCCAGGAATCATTGGCATCATGTGAGGGGACAGCACGGTTGCCAGGCCAAGCACCTGTGTTTACAACAGAGGTTCCAGAGGCCTTGTTAGGGGAGGGTCCTTGATGGCAGGACACCCCTGGGCTCTTGGACATGGACAGAAGGAAAGGGGCGTGGAGGCTGGAGGGTTAGGCAGAGGGATTCCCCCGCACCATCCCTGCCTACAGCCCACAGCCCAGGAGTGCGGGACACAGTGTTAGGGGGTCCCTGGCCCTGAGTGGGGAGGGCACAGGGCCCGCCACAGCTCACATGCTCAGGGCAGCCTGCACCCATGCTGAGCTCAGCCTGGGGGCCCAAAGGTGCCACGTGAAAAGGCAGAAGGAGCAGGAGGCCAGAGCTGGGCCTGGCAGCTGCTATTGGAGACCCTGGCGGGAGAGGCTGGTGAGTCGTTTCTCTCATCCCTGAGCGTCAGCCGGAAGCAGCCCAGCATTGGGCGGACCCCCTGGGGCTGGTGGTGAGTCACTGGCGCTGACTCACGCTTGGGCCGGACCCTCCATGGAGGTGGCTGTTGAAGATGGGTCTGGCTGCTTCCCAGCTGCGGAAGCAGAGACCCATGACTGAGCCGGTCCCTCTGTGGAGACTTTGCAGCTTCACGTGGGCCCCAGCGTGGCCAGCGACTCTGTGAGCAGCGCCTAGCTCCACGGGCCGCGCCCCCCAGAGCACTCAGAGTTGCTCTCCGCAGTTGTGTGTTATATGAGTGGGAGCAAGCTCCCAAAAAAGGCCTCTCGGACGCAGCTTGGGGATAATGGCGCCGTGTGTCCTCTGCACGTCTTGGTGTGTGTGCGTGCGGTTGGGGCACACGTGGGCAGAGGGTTCTCGTGTCCTCTGTCCTCTGCTTTCTGTGGGACCAGCCTGGGAGAGAAGGCTTGAGCGTGTCTGTGGTGTCCACTGGGGCCGGGTGCCCACCCGTGGTGTCTTCTTGGGACCGGTGTGATAGTCCTGAGTGGGGTCGCTGCCTGGTGACCTCGACACATGCCCTGCCATGCTCCAGCAGCTGACAGCGCAAAGACCTTGCCTCTTGTGTCACGGATTCCTGTCCTCACCAGCTGGCATGGCCTGCACAGCTACCTGGGTGCACACGTGTGGATTACCTCGATCACTGGTGGAGTGGGGGCTCAGCGGACAGTGAGGGTTTCTGGGGTGGGTAGACTGGCAGGTGGGATGGCAGGAAGCTGAGGCCAGCCTCCCCCTGCAGCCGGGGATGGCGAGGACCTGGCAGACCCAGGTGAGGAGCACGCTTGGGTTTTGAGCTCCCTTCTGGCTGTAAATGGAGCTGGACCACCTGGACGTAGCACCTGTACGTTCTACGTAAATCACCTCAAACACAGTCATAAAACTTTAAGTAATGCTTACGTTACTCTCCCTGAGCAAAGTGTTCCTGACACAGGCTGTTTGTGTTGATTTGTTACTATTCATTTATTCTTCCCCTGTACTTCTCACGGCAGCCTAATTGTGATTCGGTACCAAGAAAGCAATATCAAAGTAATTTTCCACAACATTAGTTACAATTTTCTTCTGATCTTTCAAGTGAAACAATCCCATCCTGTTGTCTTCTCTGCGTACATAAACCTTGATTACATTTATCTGTTGGAAACCAGTGCTTACAAAGTGTATGTATCCAGCTGCATGGGTGGTTTGGCCCCAGGAGTCCTGGACAAGTCAGAATTTCGGCCCTGGGAGACATAGACGTGAGAGGCTGCCCTGCCATCCAGATTGGGCAAGGCGGTAGGGGCATCTACAGAAGACATTCCCCACGGGCTCTTCTGGGGTTTTCTCCAGCAGCAGAAACTTTCCTGGGAATGCAGTCTGGGCCCCACTGTTGGTGGCGTTGGCCAAGATGGGAGGGGGAGGGTGGTCAGGTAAAGATGCAGAAACAAGCTTGAAAAGGCGGACAGAGCCATTAGCTGTTTGTGCTCCCTTGGGGTTGGCGTGTCCTTCAGATTTCTCCCATGCAGCTACCAGCTCTTAAAAGCACCTGAACTTTTCAGAGACCAGTCAGCAAATCTCACCTGCTTCGTGCATTAGATGCAATCCTGTGGGATCGCCAACTTCTGTAAACCAAGTGCTATTTTCCAAAATGTTTGCTATATTTTAGATCAAACCTTTTGGAACATAAATCACTGCCGGTTCACCTGCCTTCATTCTAAGATTAGGTGTTCTTGGGTATCAGAGAATCTACCTATCCTACTGTTTTTCATGTCTCCAATATTACCAGGCCCTGAGGCCTCCGGAAACTCACGTCTTGACCTTCCCACAGTGGAAGAGAGCCGACCAGAACTGAGAATAACACATCCCAACATGCTGGCCCTGCAGGTGCAGAGGGCACTCTCCACGTGTGTGTTATGAGCGGCCTGTCTTTATATACAGGCTTTAATACAAAGCAGAACTTTGTATTATGGAGAGCTTGGGACACACAGAGAAGTAGATTAGAATAGTACAGTGAACCCCACGTCCCGAGCACCCGACAGCCTCAATGCGCCCCATCCACAGCCTGATACACTTGTCTCTTTTCAAAGCATATATACTAGGGCCAGTCAGTTCAATCATAAATATTTCTTTTTTAAAAAAGTGTCCTGGTTTAGTTTGGCTGCACTGGGTCTTTGTGGCTGTTTGCAGGCTTTTTCCACTCATGGTGTGAGCACTTGTTGCGGCTGTGGCTTCTCTTGTTGCGGAGCACGTGTTCTAGGAGCACGGGCTTCAGTGGTTTTGACTCTCAGGCCCTAGAGCACGGGCTCCGTAGTTGTGGCTCACAGGCTTGGTTGCTCCACGGCATGTGGAACCATCCGGACGAGGGATCCAACCCGTGTCCCCTCCACTGGCAGGGGGATTCTTATCCATTGTACCGCCAGGGACTTCCCCTAAATATTTCTTTTTTAAAAAAATTTTTATTGGAGTATAGTTGATTTACAGTGTTGCATCAGTTTTCTGCTGTACAGCAAAGTGAATCAGTCATACATATGCCTACATCCACTCTTTCTTAGGTTCTTATCCCATGTAGGTCATTACAGAGTAATGAGTAGAGTTCCCTGTGCTACACAGTAGGTCCTTATTAGTTATCTATTTTATGTATAGCAGTGTGTTTATGTCAGTCCTAATTTATTCCCCCGCTTGCTTCCCTGCATAACCATAAAGCCATAAAACCATAAATATTTCAATGTATTTCTTAGTTGAAAAGATAAGAATTCTTTCTTTTAACATTCAACAATTGTTTAATCTCATCAAATGTCCAGTGTTCACATTTCTAGTCATCCCACAAATGTGACAAATACCTTTATTTCCAATTTGTTTTGTCAGTATCCGGATAAGGCTCACATGTTACAACTGGTGGGCGAGTCGTTTCAGCCTCTCTCAGTCTCTAAGATGTCCTGCATGCCTTTACTTCCCTCTTGCTATTTATTGGAGGAAACTGGGTCACAGGTTCTGTAAGTTTCCCACAGTTGGGATTTTTGCTGATCGTGCCTGTTTGGTATAGAACAACATAGCCTTCTGCCCCTTGTACTCCCTGTAAATTACGTAAAATTAGCAGTTGATCAGATATAGGTTTGATTTCCCTTTTTTGGCAAAAATTCATATGTGATCCTGTGTTCTTCTGTGGGGGGGAGTACATCTGCCCAGCTTTGAGTTATTGGTTAGCCACTGACCCTGTGGCTTCCTAAGTGGCTCAATGGTAAAGAATTCGCCTGCTAATGCAAGAGAGGCGAGTTTGATTCCTGGATCTGGAAGATCCCCCGGAGTAGGAAATGGCACCCCACTCCAGTATTCTTTCCTGGAAAATTCCATGGACAGGGGAGCCTGGAGGGCTACAGCCCATGGGATCGCAAAGAGTCAGACACGACTGAGCGACAGCATGCAGGCACCCTGCCTACTCAGTGGCATCAGTGACCAGTTTCATAGAAGACAATTTTTCCACAGACCAGGGCAGGGGGATGGTTTCCGGTTGCTTCAGGCCCCGAGGCGGAGCTCAGGCAGTAATGTAAGCGATGAGAAGCAGCTGTAAATACAGATGAACTTTGCTCCATCTCCTGCCGCTCACCTGCTCTACAGCCTGGTTCCTAACAGGCCACAGACTGATACTGGCCAGTGGCCCAGAGGTTGGGGCCCCCCTGGCCTAGACCATCCAATCGAGGCTGCACAATTCAATGTTCTTTTTTAAATTTATTTTTTAAATTGAAGTATAGTTGATTTGCCATGTTGTATTGATTATTGCTTTACAGCAAAATGATTCAGTTATGCACACATATACCTTCTTTAGTTTCTTGTTCGTTTCCGTTACGGTTTGTCATAGGATGCTGAGTATAGTTCTCTGTACTATGCAGTAGGACCTCAGTGTTTATCCATTCTGTACATAAAAGCTTACATCCGCTAACCCCAGCCTCCTGCTTTGTCCCTCCCCCAACTCCCTCTCCTGTGATCTTCTAATTGTACCATTTCTTCTTCATTCTTTTAAGTGGGATGGATTTTGTTTTAATGGAGTGAGGTGAGACATTGTTAGTGACCCATGAAGCCAAAGTGAACAGTGCCTGGATTGACGTATTAGTTGATATGTTTTCAAAAATGTGACCTTACGACACAGATTCTGTTGCTAGCACACTACAGATAGTTTTTTTTTTTTAATGCTTGGTTTTTGTAGAGTGGATTATTATTTTTTTAAATGCTTGGTTTTTGTAGAGTGGATTTTTGTTAAAGCAAGCCACCCCCACGTTTCAGTGAAGTGGCTCTTTGCTTTCCCAAAGCCGTGGAACTGTGGGTGGTAGGGATGCTGGGGACTGAGGCCAGTGCTGGGATGCTCAGGGAGGAAGGCAGCCACAGGGATGGCCCAGGGCACCCTGAGTACAGACAGACTCTGATAACTCAGCCCATAACCAGCCGTAGGGTGTTACTTCCAGGGCATCCAGGAATAATAATAGTAATAACAAAAGTTTACCACATGCCAGCTCTTGTGCCAAGCGCTTTATGTGGTTTTATTTTCCCCTGTGGCTATGCCACCCAGCATGCAGGATCTTAGGAACCCATGCCCCCAGGGAGTGTGGAATCTTAGCGACTGGACCACCAGGGAAGTCCCCCTTTCCATGTTTGTGTGTGTGTTCAGTCACTAAGTCCTGTACTACTCTTTGCCGCCCCATGGACTGCAGCACACCAGGTTTCCCTATCCTTCTCTTTCAGAGTTTGCTCAAATTCATGTCCACTGAGTCAGTGATCCAGCCATCCAACCATCTCATCCTCTGCTGCCCGCTTCTCCTTTTGCCTTCAGTCTTTCCCAGGATCAGAGTCTTTTCCAATGAGTCAGCTCTTTGTATCAGGTGGCCAAAGTATTAGAGCTTCAGCTTTTAGTGCATATAATTCTTACAATAAATGAGATCTCAAGACTTACAGAGTGGACACAGACATACATCACTGATGGGGGCTAATGCTCCCAGTTGCTCACTGTGTGCCCAGCACTAAGACACACATTTGACATGTATTTAGTGCCCATTTAATACCTTTGGAACCCCTTGAGTTAAATACCATTACACCATTTGACAGACAAGACTACTGAGGTAAGAGAGGTTACATGCCATGCCGGGATTCATCCATAGGGAGCCAACTGTTGCCTGCAGCACCTCCTGCCTTCTCAACACCAGTGATGCTCGCTCTGTCCGACCTGTCCAGATCCAGAGCAGAGCATGGATCAAGGACACATGAGAAAATATGCGTGGGAAGAACTCCCAGTGCATCAGGGGCTGGCGTGAGACCTAAGGACCCAGACTCACGGCTGAAGGCTCAGGCAGGCCCCGTTTCCCGTGAGCCCTTGGAGTGCTACAGGGGTGCAAGCCTTTGGTGCAGGCTCAGTCAGGGAGCCCTGGGGATTCTGAGGGTGCAGCAGCCGTCAGAGAGCCCACTCCAGTGACTGCATGTTGTGGAACTGTGGACAGTAGCAGAGGAAGAGACCTCAGGCACGCAGAGAGCAGCTAGGAGGGGTGGAATGGGGACAGAAGAGAGGGCGCGGCCTGGGGCAGGCAGGCAGGGATGGGAGAGGGTGGTTCAGTGGCATCATAAGGTTGGGGCAGAGTTGGCGACCACGTGGATGGGAAGCTGAGGACGGCAGCTGTCAGGGTTTCAAGGTGACTCTGGCTCCGGGTTTCTGGCATTGGTAGAGGGGAGTTGGGGTGCCATCCATCAAGGGAGACACTCCAGACGGGGAGTGGTTGGGGGAGGGGAGTAGAGACCGCGTGTTCTGTTTTGGGCAGATGGCCTCTGAGATGCTAGGCAGGGTGTGTGGAGTTGCCCTGCGTCTTCTCCGCCCAGGGTTGCAGACTCACAGACCACGGGAACAGGCAAGAGGAGCAGAAAGCCCCCTCCCTGCTCCACTCCCCCGCCACTGCACCTCCTTTCACACAGGTCACACACTCACTCCTTCGCTGTCACACACCTGAGGGCAAAGTCCCGACCAGAGGAGTCAGGAGGGCTTCCTGGAGGAGGGGAGCTGTGTCTTGCTTGATTGCTTTCTCCAGGGCGCAAGAGGTGACAAGACGCTGACCTTCGGCAGCAGCAGTGAAGTGGACTTGGGTGAGACTCAGACCCCGGGGTGTCTCTCCCCAGTGCATGTTAAGTGTTTGTTGCTGTTCAGTCACTCAGTCATGTCCAACTCTTTGCAACCCCTTGAACTTCAGCACACCAGGCTTCTCTCTCCTTCACTATCTCCCTGAGTTTGCCCAAATTCATGTCCATTGAGTCAGTGATGCCATCCAACCATCTCATCCTCTGTCGCCCCCTTCTCCTCCTACCCTCAGTCTTTCCCAGCATCAGGGTCTTTCCCAAGGAGTCAGTTCTTCTCATCAGGTAGCCAAAATATTGGAGCTTCAGCTTCAGCATCAGTCCTTCCAATGAATATTCAGGGTTGATTTCCTTTAGAATTGACAGATGCTAAGAATGGTGCCTTATATCTCATAGAAACTGACAGAGCCAGAATTGACTCAGAAATCAACAGAACTTCTTTGGTTCCCTGGAGCAGGGCTGTGTTGGCCAGAGAAAGTGTGGCTCTCACTGTTGGTTCCATGGTTACTGCCCGTGCCAACTCTGAAGGCTACAGAACAATCTCAGAGGATTTGTCTTGTTCCTGCAGTGACTGCCTTTATTTGGGTGTGACCCTTTTAACCCCGAGATGCCACCAAGCCAAAGGCCATAGGAGTAACTGCTGAGTCGCTCTCAACAGCTCACCCATGTGAAAAGAAAGAAAGAAAGTGAAGTCGCTCAGTCGTGTCCGACTCTTTGTGACCCCATGGACTGTGTAGCCTACCAGGCTTCTTCGTCCATGGAATTTTCCAGGCAAGAGTACTGGAGTGGGTTGCCATTCCCTTCTCCAGGGGATCTTCCCAACCCAGGGGTCAAACCCGGGTCTCCTGCGTTGCAAGCAGACGCTTTACCGTCTGAGCCACCAGGGAAGTCATGTGAGGGTGATGGAATAACCAGAAGTGTGCTGGCCGTCCTCCCGCTCTCCACTGCCAGAGGATGGGCAGCCTGTGGAACCCGGGTGCCTAAGCCCAACTCCCTCCCTGGCCAGGGGAACCAGCCCCTCCAGTTTCCATGGTGCCGTCTGCTTTGCCCAGGCAGGTGGGTTTTATTGGAATCCTCTTGAGTCTGTCTCCTGAAATCCTTTCCTAACGGCATTGCGGAACATCATATATATTTCCTACAACCCTTGCAAAGCTGACACCTCCTTGTTGTGACTGTGAATATCAGAAGTGACATGTAATTGCAGTGATCCATCCTGTTAAGTAGCTGGCAATATATCATTGCAAAATCAGCACGGCTGGGACTCTCAGAACTCAGTGTTTCTAAACAATGCACCTGCAAGCGTGTGTGTTCAAACTCTCTTCACCAAATGCTGCCAGGATTCACTAAGGCTGCCTCACCCGCCATACCTTGCCTCGCCTTTCTGTGACCACAGCACAGAAAAATTAACGCTAGGTAAAACCGAAAAGAAGAACTTCCCAGGTGGCACTAGTGGTAAAGAACCTGCCTGTCAATCAGGAGACGTCAGAGACATGGGTTCAATCCCTGGGTCAGGAAGAACCCCTGCAGGAGGAAATGAAATCTTGCCTGGAGAATCCCATGGACATAGGAGCCTGGCAGGCTACAGTCCATAGGGTTGCACAGAGTCAGACACAGTTGAAGTGACTTAGCACGCATACACACAAAACCAAAAGAAAAATTAATGCTGGGCAGCGTTCTTGCCTGGAGAATCCCAGGGACGGGGAAGCCTGCTGGGCTGCCGTCTATGGGGTCGCACAGAGTCGGACACGACTGAAGCGACTTAGCAGCCGCAGCAGCAGCAGCAACTGAGTTTTCAGTTCTCTGGAGGGTCTGCCTCGTGACACAGAACGCAGTGGATTCTCAAAGTCAGAACTGTGGCCAGGATGCTTGTGGCAGTACTCCTTCCAAGCGTGGCCCTGGGGCTTCCTGTCCCCCTTTCCTCAACTCGAGGGGCTTTAGTGGGGGTTCCTTCTGGTACCACAGTTCGGGCGATGAGGAGGATCAGCCCAGCTATCACTGTGCTGGCAGAGGGAAGAAAACTGGTCGGGTCAGTGTGGATAGTTGGAGGGCTGGGGACCAGGGGTGAACAGAGCCCATGGCATGATGGCTGAGCCCCGCCTTGATGGAGTGGGAGCATTGAGGCAGGGCCTGAACACTTTAGGGCACCACTCACACTGTGCTCTGTGCTGATTCAGCATAGAGTTGATGTAAACTGTGGTGTGAAGGGCGCCCCCTGGAGTTGTGCAGAGAATAGTACTGACGAAGGGGCAGACATGGGATCTCCATGGCAATCACACAGTGAGAGCCAGAAAAGGGAGGGGGATGTGTCCGAACACATAGCCCTCAAGGGACTTTGCTGGTGGTCCAGTGGTTAAGACTCTGCCTTGCTACGCAGGGGACATGGTCGGTCCCTGGTCAGGGAACTGTGATCTCACATGCCATGGAGCCACTGAGGCCGAGCCACAGCTACTGAGCCCGAGTGCTCTAGAGCACAGGTGAGGCAACTACAGAGTCCGTGCACCATAACAGAAGATCTTGCGTGATGCAACCAAGATCCCTCATGCTGAAATTAAGACCGAACACGGCCGAATAAATAATTGTTTTTAAAAAAGAAGATCACATGGCCTTGAAGTGTTGGCACAGGAGCCCAGAGGGGCTGGTGGACCCTGGGGGTGCCGGTTTTGGAGTCTTCTTTGAAGTCTGCTTTTGGGGGGAGCTTTGTGAGAGACCTAGCCCTCCCTCAGGGGTGCCCACCGTGAGCCCCTCTGCAGTAGGACTTTCTTTGCACCTATCCCCTCTCCTGCCCCAGCCTCCAGCCCCCTGGTACCTGCCTCTCTGATGTGGCCCCATTTCCGGGATTCCTCCCTCCCCACTGCAGAAGACACCCTGGAGGTCTACCAGCCAGAGCCTCGCTTTTCCTTTGGTGCATTTAGAAGACGCTAAATGAAAAATAATGAGCGTGTAGGAACTAAATACAGGAATCACCTAATTAAATTAGGAAACAGACATCTTATCACTGTAATCTGAAAATTGATATTAATAGAAGATGGCCCCAGCATCATTATGCTAAAGGTTCCTCAGGGTGGGGAAATTAAGGAGAGCGGAATGGAAAATTGGGACAATCGTATCCAATAAGAGCAAGACTTATGTTTTAAAGGAACTAAAGTAAAATGCTAAAAATAGAATACAGGATCACTGTGAGGCTCTAATGAAGTAGTGGACAAAGATGGCTTTGAAAACCACAGAGCTCTACACTCGTGTAGGATGATAATTTTTAAAATTAGACAATGTAATTAAGCTTCGGTGTGCATGAAACCTAGTAATAGTTATCATTTATTGGCGCCAGGCACTGTCTCAGGTGTCTTTACTTTATCTCCCTTCACCCCGTGAGATACAGGCATCATTGTCCTGAACTTAGATTCAGAGAGGTTAGGTCAGTTGCCCAAAGTCCCACAGCTAGAGTGGCAGAACCCAGATTCAAATGCAGCTTTGCCTGCTTGCAAAGCCCTTCCTAGGCTCACTTTGCACCCCTCGCCCGCTGCCACTCCTTAACGGCATGGTCAGCAGTTCTTACATTTTCTGATGTCTTTCTGCCATCTTCTCAAAGGGCATTTCTTGCTGACACACAGCAGATTTCTTTGGCAGCCTGACTCCCTGCCCAAACCCCAGGGCTTCTCTGGCTTCTTGGTTAATACAGCCCACACAAAGACCCCTTCTGAAATTACAGTGCAGCTGGGAAACTGGGTCTCCCTTTGTGTCCCAGTCCAGGTGGAGCTGGATGGGGCTGAGCGACCTGAGCTGGACTGGAGGTTCCAAGGCTCAAGCCTCCCCCGGAAGCCCTGGTTTCAGGTTGTGTCTCCACAGCAGCTGATTGTTCTGCAGCCCCCAGGCCCCCACCTGGGAGGTGAATCAGGCTCTGTTCCCCTGCAGTGTGTCACTACTCCGTGGGTCCAGAGCGGGGCTCAGGTGTGGGTTGACCCCTTTCCCATCTGCCCTGCCCAGAATGAATAGGAGGGACCCAGCGGGGAGGAGGGGGGCTCAAGATCTGTGTGTGAGATGCCCAGAAGTACACCTGGTCTGGGTCACTGCGGTGAGCTCACCTGGGCAGGCAGCAGTGAGGCATGCACCCCACACCTCCCCCACTTTGTGCCCATTCACCGACCAGGCATCTTCAGTGGCAGTGGGGTCACTTGACTTGACATCAGAGTCAACCCCTCCCCACCCCCAGCTCAGCCCGAGAGCCCTGCCAGGAAGAGCAGGAGGGTAGGGCAAGACCTCAGTGCCCAACACAGGGCTCCCGGGGTGGCCTCGTGCCTGGCTTGTTTCCCCACTCAGCCCCACTTGGTCTGCAGTCTCAGGGCAGTGGGAGGGGGCGTGGGGAGAGGGGCTTGGGACACAGTGACTTTCGCTGCCAGCATGGGGAAGGGCCCGGTCAGGTCCTAACACATGCTTATGCAGGCCCCACTAACCTTCCAGAAGTCCTAGGCTGCTAATGTGGGCGGCACAGAGGTGGTTCTGTGCCGGAACCTGATCCAAGGACAGGGCTGTTGCTATGATTGTCGCATTTCCCCGTGTCACCAGGTGGTTCTTGTGGGTTTTTTTTTTTCCAACCTGGAAAAGGTCACGGTGGTAGTTATGACAACAGAAGTGCTGGAGGACGGTTCTGGAAGCCTCTGTGGGTCCATGGGGCAGCGGGCCCATCAGGGGTGCTCTGTGTGTGGGCTGAGACCTCAGTGCCTCTGGCCAGGCTCTGTGGGGGCTCTCACCTGAACCCCAACTGCCTGCCAGGTGGCTGTATACATAAACTGCCTTTCCATTTATGGTGACACTTTTCATGTGGCTTTAGGGTCACTATGAGTGTCCTTCCCAAAATCTTTGCAGGAAGCTGGGGACTTAGGCAGATCTCATCTGAGTCAGAAGCTCATTGTTATGTATCTGCTGATGTTTCCATTATAAAGCTTATCCCTCAGGATTTGGGGCTCTACAGTTTTAATTTGGAAGTTTAGTTGCTCAGTCATGTCCGACTGTTTGAGGCCCCATGGACCATAGCCCACCAGGTTCCTCTGTCCATGGGATTTCCCAGGCAAGAATACTGGAGTGGGTTGCCATTCCCTTCACCAGGGGATCTTCCTGACCCAGGGATCGAACTTGGGTCTCCCACATTGCAAGTGGATTCTTTACCATCTGACTCACCAGGGAAACCGACAGTTTTAACTTGGATCATGGTAAAACTTGGTGGACAATTCTCTCATTTAAAATTTTCTATTTATATGGGGAAAACAGCCAAACGTAAATGGGTTGCATTGCCCTCAACAGCTGCTGCTCTGATGCCCCTGCACAGCTGATTGGCTCCCAACAGAGAGGTGAGGAGCCCTGGCAGGGTGTGTGGGGGTCTTCCCATGCTCCTGGTCTGGGGTACAGGCAGGAAACTGGGGGCTGCCTCTCCCCAAGCCCTACAGCCTGGCCACAGCGTTTCCCAGCCCTCCTCAGAAGTGCTGAAGACTGACCACAGGGTAGGCTGGCCCCATCCAAGCTACCCGCTCACCCCAGCTTGGGTGCCCCAAAGCAGGTCCCGCGTCGCTCAGTTGGTAAAGAATCTGCCTGCAGTGCTGGAGACCTGGATTCTATTCCTGGGTCAGGAAGATCCCCTGGAGAAGGAAATGGCAACCCACTCCAGTGCCTGGAGAATCCTGTGGACAGAGGAGCCTGGCAGGCTACAGTCCATAGGCTCACAAGAGTCGGACACAACTCAGTGCTATTTTTCTTTCTTTAAAACAGGTCAAGGGTCCAGTCCCCAGCCAGTGACTCTCAGTCCAGGCAGTTCCCAACTTGGGTTGGACCCAGGGAGTGATCTGTGAATCCCTCACTGGATTTTGCTCGTATGTCTCAATGTGCATAGGTCCTGGGAAGAAAAGGTAGCCTGGAAAGAGTCTGGGATCCCCACCCCAACTCCCCAAAGGCTACAAGCATCTGTGAGTGCTTTCCACCCCTTGCCCTCAGGGTCTAGGCGTGCCGGGGACAGAGGGAGATAAGAAAGAGGAAGGGATGGGGGGGGAATGTCAGTGAAAAATAGAGTGGGGTCGCCAGGCCCATCAGAATATGTCCCTGCACAGAGCTGCCAGGGAGACCACCGGGAGTGGCGTTCGGGGGAAAGGGGGAACAGATGGCTCCTGGCTCCTTGGGCAGGGCTGCTGCTCAGCTCCAGCCAAGAGTTCTGTGTGAGATGTGGGCCCAGGGTAGCCAGATCTTCCTTTTTATTCTTTCAAGGAAGCAAGACATCTGTAACATACAGTTATGTCATTTCTTCTGATTTATAAGTGGCTGCTCAAATTTTAGAAAGTGTTTTCAGAGTTAGTTGGTCACACTTGGCACCTCCTGTTGGTCAGATGGGCTGGAAGAAGAGGGGCCCTGCACCATCTCAACCTCCTCGGGGCTGAGACCTGCTCCTTCCCACCTTCTTTGTGCTACCCACCCCCATCGTCACCCCCAGGACAGAGAGGTGGTAGGTCTTCTTGGCGGACAAGGAACTCATTAACTCTTTCCAGCCTTGGCAAGATTCCCTTCGAGCCAGTCCCAGGCAGAGCTTTTCCAGGTGTCTGCTGATCAGTGGTGGCCTCCCGGAGCCCGAGGGGCCCCTACCCAGCTTAGGGGCCCCACCAGATCACCCCTCACCATTCAGGCATGGGACCTGGGGTGGGATGCCCAGAAGGTGACTGATCTGCAGAAGTGTCAGGGGGTCAAGGGTCAGGGAGTGGCTCCACGTCAGGGGCAGTGGCCTTGGGGCTGTGAGTGGCACCTAAGTGTCCCAGTAGCATCCGGGGAGGGCCACCTAGGAGTGTGCTGTGAGCAGTGTGTTGGTATGAGTGCTGGGTGCCTGCTGGGTGCCAGGCACTGCACCTGACCTTCTTTATAAATATTCTTACTCTGAAGCCTCACAGCAGTGAGGGAAACTGAGGCCCAGAGAGGCAGAGTCAGCTGCACAAGGTTATACAAAGAGGAGACTTCCATGGTGGCTCAGACAGTAAAGTGTCTGCCTGCAATGCAGGAGACCTGGGTTCAATCCCTGGGTCGGGAAGATCCTCTGGAGGAGGAAATGGCAACCCACTCCAGTATTCTTGCCTGGAAAATCTCATGGACAGAGGAGCTTGGTGGGCTACAGTCCATGGGGTTGCAAAGAGTCGGACACGACTGAGCGACTTCACTTTCACTCTTCACATTTCACTTTCACACAACGAGGAACTAATAGTACCTAAACTACAACCTGGGTGTTTGGGTCCCAAAGACACAGATCAAACCAGTCAATCTTAAAGGAAATCAACTCTGACTATTCCTTGGAAGGACTGATGCTAAAGCTGAAGCTCCAATACTTTGGATGCAAAGGCCCGACTCATTGGAAAAGACCCTGATGCTGGGTAAGATTGAGGGCAAGAAGAGAAGGGTGCGACAGAAGATGATGGTTGGATGGCGTCACTGATTCAATGGACATGAATTTGAGCAAACTCCGGGAGATAGTGAAGGACAGGGAAGCCTAGTGTGCTGCAGCTATGGGGTCACAAAGAGCTGGACATGACTCAGCGACTGAACAGCAACAACTGACCACCACTCAGAGCTGAGATGCACAGTGTTGGAGGGCCAGTCGGGGTGCCTGCATATGCTGCCATGCTGATGTGTGGGGTGCCCTTCTTTCCTGTGAGTTGCAGACATATTCTGGTTTGTTCATAGATCTACTGGTGAAGGACAGAGACCTCTGTGAATGGTGTGCGTGTCTGACTCTCGTTCGCGGTCCTGTGTAGGAGTGTATATGTATGCAACCACGAGGTACGTGTGTGTGTGCCTTGGGCTCGCAGCTCACATAGGGACCATTTCCCACTGAAGTTGGGGGCTGACTCCTCGTTGTGCACACTGACAGTCCCGCCTGCCACAAGCAGCGTGGGACACACACAATCAGGGCCCGGGCTGGGGCAAGTGACTTGGGCACCAGGGCAGGAGTTGTCTGCAGGTTGTCAGCACAGAAGTGGGTGAGAAATTAATTACCATTCCAGCAGGAACTCGGCAAACCAGTTATTGTAACCCCCTGCCTGTGACCGGAGCAGACCAAATAATGAAATTACATTCATAATATTTCAGGTTGAGTGATTGCTGCTCGAATTAGTTCCTTCCCAGAACCCAGCCAGAAGTAGCGGCAGTAATTAAAGGATTTTCTGGGCTAAACCAAGTCTGCTCATCAGGCACGTACAATATACAGGGCTTGCAAAATGTGTGCCGGCCTGCACCTGCCTGGGAACGGGATGACAGTCAGTGAGGGCAGGAAGGCCACCAGTCAGAAGGAGGTGGGTTCTTACTGCTTTTCCACTTTCGTTCATTTATGTTAGAGATATTTATTGAGTCCCAGTATAGCCAGACACTGAGAATCTGCAGGGAATAGGGCCGTGAGGCCCCTGTGCTCATGGAACTCAGCAGTGAGTACTGTGTGTGCACGTGGTCAGTTGTGTCCGACCCTTTGAAACCCCCAGGGACTGTAGCCCGCCAGGCTTCTCTGTCCATGGAATTTTCCAGGAAAGAATACTGGAGTGGGTTGCCATTTCCTACTCCATGGCATCTTCCCAACCCAGGGATCAAACTTGAGTCTCTTGAATCTCCTGGCAGGAGGATTCTTTACCACTGTGCCACCTGGTAAGCCCCAGAAAGTAGGGTGATGGAGAATTCCTGGTGTCCACCCACCTCTTTCCAAAGCAGACTTGTCCCAGGAGTTCTGTGATGTCTAGAACTGCCTCTTCCTTCCACTTTAGGGCCCCAAATTAGGGTCTGAGGCTGACACCATGCTGGGACTCCCTGCTCATCAGAGAAGGAGGAAGGAAGGGCATTGGCATGGCGTGATCCCCACCTGACCTGTCCTGTGTCCTCGAGTGGGGGTGAGGGAAGCAGATCCAACCACAAGAGTCAGATGGAGCTCACACCCAGGCTGGACCCTCCCTCCCCCAAGCCAGTTTTGTGTTTCTTCCTTTTGCTTCCCTGAGATTAACACACAGCCCTCCTTGGGGGGCAGAAAATGCCAGAATCCCAAGAAAGCAAAGATCGGTAGCGTGGCTGACAGAGTGGATGCACCCACCCACCCTGGGTAAAACAGAACCTACAGCTTCCTTAAAACTCCAGAAGGAAAGTGAAATCCCAGGACCAGCAAGTGAGAAGGATTAGCAAGAAGCAGTGAGCACCAGGGGACACCTGCCACCAGGCCTGCGGCTAGAGCCTTTTATACAAAACAGCTTTATCCGGGTATGATTTACATGCCATAAGATTCACCTGTTTTAAGTGAATGCTTCAGTGATTTTTTAATAAATTTACAGAGCTCTGTAATCACCACAATCCAATTTTAGGGTATTTTCATTGCCACCGCCCCCTCCCCAGATCTCTGCCGTTTGCAGTCACTCCCCATTGCCTCAGGCACCCACTAATCTGCTTTCTGTCTTTATAGATTTGCTCATAAATGTAATCATACAATATGTAGTCTTTTACATCTGGCTTGTTTCACTTAGCATCATGTTTGTGATCACTTGTCATCACGTAACCTGCATCAGTAGTTATCCCTCTTTGTCATTCAGTAGTATTCTGTTCCATGGATTCTTGGTTTATCCACTCACCAGTGGATGGACACTTGAAATGTTTATACTTTTTGTCTGTTATGAATAATGTCACTATGAACATTCATATGCAAGTCTTCCTGTGAACATATGTTTTCGTTTCTCTTGGGTAGATACTTAGAAGTAGAATTGCTAGATTGTTTAGTGGCTTTATGTTGAATTTTCAAAGAAACTGTTGCCAAAATGGCTACACTGTTTACGTTCCTGCCAGTAATGTATGAGGGTTCCAATTTCTCTACATTCTCATCAACACTTGTTATTATCTGTCTTTTTCATTATAGGCGTTCTAGTGAGTGTAAGGGTATCTCATTGTAAGTTTAATTTGCCTTCTCTAATGACTAATGCTGTTGAGCATATTCTCATGTGCTATCAGTCATTTGAATATATTCTTCGGTGAAATATCTATTCAGATCTTTTGCCCATCTTTTAAATTGAGTTATTTGTCTTTTATGGAGTTGTTATTTTGTTTTGTAGATACAAGCACTTATTAGATTTGCAAATAATTTCTCCCATCTGTGGTTTGTTTTTTCATTTTCTTAATGGTGTCTTTTGAAGTACGAAAAGTTTTTAAATTTGAAGAAGTACATTTCTCTCTCTCTCTCTTTTTTTCTTTTATGGATCATTCTTTTGGTGTTGTATGTAAGAAATCTTTGCCTAGCTTGAAGTTATAAAGATTCTCCACCTATGCTTTCCTTTTAAAGTTTTCTGGTTTCAGCTCTTCTGTGTCTATGATACATCTTGAGTTAATGTTTGTGTTTTATGTGAGACTACGGTCTTTTTCTTCCCTGATGGCTCAGATGGTAAAGAACCTGCCTGCAATGTGGGAGATGCAAGAGGTGCCAGTTCCATCCCTGGGTCGGGAAGATCCTCTAGATAAGGAACTGGCAACCCACTCCAGTATTCTTGCCTGGAAATCCCATGGACAGAGGAGTCTGACAGTCCATGGGGTCTCAAAGAGTCAGATAAGACTCAGCGACTAACGCACAGTGATCTTTTGCAGGTGGATATCCAGTTTCCTAGCACTGCCTATTGAAAGCTGTCTTGCCCCTCCCCACCCCCATTGAATTGCCTTGCTGCTTTTGATTTTCCAGGCAAGAGTACTGGAGTGGGTTGCCATTGCCTTCTCCTGGTCAAAATAAATTGGCTTTAAATGTAAGGATTTGTTGCTGGTGTCTTAATTCTTTTCCACTGACCTATTTGTTGATCCTTCCCTGGTGGCTCAGTGGTAAGGAACCTGCCAGTGATGCAGGAAATGCATGTTTAATCCTTGGGTCAGGAATATCCCCTAGAGTAGGAAATGGCAATCCACACCAGTATTCTTGCCTGGAGAATCCAGAAGAGCCTGGCGGGCTACAGTCCATGAGGTCATAAGAGTCAGACATGACTTAGCAACTGAGCATGTGTGTGATGTAGTTGAATATAAATATTTACTTTAAAAAATAATAAAAACCTGGACTTCCCTGGTGGTCCAGTGGTTAAGAGTCCACCTGCCAGGTTCAGTCCCTGGTCCAGGAAGATCCCACATGCCCAGGTACCACAACTACTGAGTCCACACTCTTTCGCCCACAGGCCACAACTACTGAAGCCCGAACAGCTAGAGCCTGTTCTCCGTAAGAGAAGCCACCGCAGGGAGAAGCCTGAGCATTGCACCTAGAGAGTAGCCCCCCGCCCTTGCCACAACTAGAGAGAGCTTGTGCACAGCAACAAAGACCCAGCGCAGCCAAAAAGTAAAATATAATAATAAAAATAAACACGCATCTTGCGGGGGTTTAGGAACTGCAATAACATGGAGGCTTGCATGGGGGCCAGTAATTGGATTTGGAAGTTCTGAGGTCTTTATCTTGTTACAAAGCAAAATGAGATAGTAATAAACTTTGAACTTTACTTTTCAATGTGGCTCAATCCTGGAAGTATAATGTGTATCTTCTGAGTCTCTGCACTGGCCCCTCTCAGTGTAGCCCCACTCCTAGAGCTGAGCACCTGTTTACCTCTTTAGTAAAAGGGGATTCCCAGCCTCTGGTTGTGGGGATGGTAAACCCTCAACACTAGACAGATGAGCTCAACAGCCATGGACTAGTCACAGCCTGGGGGAGGAGGACCCCACGTGCCACACCCCTCAGGTACAGGGAGAGAGAACGACAGGAGTCACGGGAGGCAGGCTAGTAGTATCAGGAGGGTGAGGCGGCCCCTGGGTTTCACGGGAGGATGTCATTGGCTTGTCTGAACGGTTCCACGGGCTGCTAAGGCACTGAAACCTGCTACTCGGGGTAAGCAGAAACTGGTCCCCTTGATGGGTTTTCAGCTAGAGGACCTTCTCTGTAGGAGCAGAGTCGGGAGGGGGCTTGCACTGGGCCGCGGCGGTTTCACCAGGCAGCACGTGGCATTGAGCCTTAATTTTAAGCCTTACCCTTCAGCAGCAGACTGTCCCATAGGAGCCTAAGAGTAGAAATACCTCATCCCATGTGGGGGCAGCCCTGAGCCAGGGTCTGGAAAGGGGGCTTCTTGCCATAGTCTCAGAACTCCCCCCAACCCAGCTAGGATGCTGGGACCTTCCTTCGTTCCTGCACGTTACCCCCTGCCTGTCTATACATCCATCTCCCTCCACCATCTGTCCATCCTCATATCCATTTTATAGGCACATGCTGTAAAAACCCATAGCCTCCAGGCCTAGTTTGTGACTCCTTCAGAAACGATGTAGGGACTTCCTGAGTAGTTCAGTGGCTAAGGCTTCATGCTCCCAGTGCCGAGAGCCCAGGTTGGATCCCTGGTCGGGGAACTAGATCCCACATGCTGCAACTGAAGGTCCCTCAGGCCGCAACTAAGACCCAGGACAGCCAGATAAATAAACATATGAACATTTCTAAAAAGAGAAAGAAAGGATTACACAGAGGGAGACTGGCCAACCAGTGTGGCCCTCACCCCATGGACTGCAGCCAGGATCCAACAATGAGGCCCTGAGCCCAGCACTGGGGTTTCTGGTACTCACACCCCCTACCTGCCACAGGTAACCCAGCATCACCTGCCACAGACCCCTTCATCCCTGATGTACACAAAGGGTCTGGAGCCTGGGCCTTGCTCACTGCCATTTCAGGAACCAGCGTAGTTCAGCGCGTGATTGAAACGAGGTTCCACTTGCCACTTGTGGCTTCTCCCGGTCCACAGGGTTTTGTGAAAAGTGCCACATCTTCCAGCATCTCCTCTCAAAGCAGAAGAACGGGGATTGGTCCCCCTGGCAGGCACCACTGCAGCAGTAAAGAAGCAGCAGGCGCCCCCCTCAGCCCTTTGAGGCACCGTCTCAGAGGCAGTATAGGCAGTTGTGCTGGTGAGGCAGTTGCCTCCCACCCTCTTTCCTTTCCCAGGGTCTCCATTCTTTGAGGCATGTAGCTACCAGGCAAAACCTGAGCAGTTCGAGTTGTTCTTGTTGGAGAGGCTGGGACTGGGGTTTTGAATCTGCCAGGCGTTTTGAGCCATGGATTCTAGACAGAGCCTGGCTGAGGAGTGCAAGGCTGGGTGAGAGCAGCCTGCATGCCAGCTTCCATACCTGGCCCCTGAAGGGGCAGCTGCAACTTAGAATAATGGTTCTCAGCCTTGGCAGCGTGTTAGAGTCACCTGCGTGCTCAGTCACTCAGTCGTGTCCAACTCTTTGCAACTCCATGGACTGCAGCCCGCCAGGCTCCTCTGTCTATGGGATTTTTCAGGCAAGAATACTGGAGTGGGTTGCCATGCCCTCCTCTGGCAATTTTCCGGACCCAGGGATTGAATTTGAGTCTCATGTCTCCTGCATTGGCAGGAAGGTTCCTTACCACTAGCACTACCTGGGAAACCCTGCAGAAGTGTTAAAAATCTGATGTCCAAGTTGCCCCCCCCATCCCCAGCCTTCCCATACAAGACCAATCAAATTTGAATCTCCTGGGGTAAAGGGACCCAGGCAGCAGCAGTTTTCCAAGCTCCCCAGGCCACTCCACTATGCAAACAATTTTGAAAGCCACTAGATTCAGAATAGTGTTTCTCAGACTTTAACATAACCGCAGGTCACTTGGACAACCTGTCAAAATGCAGATTCTGATTCTGTAGGTCTAGGTTGGGCCCATGATTCTGCATGGCTGACAGCAAGTGTTCATAATTGGAATCACGCCTCTGAAAGTGTGGCTGTGGACCGGCAGCATCCACAAAGCTTGGGAGCTCCCTAAAGATGCTGGGAGCTTCCTAAAGATGCAGACTCTCGGGCCTGCTGCCAGATGTACTGAATTAGAATCTGCATTTTGCTAATATTCCCAAGTGGTTTGAATGCACTTGGAGGTTGAGACATGCTGGTTTAGGAGACTTTAATGGCCTAGCAAGGGCTTCCCAGGTGGCACTAGAGGTAAAGAAGCTGCCTGCAGTGCAGGAGATGTGAGACAGGTTCGATCCCTGGGTCGGAAAGATCCCCTGGAGGCGGGTATGGCAACCCACTCCAGTACTCTTGCCTGGAGAAACCCATGGTGAGAGGAGCCTGGCGGGCTACATTCTATAGGGTCACGAAGAGTCAGACATAATTGCAATGACTTAGCATGCACACCAGTGGCCCAGCAAGCCTTAGAGAGAGGGATAGACCTCTCTGCTTCCGGGCCTCATCAGGGGTCACAGGCAAAGGTCTCTTTGTCATCAGATGACAAAGCCCAGGCTTGGGTCCTTCCAGAATCCTGACAGCCCTTTCGTTCTCTCACTCTACTACTCTGGGGCCTGACCCAGCTGGATATGGCCCTCCCTTTGCTCTCCCTGTGCCCCGTGCTTCAGCACCTCCTTCCCCATCCTGCCTGGTGTGAGATCCTAACACCGGGCCTGCTCACACTGCCTGAAGCCTTGAGACTTTGGCTGCAGCTTTGCCGAGCAGCCTTGCCCACTGGGGGAGTGCACAGCCTGCTGGCACACAGCACTCGCTCCAACACAGGTTCCTGCTGCACCCTCCCTGCAGAGCCAGTCAGCCCCACCCTCCACAGAGCCCTGACCCCAGGACCAAGGCCACTGGCTGCCGCCTTCTCCCACATACCCACTTCCTTCTAGAGGGCTTGTCTGGGGTGCTTGCTCTGCTGTTTTCATATTTACCCTGTTGCCATCTGAGCTGCCATCTCTCGCCAGTAAAGAACTCCAGCTCTGCCTTCAAACAAGTCACTAGCTTACGCTGCACCCTTGGCCCTCCCTTTCCCCACCCTCCTGGGGCTGCTGTTTGGTCCAATCATGGGTGCTCTATGCGGGGCCCGCCGTCCCCAGCCCACTGGCTGCCTGGCCCGTCCCCTGCCTTGTCGCTTGAGGCAGGGGGATCGGAGCCAGGGGTCGATCAGAGCCTTGCCGATCTGAGCCCCTTCAGGAGCTGGGACTCCCTTTCCCAGGGGTGGGGAACTCGAGAGGTTTTGGCCTCCGTCTTGCAGCTTCTCCTGGAACTGGGGGCAGGGCGGGAAGCAGACCCAGAGGACTGGTTTGGGAACTGATAGAGATGGACCTTAAGGTACTGCTGACAGGGCTGTGATTTAGAAAATGGAAGATAAGACTTGCTGGGACTGTCAGCTCTGCATCCCAGCATGCTTCTGGTTGCCTTGGCAACTCAACAGGTGCAACCCCTTTTCCAGGCATCGCTGTCTGCTCAGGCGGAAGGTGACAGGAGCCCTGGTGGTGTGCAGGTCTTCAGCAGGCAGATAGCTCAGTGCCCAAGATGTTCCTCACCTCTTCGCTGGATTTGCTGACCTCGCTTGTCATCTAGCTACCTGCAAGATCCTGTGATCATGTCCAACCAGCCACCCATCCTCCCATCCATCCGTTTATTCAGTAAGCAGCCCCTGAGTGTCTGCTGTGTGCCTGGCTTCATGTTGGCCTCTTTAGGCAAGTATATAAGTTCCCAGCCCTCTAGATCAAACAGGAATGCCCTCTGTGGGTCCAAAGATAACTGGGCAAGCCCAGAGGTCAAGAAAGCCATAGAGATTTTTTGTTTTTTACCAGCACATATGTGAGTCCATTTAGAAGATATTCGCAACACATATACACTGCGAGCCTGCCTACCAGCCTCTGCCAGGCCCTGCTTATATACATGTAATTTGCATAAACACAGTCACTTTCTTCACACTGTAATCAGTTTTCTTTCACCTGATGCTACACGGGGGCTTCCCACGTGTCGCTAGTGGTAATGAACCTGCTTGCCCATGCAGAGACATAAAGACTCAGGTTCCATCCCTGGGTCAGGAAGATGCCCTGGAAGAAGGCATGGCAACCCACTCCAGTATTCTTGCCTAGAGAATCCCCATGGACAGAGGAGCCTGGTGGGCTACAGTCTATGGTGATGCAAAGAGGCGGACACGACTGGGTCAGCTTAGCCCGCACACGTGCAACGCTGAATGATGGACCTCTTTCCACAAAACATGTAAAGATTCTCTTCACCCTTTTTAACGGCCTAAAGGTCTTCATTGTAAAGAGGGACCATCGGTTTATTTAACCAGCTCCCTATTGACTTATGTTTAAGGCGGTTGCAGTTTTCTGGCTAGTTTGTGAATTATTTCTGTTTCCTCTGGGGTCATCTTTACCTGTTTGCTGCTTTTGGTCTCTGTCATGTTGGACGTGGTTCTCAAATGCTTGATGACCCTTAGATGTCAATTCATAGTTGAGAGCAAGTCACCAAACGCCTGATTATTTGATGTAAGGTTGGGGGCAGGGCTTTACTTCATGAGGTGTGGGGAGAAATCGGCCATCTAACTGGAGTCTTCCAAGGAAGTGTGAGTTATGTGCTAGGCCCACCACGGACCACCACAGACTAAGGGCCTCAAGCAACAGAAATGTGTTTAGTCACAGTCCTGGTGGCTGGAAGTCCAAGACCAAGGTGATGGTAGCGTTGCTTTCTTCTGAGGCCTGTCTCCTTGGCTTACAGATAGCTGTCTTCTCCCTGTGTCTCTTTAAAAAAACAGTATTATTTATTAATTTGTAAGACCTGGCTGTGCTGGGTCTTCACTGAGGCATAGGGAATCTTTTAGCTGGTGTGTGTGAACCCTTAGTTGCGGCTTGCAAACGCTTAGTTGCAGCATGTGGTATCTAGTTCCCTGATCACGGATCAAACCCAGGCCCCTTGCATTCAGAGTGCTGAGTCTTAGCCATTGGACCACCAGGGAAGTCCCCTCCCTGTGTTTTCACATATCTTTATCTATGTCTGAATTCTTCTTATGAAGGACACCAATCACATTGGATTAGAACCCACCCACATGATCTCCTTTTAACTTCACTGACTCTTTAAACACCCTATCTTTAGTCACATTCTGCAGTCCTGAGGGTCAGGGCTTCAACATATGAATTTGGGGAGGCCACAACTTAACCCATAACGGAGAGATTTGCAGTCTCCAGTCTGAGGGGGAGACCCCTGGTGTGTGCGGTCAGTCCTCTTATTTCAGAGCTGCCCTGCTCCTCTCCCAATCCGGAGCCCTCAGACCCTTTGCAGTTTCCTCAGAGGGGAAATTTTCCATCTCCTGCTCGGTGGGTCAGGGTGCAGGTGGTGCTTAGGGAACAGTCTGCCTGGCTGCTGGGCTTTCAAGCCCACCCACCAGCCCTGACAGCTGAGCTGCTCTGAGTCTTGAGCTTCTCCGGGTTCTGGGAAGCAGATCAGCCCTCTACACACACTTCCATAAGCTCGGCTGTGCCTCTCTGTCACCCTACAGAATCTGTTACAACCCTCCATCCAACTCTTCAAGTTCCAAATACGTGTCGGAATCTGTCATCTGCTGTCCCTCTGCAGGTCTGTGCTCCCATGGGGCCTCTATCTGTTTCGTTCCTTGGCTGTCATTACGCTAAAATCTGGGAGGACGATGAGATGAATGTGTATGTTCAACCCACCGTGTCTACCCAGAAGCCTCCTGGCCTGCAGGGGTCTGGGGTGGGGAGGCCCAGAAGCAGCATAGACTCAGCTCGCATTTCATGGTGATGGGGTTAGTTTCCTGGTTGTTTCTGGCCAATCATTCTGACTCAGGGTCGTTCCTGGTGGCGCATGCATTGCCCTGCCAAGATGGATGGCAGCGAGGATTCTTGGAGGTCAGTAGGACATATGCACTGGTGTCTCCTGTCTCCTCTTAACCTTTCCCAAATTCTTCTGGTTGGTGGTGGCTTGTTCCGTGTTCCTTACCAGGACCTCCTGTTGTAAAATGACTCATGCAAATGGTCACTGCGGTGCCTGGCCAGGATGGGCGGTTTTGGTCAGTGGTTTCCTGAACGCAGACACCTGGGGCTTAGGGGTGGGATAGGACTGAGGCTGCCAGTGGGGCCTGTGGAGCTGCCCTTTGAACCCTGAATCCCTGTTGCTACTCGAGAGAGGGAAGGAGGTTTCCAGGTCTTGCTCCACATGAGAGGGTCTCTGGACCACAAGGCTTGGTTCCCACGGCCTGGAACCACCTTGCCTGCCAGCCCCTTCTTCCCCTGGTGATGTCACAGGTGTGACACTCTACAGCCAGAGATAGGGCGGGCGTCTGACACCTCCAAAATAATACATGTTTTCCAAACTGTTGCTGAAGCTGCTAAAATGTTTTTTAAAAACCGTTTACACTTCCTTTGATATAAGGCAAATACCTTCTGTCGACTGGGCATGGGTCGGGAGGCAGGGGCCTAAGACTGGAGAAGCTGGATCAGAGCAAGGACTCCCCTCAGAGCATAAGGACAGACCTGGAGGGAGACCCAGGCCTGGGGTGGGAGGGTGGGGGGCTGTGTCTGTGAGGGAGGGGGACCTGCAGGGCAGGCAGGAAGAGGCGGTGCTGAGTTGCAAGATAATCCCTAGTGAGAGTCATCTGTGTTTAGTCCTGGTTTGAATTTTTCCTTCTGAGGTCTCTGTGTGTCTTTGGGGGCAGTGTGTTTATATCTGAGGAGACACTCCCTGACTTCTGGTGTTTGTTTTGGAAAACCTGAGCTCATGGAGGAACTGTTCTTGGGCAAAGGGATGGGGGGTCTTTTATTTTTAGTTAAAATTTTTTTCTTTATTTACACTTTAGTTGCAGCATTCAGGGTCTGTAGGGACATCTGGGGAGACTGGGAGAGTCTGAGGGTTGTTCCTGCACGTACCTGCAGTGGTCAAGCAGAACCAAAAAACAGAGGGCCTTCCCGGATACGCCAGACTGTCTAAGCCTGGGGGCTTCTCAGGACCCTCAAAGGAAGAGAGGCAGCCAAAAATGACTGGGCCTGAGCCTCCTCTCAGCAGAATGGGGCCTGGAGCAATTTACTTTATTGTTTTTATATTATTTATTTATTATCTATTTGACTGTGTTGGGTCTTAGTTCCAGCATGCGGGATCTTCATTGCCTCATGCAGGATATGTCACTGCGGTGCATGGACTCTCTAATTGTGGCACTTGGGCTTAGCTGCCCTGTGGTATATGAGATCTTGTTTCCCATCCAGAGATTAAACACTTGTCCCCTGCTTTGCAAGGCAGATTCTTAACCACTGGGCCACCAGGAAAGTCCCTGGAGCAATTTACTTTGGTTACAAGAAATAAAGAAATTTGTGCAGTGGGGCCAGAACCATTCACAGCAAGCTGGGCTTCACATGGCTTATGACCATCTCCTGCAAACCAGCCAGGGAGGCTGCTGGCCGTCATGACAGTGCCCCTGGACACTCAGGTGTCAGCCACTGGATGACGGGGTAGGGCCATGGGGAGACACCTGGGCTCCAGCTTCCCCACCTTGGGAGCTTCAGCACTGAATAATCCATGGGTAGCGTTTGAGACGTGGGGCAGCCTTGCTGTCTGTCTGAGTGGCTGTCTTCTGCAGAGGCTGAGAGTTACCCCTCTGAATGGTGAAAACTCCCAGCCAGACCTTCCTGACCAGGGACCAACCTGGCAGAGGAGGGAAAGGACCCAACACTCCCCATACCTTGGGAGAGCCAGGGAGGAGCTGTGTAGGCCCTGTGGTCCACACACATCCACATGTGCACACACAGAGACCACATCACAGACTACATAACACATACACACGCATCACGTGCACACACACACACACACACAGGCCATATCACAGACTGCATAATGCGCACACACACACCACCATCCATCCCATCAGCTGCAGTTCACCAGCCAAAGGCGTGCACAGCTGAAGCTCTGCTGCCACACCTGGCATTTGCCTGCTGCAGGGTGGCAGCCCCTTCCCCGCCTTTAGCCTTCTGGGACTCCCACGGTGACTACGGCACACGTCATGATGAGAGATGGGTGCCTCCTTCACTCCAAAGCAATGAGGGTACAGCAGGCAGGGAGCTGGGCAGGCAGAGGTGTGCAGTGCAGGAGCCCACCTTCCCATCCTGAAGGCCACCCCTTGATTCCTCTCCCCCTGCAGGGTCAGCCTAGCCTGAGAGCTGGGCCAGGGATGGGGGAGCCCACAACACAGATGGCCCTGCCCATTGTTACTGTGCTCTGCCTCAGCCTGGACACAGGGAGTAATAGTGCTTGGACCCAGCCCAAGCCAGGGTGGCAGAAGCTGGTCTGACCAGACATGGTCTGTCTGTCCTTGGCCTGTGCCTATGGCCGTCCCCAGGCTCAAAGCCATTTGTCCCAGATGTGGCGGGTGGGTAGCAACAGGAAACCAAAGTCCACATATACACAAATGAAAACCTTGTGGGAGGTGATAGGGCCCAACAAGAAGATTGGCAGTCCCTTGGGACCCTTTCTGGGAGCTGTGACCCACGCTGAAGCCCAATTGCAAGGTCCCTAGAACCCCTGTTGGCTTTCGAGGTGTGCGTTTGCCTTTCCACCAGCAGAGGGCGCCCTGAGTCAGCTCACCACAGTCTAGACTCCCCTCAGTCCGCTGTCCTCTGTCTGCAGAGACTGGGCACCCCCAGGACAGGGCCCAGGTCTGCTCCTGCCTCAGTCCACCTCCAGCCACCTTCTCACCTCTCATCACCACAGCGGGTGCTGATCTTAGCACATGCTAGGTGCTTAATGCGCTGTCTGTTGAATGGACAGAAAGATGGATAGATGGACAGATGAAAGGAAGGAAAGAAGGAAGCACTTATGGGTAGTTGGACAGATGGTGGGTGGGTGGACAAGCAGCTGGATAGACAGATAGACATATCAACTGTTGGATGGATGGGTGGGTGGGTTGGCAGGTTGATGGGTGGATAAATGGATGGATGGACAGACAGACTAATGGAGGGATGGACAAGTAAATGTACTTTAAGAAGGAAGGCAGAGGAGGGCAGTAAAGGCTAATTGATCAACTGAAGCTATAGTCCTTCCTGTGGACTAAATTCAGGAAACAGAGAGTAAGCTTGTTTTCCAGCTTCTTCAGGAACAAGGTGCAAATGCTGATATTTCCTTAAATTCAGGGGTTCCTGTAGTCTTGTCATGAAGTTTCCCTCTGCTCTCTGGGGGTCCACCCCTTCCCCTCTCCAACCTGGGCTGGACATTCATGACTAAGACGCAAACCTGAAGTGGCATGACTGCCGAGATGAGGTTCCTGGAGAAAAACCACCATTTCCCACCCAGTGTACACCAGTGGCCCAGCACCCCGCCCCTCACGCCGATTCAGCCCTCGTCTCCCCTGCTCCTCGCGTTCTTTGGCTGGCCCTGGCTCAGGCTGTGGGCTGCTGGCATGAGTACACTAAGTGGATCAATAGCGTGTCAGCCCTTTGCCAAGAGCAAACGACATCAGTCAAGTGCCGACTGACAGCTAATCATTTTTCACCTGGTGTTCACCCTTCCCCAGATCCACGGCTCTGCTCCGAGACCTGCCGGAGATGAGGAGGCGGTGTCAGGCTCTGCCCACCTCCCCCGCAGGCTGAGGGCGCTCACCCAGGTCACGTTTCCGCTCCCAACATGCAGTCCCACCGATTGTGTGGCTTAGTGGGAGTGTGAGCACACCCTGGGCTCGTGTGCACATGTGTGCCTGTGTGTGTGAACAGATCTGTGCATGTGAGCAGCCTGGAAAGTAAGTGCCTGGCCTTTGGGGTGTGCGTAGGACTGTGAACATATTTGAGAATGTGTGTACCTGTATGTGCGAGTGTGTCTGCATGCACTGGTGTACAGAAGCCCGTGTCTGTGAGTGTGTGTGCATGTGTGTGTCTACATGAAGGTAGGTGTCAGGGCCTGTGTCCATCATCAGGGTGCTGCTGTACATGCCAGAGGCTGCAGCCCCCTGAGGTCCCCTGAGTCCTCTTCTGGAAGAAGGTGCCTGATGGATGTGCTACTCTGGGCCATCTCACGGTCACTGCCCCCTTAGCTGGTACCTGGAAGGGAGAAGTGATGGCTGGAACTCTGCTTATCCGTTGTCCCTTTGCTGCTGGAGGAAGCAGGTGCTAGAGAGAGGAGGGGCATCTGTAGGGAGAAGGGTCCTGGGCTCACGGGAACTTCTCAGGTGAAAGGGACGGCATCAGGTAGGGCTGTATTCAGGTGCTATCCTAGTCATAAGCGCCCAGCTTCTCCCTTCTTCATCTGTGTTTCTCTTTAAGAGCTTTACTCCCAAGCAGTCTCTCCCCAAGGGGCAGCCCCGGCATCTCCAGGCCTCCACTGACACCCTAGCTTTGTCATCACCTGAACCTTCCTGAGCCAATGCCTGTGGCTAGGGATGGACTAAGCGTGTTGGTGCAGCTGGATCACAGGTCCCTCTTGGTGTGGGTGTGTGTCACTCCGTCCAAACAGTAGGGATTGAGAGTGGGGGGCAGGGGTGCAGTGGGTGCTCATGGGATGGAAACAGGGAGGTGGGAGAGGAGCAGGGTGTGGGTACTGCTCTCCCTGGTATAGGTCTCACGTCCCAGGCAGAAACGGGTAAAGCCTAACGGGTACTGGGGCCACCTCCTCGGTGCCCCAGCCCTTCGTGGGGATTCACGACAGCTGCTCTGCAGGCCCTGGGTGAGCTCAGCTGCTCTGGTTTCAGGCTTTCCACGACCATGGCCTCCAGCCACGTGCCCTTGACCAGGCTCCACTTGTTACCAGCCACCCAGGCCCTGAACTGGCTCCTCCCCATGAAACCCAAACCCTACCCCAGTCTCCCTGAGCAGGCCCTGTCCATCTTCTGCTCTGTAGCCTGCCCTCTTCCTGATGTACCCTGACCCACAAGTGGTATCTGTGCCCTGGTGTGGGGCCCCTAACCCCTTGCAGCCTCTCAGAAGAAGGGAGAGGTGCTAGACTGGCCCCTCTCTCCACTGCCCTGCAGAGTCAGGTACAGCCTGTGGGGTCCCTTGCCCTCCCAAGTGATCCTTCCTGGATGGAGTCACCCAGGGCCCCTCTGGGGTCCAGCCAGAGGGGCTGCAAGCAGCTCTCTGCGTGAAGCTGCTGGGTTGCTGGAAGCAGGCAGGCAGCTCTTCCAAGTGGCCATGAATAATTGAAGACACCTTAACGTGTGCGTCTGCAGCCTGGAGGACGCCCATCCCCCACTGCATGCAGGAGCAGGCCCAGACCTGCTGTGCAGCTGGGTGAGTCCCATCTGCCCTTCTAGGCCTGCCCTTCCCCCACCCCTATGCCAGTCTCCTCCCCCATCCCCCTCCTTGGAGCCCTCAGGGCGGCAGAGGGTCTGCTGAGGGCCTGCTGCCCAAGGCAGGCATGGCAAAGCAGGAAAGGCCAGGTTGCACACAGAGGGGCGGGGGCCGGAGAGGGGCCGGGGCCATCCCCACCAGCTCCTCCTCCTGGAGCTGTTCCAGGGGGCCCAGAGAGAGAGCGGCCACAGCTGAGCTGATCCCAGCTAGGGGCCAGGCTGGAGCTGCTCCAAGGCAGTTCCCTGGCGGAGGGACCGGCAGGTGATGGAGAGAGGGGAGTGTGCCAGCTCTGGGGAGCTGTCTGTGCATGTGACATGCTGAGGGTGGGGGGCAGAAGTCACAAGGGCCATGAGCGTGCGTGTGCATGTGACATGCTGAGGGTGGGGGAGAAGTCACAAGGGCCATGAGCGTGCGTGTGCAAGGGTGTCATGCTGTGTGGATGCGTCAGGAGCTGAGTGGCTGAGGGGTCACACCTGGGTCTCCAGGTCTATGGCTCTGCATGTCACAGAACCTTGATCAGGGCTGGGAGGTCCCAAGCTTGGAAGGGCATCTCCCTTTGGCTCCAGGCTGACCTCACCCTCATAGTCCCAGAGGCACCCCAGGGCCATCCCGCCCCAGAGCACATCCACTGGTCGCTGTCAGGCTCCTCCAGACCCTCATTCTGAGAGCTGAGCCTGAAGTCCCAACCCTTCCCTTCAAACCTGAAATTTTCGGTAATGAAATTTGTGAAAGGTGAAAATTAAAAACCAGCAGCCACATTCCTTGGTCACTGCGCCAGCCCGGGCTCCCTGCTGGTCGCCGGGGGCGGTCTTGGAGGCAGCACATGCCCGGCTCTGACCGCTCCCCTCTGCTGGCACACGAAGGGGCCTTGGTGTCCTCCTTTAGAAAGGGCTGACTCCTCCCTCCTTCCCTTCCTCCTTTGTTCCGAATGCCACCCAAGTGGGAGGTGGGGGCTTCTCCTGTGGCTCTTTCTTCCCTCCCCCGACCTCCTACCTGGTCCTCACCTGGGACTCTGGGAGGTTTTAAAAAGGTGTGAGCAGGGAAGGGGTCGATTGAGAGGGGAGGGTGGGGAGACCCAGGCTGGGGCATCCAGCCACAGGTGACCTTTCACCCCGGGGCCCAGTGTGCCCTTGTGCTCCCTTGTCTGGTCATGGTACACCCTTTGGGGAGGCTCGGGTCAGGGTGGACTGGGTGGGGGCCTGGGCTCAGCTGGACTTGCCACTGGGGATGCTTGGAATGGGGCCCCTCAGGGCTCTCGCCTGCCCCTACCAGCCCAGAGAGGAGCAGCCAGGATGGGGCAGAAGCGGCATTACTCATGGGAGTGTGGGCACGCTGGACCTGGAAGAGGGTGGTCAGCTGGAGACTGGAATTGACCTGGCTCTGCCCTGAGACCTTCGTGCACCTGGGCAGTGGTGATATCTCTCTGGAGATAGCCGTGCTGTCCCCCGGGAGTGCAAGGTGAGGCTCAGGGTAGGGCAGGGGACAGAGCCGGGTCACACGAGCCTGGCCACCCTGGGCGTTGGGCCACTTAAATGTGAGGTGTCAGCCTAGGGGTGGCCCAAGGTCTTGGGCCCTAGACCTCCCTGCTAGGTGGGAAATAGGATGGAGCTGGGTCCCTTTCCTGGGAGCAGACAGACCCACCAACTCTTCGCCCCTCACAAAGTGCCCAGCCCTACACTTGGCAAAGGTGGCTGTGGGTTTGCATCTTCATCACAACCACCATGCCATGAAGGAGAGGCTCCCCTGGCAAGGGGCAAGAGAGCCGTGGGCTGAGGATTGCGAGCCAAGGGAGCCAGAGGAAAAGGTGACATCGGGGCTCCCCATCTGCCCAGCCTCAGCGCTGTTCCCTCCCCATAGTCCCCACACCAGCTGGGGCCTGGCTGCACTCCCCTATTGCTCCCGACATGACGGGTCTCCCTCCCAAGTATATGTACCTGATGGGATGACGCGCTTTGTCCAGAATCATGCGGGAGCCAACAGCTGTGTGTCCAGCTGCCCAGGTGTGCCCAGGTCACGGTGCTGGACACACGGTGGTCTTCAGAATCATGCATGTTCTGGCTCCAAGGCTGAACCTGGGTTCCTGCCAGCAGGGAGCTCCGGCACTGTGGGCATCCCCTCCTGAAGGTCCCCCATCTGCAGAGCTTCGGATGGAAAGACAGGACTGGACCACAGTCTCGTGCTAACCCAGGAGGCTCTCACAGCAGCTCTTAGAGGAGTCCTGGCTCTGGGACCCCCAGGACAGGGCAGGGGGAGGGGGCTGCAAGCCTGGGGGCCGGTGCATCCATGCACACGTGTGTCTGTGCACGTGAGTGACATGTGGCCCTCAGGGGAGCTGGAAGCCTGCGTCTGCCCCAAGGAGTGGCACTGGGAGTGGGGGGCTGGCTGCTGTTCGCTGGGGGTCCCTTGTCTCAGCTGGCTTCTTTATTAATCTATTGTGCGAGCAGACTCTGAGTTCATGTTGTGAAGCTGGCCATTTGCTCCTGTTTCCTGCATGCCCCCCGGGAGGAGGACCACATGTTAAATATTTGCGGTTTTGCTGCGTAAGGTTTTAAAGTTCAGCAGTAATTACTGTGACCAGGTGCCAAGTGGATCTGCTCCCCGGGGACGTCTCCTGCTGTAGCGGGCTGGTGGCTGCATTCCAGGCCAGCTTCTATGTGCTGTTTGCAAAAACCTCTGTGCCTCCCCTTTGCTGCCCTGGTCCCACTGCCTGAGCCCGGAACCTAGCCAGGCTCTACCACCTGTGGTGGGTCATGGATGGGTGGTCCCCAGAGGGTCAAGGACAGGACTATGGGCACCAACGTGGGCCTGCCACGAGCAGAGCCTGGGGGCTCCAGCCAGCCTGAGCCTCATGGCAGGTTCATAGCCCCACCTTTGTCACAGTCCACAAAAATTCTGGCGGAACTTTATTTCCAGAATAGATTTCAGTTGTTCAGTTCTAGACCACCCACTCCAACCCACTTTGTGCCTGATTGCTTAGCTACTCTTTCAGGTATATTCTGCCCAACCCATGGTTTCTTGGACAAACCCAGGATAATAAATAGTCCCATCTGGTTCAGAATCCTCTCCCAGCTCCAGCCTGGGCGAGGGGTGGTGTCTGTGTCCTCCATCTGGTCATATGCAGCTGCTGCTTTGGGGTGGCTCCTATGTGGGGTGGTGGTACTCCTCAGCATCCTGGGTAGCATCTCTTCTTCCCCTGGCTTTTCTCAGGACTTCACAGAGCAGCCCTCAATGATGGATGTGCTTCAGGGTAGCTGCTAGATCCAAAGAAGGGGGGTGGAGAAGTAGTGCCAACTGGTGCCAGGTGAAGAAGGGGCGTGTCCAGGCTGGACTTCACATAACCATGCCCCAGGGGCTTCAGCAGTCTCAGGAGAGAGCTTCTAGCATGTCCCAATACTTGGGTTTGGTTCATCCAGGTCTCTCCTCTGGCCTTGCTGGGGCTGGCTGCAGGTATCAAAGTGTGCACCTGTCCTCAAAGGCATCAATTGATGCTTTTGAGCTGTGGTGTTGGAGAAGACTCTTGAGAGTCACTTGGACTGCAAGGAGCTCAAACCAGCCCATCCTTAAGGAAATTAGTCCTGAATGTTCATTGGAAGGACTGACACTGAAGCTCAAGCTCCAATAATTTGGCCACCTGATGTGAAGAACTGACTCTTTGGAAAAGACCCTGATGCTGGGAAGATTGAAGGCAGAAGGAGGGGACGACAGAGGATGAGATGGTTGGATGGCATCATCAACTCGATGGACAGGAGTTTGAGCAAGCTCCAGGAGTTGGTGATGAACAGGGAAGCCTGGTGTGTTGCAGTCCGTGGGGTCGCAAAGAGTCAGACACGACTGAGCGACTGACATGAACTGAACTGACCTGTCCTCAAGAGACTCACAGCCCACTAAGGAAGAGAGGTGTGCGGAAGCCTGGAGCAGGGGAGGGAGGGAGATAGACCCCACCCCTTCCAGCTCCCTGGGAGACTGTGAGCTGCGGTCCAGAGGGGCTGGGGCTTCCCAGGCAAAGAATGCATCCTAAGGCAGGCTTACCCCCTTGAGGGAGCCTTGGGCCTCAGGATGGAGGCAAGCGCACACCCATGGTCCCGACTGCCCTAGTCCAACTTTCAGTGCACCCTCTGTGGACCACATCGTGTCCTGTGGGAGGGGCTGGGAACAGGCAGGACGAGCATCTGATCCTGTGCTGACAAAACGCAGGGAACTGCTCTGCTGGCGTCTAGAAGGAGTGAGACGCAGATGAAATGGGGCCACCCTCGTTTTGTTCCAGAATGCCCTGCCTTTTGGGCATCCCAAGAGCTCCAGGCCTCAGTCACCGATGGAACTTGGAGGGAAATCCAGTGAGAGCTCAGAGGGAAATGGGGCACAGTCAAGGTGCAGTCAGGGCGTCAGGCTCATCTGAAGGTTTGACTGAGGGCGCATCTCTTTCTAAGCTCAACCAAATGGCTTTTGGGAGGAGTTGTTCCTCCCAGGCCCAAGAACTCCCTCGGTTCCTTGCTGCGTGGGCGTCTCCATAGGATGACTTACAACCTGGGAGCTGGCTTCTTTCAGAGCAAGGAAGCAGGACAGGGCAAACCAGATGGGGCATCTCAGTGTCTCTCTAATTTACCCTCAGAAGCGGCAGGCATCACATTAGCTGGCTCCTGCGTGTTGTGTATTAGGGGCTGGTCTCCCACATGCAGGGAGTGGGGATCACAAGGCAAGTTACCAGGCAGGGCTGTCCTTGGGTACCAGCTCGGGGGTGGCCGGCCACAGGTGGGATGTGATTGAGGCGCTTTCACAAGGAAATAACATTTTCTGATTCACATTGTAAAGGATCACTCTGGTGCTGTGTGGAGGAACAACTGGGGTGGGGCAAGGATGAAGCAGGGAGACTTCACTTCTCTGAGACGAGTTTCCCTATTTGTAAATTGGGTGTAAGATTAGTCATAGAGCTTTCCTCACAAGGTCATTATGAGAATTAAATGAGATAATATGGGGGTGAAGCTCAGCCTGGGCCTATGCAGTCCTGTCCTCTTTTTCATTTGAAAGTGTTGTTGCCGCTGCCCCTCCCAGTGTCTGGCATTTGCTGCTGCTCCCTTTATGTTTTGTTGTCAAACCCAAGTTTGTGTGTCTGACACACAAACAAACCAAGCCATCAGAGTGAAGCCAAACAAACCGAACCATCAGTTTGGAGCGCAGAAAGGTTTCTTAATAGAGTGAGCACCAACCGAGAAGATGTGAGACATAGTCTTGTCTCAGATCCATCCTCCTGGCTGGCTGGAGCATAAGGTGTTTTTTTCTTTTTTAACTTTATTTATTTATTTGGGCTTCCCAGGTGGTACTAGTGGTAAAGAACCTACCTGCCAATGCAAGAGACTTAAGAGGCGCTGGTTCGATCCCTAGGTTGGAAAGATCTCCTGGAGGAGGAAATGGCAACCCAATCCAATATTCTTGCCTGGGAAATCCCATGGACAGAGGGGACTGGTGGGCCTCAAGGGGTCACAAGGAGTCAGACAGGACTGCAGTGACTTAGCATGCATTTGCTTATTTATTTTGGGAGCTGCAACATGTGGCATGTGGAATCTTAGTTCCCTGACTAGGGATCGAACTCATGCCCCCTGCACTGGGAGCTCCTAGTCTTAACCCCTGGACTTTCAGGGAAGCCCCAGGCCATACGGTTTTTAAAGGTAACATTTGGGGTGAGGGCTGCAGGGGGAATGCCTTTCTTCTGATTGGTTGGTAGTGTTTCAGGAATCCCAGTCATCAACCTCTGGCGCCAGCCAGTCTGGGGTCTACACACCTGTCCTCAGCACGTGGTCACCACCCTCCACCTGGGTGGGGGGGGTCTTAGTTCCTGCAGAACAACCACATATCCTTTGAGGAGGAACTATAACTCTGTTTTGTTGCTGAACTGTTGTCTCCTGACTGTTCTTCCTTTGTTTCTGCCTTCCCTCATTTCCCTAAATAGTAACTGCTTGAATCTGCTCTTTGAAACTCAGGGAAGTCCGTGGAGCCTGAAACCTTTTTCTACGAACCATAAACGGGCCACAGAAAGGCCTCTGCACCCAGGAAGGCCCTGCAGGGTCTTGCTCAACTTCGATCCCCCTTTTCTTTGCTGCACCTGAATCCTGAGGGAAACAGGCACAGGACGGGAGAAAGAATAACGTTTTGGATAGAGAGGTTAACCCTAAACTTGTAGGGGAACTCAGTTTCAGGGGGACTCGGCTCATGACCTTCAGCTCATGGGATGTGTTTTTGTGTGTCTGGATGTCTGCACACAATGATTGGAGACAAGTTCAAGTTCTTCCCATGGAGCCCTGGGCCCTGTGTGGCCGAGTGTGGCCCAATTCTCTGGTTTGCCCAAGAAGAGCCTGGGGAGAGTAGAGGTATGAGGTTGTTCTGTTTTCCTTGCTGGCTGCCTCAGACCCCATTTCCACCTGAAGCAGCTCATAGCCTCAGGGGAAACAGGAGAGACATTTCAGCACCTTGATCACGTGGCAGAGATAGGGGTGCAAGTGTGGGGGCCTTTCATTCACACGCTGGAGCGCAGCCAGGTCTGCCACCACACTGAGCGTCAGGCTGTGAGCCCAGGCAAGAGCTGGATGTTCCCCGCGATGCTGTCTGTTTCTTTGGAGGGTCTGGAAAACAGCTCCCTGAGGCTCATGACCCCTTAACCTAAGAATGAGATCGGCAAGAATCCTTGTCCCGCCTTGGCCCTTAGGAAGCTTGAGCCGACGTTGTTTCTCGGTGGGCACTACAGTGCAGTTGCAACAGTCAAGACTTGGCATCAGACCTCGCAGGGAGGCCACAGTCCATACAGCTAAGCGCCACGCAGACTCCAGCCACAGGTGGGGTCCCCAGGCTACCCACCCTGCTCAAATTCAGGGCTCCCATGATCCCCTCAAGTTTGATAACTAGTTAGACAGCCTCACGGAACCCAGGGAAGTGGGATATTTAGTTACAGTTTCATTATAAAGGGTGCATATAGAGCAGGTATGGGAAGGTCCTGAACCCAGAGCTTCCCTGTCCTTCCCTGTGGAGTCAGGGCATGTCACCCTCCTGACACACCATTGTGTTTAACCAGGAGCTCCCCTGAGCCTCAGTGTCCAGTGTTTTAGTTGAGGTTTCTGAATGGAGGCAGGATCTGTTAATCATTGACCAAAGGGTGGAACTCAGTCTCCAGGGCCCCACCCCTCTTCCATCAGGGGCTGAAAAGTTCCTGTCCTCTAAGCAGATGGTTGACCCTTCTTCTGGTGACCAGCTTCCATCCTGAAGCTCTCAGGAGGGCCAGCAAGAGTCCCCTTGTTAGCATAACAAAGACCTCTATCACTCAGGAAATTCCAAGGGTTTTTATAAGCTCTCTGCCAATAACCTGAGGACAAAGACCAGTTATATTCTTTATTATATCACAGCCTGTTCTCAAGCAAATATGTCATTGTGAAATGCAACTTTCAGCTTTGCTTCAGGATCCATTTATAGGCCCTCTCTTGTTTTTCCTTTGTCAGTCCCTCTTTTAATTTATGCTGTCGTATCTTGTATGCCATCCTTAACCCTCTCCGCACAAGATGGAGTATGATTGATAGGTGAGCCCTAGTTCTAGCTTCAGCTCCCAGAGAACATGTGACCTCAGAGTGACGGCTTCCTGTGTGCGGCACACCTGGCATCTATCGCCACAGATCTGGGGGCCCCCCCTGCACAGATCTGGGGGGCCCCCTGCACATCCACAGCCTGCTGCAGAGACTTCAGTTGACCATCTGTGGGTTCTCCAAGTTAAGGCTCCTTTCTCTAGAGCAGACAGCATTGGGGTGTGTCTGCTGGGGTGTGCCCCCATGACATGACTTGGGGTGCTGCCTTCGGATGGGGTGGGGAAGAAGGGGAGGAGGTGGTGGCTGGTCAGGCCAGATCCCAGGCTCCTACCTCCAAGGAGTATGCACTGCCTTTGTCTCCCCAGTTATAGGAGCTCAGTGCAGAGAGAAGGCGGGAGGGCACCTGTGCAGAGCAGGAGAGGCAGCTCCAGAGTCCACTGAGAGTGGGGACCCAGCTTCCTGCCCCCAGAGCTGCCCCTCCCATCAGGCCTAGCACCCCTCCCTGGGAGCTCTGACTTACCCTGAGCACCTTTCGTACCCAGGAGACGGGAGAGTAAAGATTGTGCCTGAACAGTTGGGGGTGAGGTCCCGGTGACAACCATCAACCCCCCAGTTGGTCCTCAAAGCAAACATCCCCGCTCCCTGCATCAAGTTGAGCAGAGGGTGAGCAGGGTCTCTGTCCCAGGGTCCTCTGTGCCTCAGTCAAGAGAAGCTAGAGGCTATAGTCAATTTCAGGTGGAGAAGCCTGTGGCCCCGGGCTGGGAGGAGGCAACCTTCAAAGGCATGAGCTTGCTGGCAGGGAGCAGTGTCGGACCTGGCTTTCTGTTAGAAAAACCCCAGCTGTCGACAGAGACAAAGACAAACCCTGGACACAGCCTGGGTGGGGAGAGATGGAAGAGAGGAGAGGCGGGGTCAGCTTCAGGCCCCCTCCCCCACCCCCTCATCCAACCACAGAAGCCACCTTGCTTCCCAGCACGGGGTGAGGGGGCACATCCAGTCAAGGCTTCAAACACTTCACACACAGAGTAAGTGGGGGTGGGTTGGAGAAGAGAACTTGCCGATTGCTGGGGAGGGGCACCGAGTACGCCCCTGGCAGCATGAGGACGTGGCTGGGAGAGGGGGCAGTGCCAGTCTCCAGCTGAGCACTCACCCATCTCCTGGTTCCCTGCCCACAGACGGCCGGGGGGATCCACCCTAGTCTGTCTTCTCTCCCTCACTCTCTTTCTCTCTGTCTCACACACACACACACACACACACACACACACTTCTGTCTACATCAGCCACAGAAAACCAGACTCTGCCTTCCACCAGTAGGATCACTAACACCTGTGAATGGAATCAAATATCTCCTCACGTCCTTGTGTGTTAAGCCACTCAGCCGTGTCTGACTCTTTGCGACCCCATGGACTGTAGTCCGCCAGGCTCCTCTGTCTGTGGGATTCTCCAGGCAAGAATACTGGAGTGGGTAGCCATTCCTTTCTCCAGGGCATCTTCCTGACCCAGGGATCAAACATGGGTCTCCTGCATTACAGGCGGATTCTTCACCGTCTGAGCCACCAGGGGCATTTTTCAAAGGTTTCATTCCCCCCATTGACAAAGCGGACAGCTCCCTGTTGAGGAACCAAGCCAAGAACTTGTGGGACCGGAGAGACACCCAAGCCCCAGCCTTCTCTTGGAAGGGCCTTTAGCCTTGCTCCCCTGCATCGACTCTCAGCCTGGAGACAGGCCTGGAGAGCTTCTGGGCGGAGGCAGTCTCTGGGATCTCTTCCTGAGCCTGTGCGCCTCAGAGTTCCCGTTGTTGTTTGGTCACTCAGCTGTGTCCGACTCCTTGTGACCCCACGTATCATAGCACCCTGGGCTCCTCTCTGTCCATGGGATTCTTCAAGCAAGAACACTGCCGTGTGTTGCCATGTCCTTCTCCAGGGATCTTCTTGACTCAGGGATCAAACCCGTGTCTCCTGCATTGGCAGGCAGATTCTTTACCCCTGAGCCACCAGGGAAGCCCCCACCAAGTTCCTAGCAGCAGTCCAAACGCTGCCCTTGGGCTGAATGACTTGCTTCCATTCCTATCAGTCATGCTTACTGAACTGAGAATTGGGCCCTGAAGGGCAGGAAAGGAAGCTGGAGGGTGGATTAGAGAGAACTTCAAAGTCCAGGTGCTTTGGGGGGAACCGGCAGTGAAGCGCTGGCCAGGAACTGATTAAGCCAGACTCAGTACTGCCCTGGGGTCCTGCCTGCCACCCCTGGGGGCCCCCTAGGACTCCACTCCCAACTCCTGGGGAGACCGCCTCTCTTCGTCAACTAGAAGCCTAAATGTTGTCAAGGGAGGAGGCGTTAGTCTAACCCAGGGCTCAACCCCAGATGCAGGCAGAATCTCAAGGGGCCCTCCCAGAGAAAGAGGGGGTGGTGCTTCCTGCTGGCACATAAAAAGGCTCCCCACCTCACCCTGGCTAACCCAGTTCCCCTCCCACCTGGCTGTTTCTTTAGCCAGGCACTGCACCTCCAGAGGGGACTTCCTGGTGCCTCAGTAGGTAAAGAATCCACCTGCCAATACAGGAGCCAGGGGCTCGATCCCTGGGTTGGGAAGATCCCTTGGAGGAGGGTATGGCAACCCACTCTAGTATTCTTGCCTGGAGAGTCCCATGGACAGAGGAGCCTGGTGGGCTGCAGTCCACAGGGTTGCAAAGAGTCGGACACAAACGAAGCAACTTTGCGCACATGCCCTCTTCTCCGGAGAGCGGGGCTTTGCTTTTGCAGAGAAGCGGTCTCCCCGAGGACCCTTGTGAGGCGTTCGGGGAGCCCTGCTTCAGCTCAGACTAGGTGCACAGTCCGTACCTGCCAGGACAATCTGGGCGACCACCTACTTGGCAGACAGTGTATGTGGGCAGTTTGGAGGGCTGGGACACTGCAGAAATCCCAGGTCCTTGGGGCTTGGGAAGTGTCCTGGCCAGACTCCCCTCCTGTTCCTGAAAAGATGGTCTAGCACCAGTGGACACACTACCCCGCTCCCCCACCTCCCTCCATCACAAAAGTTGGAGGACTGTGGCCTTGTAGGATACAGCCCACAGCCCTGTCCCCAACATACAGGAAGGAAAGAGTGTGTGGTGTGTCCTTCTCCATCCAAGTGCAGAGCCAGTGGGAAATACATTCAAAGCCGCAGTAGGAATCACCTGCCTGGTGACCAGGGATGAGGGTGGCCTGGGTTAGAGCTGAGACACTTCACTTCCGCTTGCTCTCAGGTCCTTACAGTCAGCTTCACAAAATCAAGGAAAAGGCCGCAGGACAGAGCTCCTAGAAGGAGCTATCCTCAGGGGTGCCTGGGCTGGTCATGCCCTCCTCCCAGGCTGGGTGCTGTAGCCATTACTTCCCCTGGGGCTCCGCCGGGGCCTTCAGCTTGTCCTCTGCCCAGCCTGTCCCCGTGCCTGATGCTGGGCTCTCCCTCTTTCCCAGACCACCTGTCGCGTGACTCCTGCATTTGCTAATCGCCCACCTGGCCCCTGGGCTGTGACTCAGCATTTAGCTCCGAATCCTGGAGAATTTTCTCCTGTCACCCTCAGCAACAAGTGGTTGCAGTTTTCATTATCATAAGACCAAAAAAACAGTGTAGCTGAGAAAATAGATGTGTGCCTTCCACCCTACACTGGGAACATCTTGACATTTAAATCCAATTACCCTTTTCCCATTCTTGATGAGGATATGACATGTAGCTAGAGAACATTCTGCTAGATAAATATATCATAATCTCAGCCTGCTCATAACATCCCAGAGCTGATCTGGGGACTCTGCGTCTCCCATCCTCCCTGGCTGCCCTCGGCCAGTGTGAGAGGATGGGGGTCACGGACTGGCCACTTCAAATGGCCTTGAAAATGTGTGTTTCAAAAATTTGGGCAACATTTGATCTCTGCCCTTCCCAGAGTCATTAAAATTAACTGGGGAGACGGCACGATTGCAGAGGCAGAAGGACCTGTGTCAACCTTTGCAAAGACTCTGTGGCCATTCTGAGGTCTCCAGCCCTGGGTTTTTGGCAAAATGCCACAACCCAGGGAGGCTGTAGCCGAGTGGAATTTATGAAACACTTTCCCATATTACTGCAACACTTCAGTTCTGTCAGATGCAGGGAGTCATGGATACCCAGTGAGTCAGAAAGCCGATACAGACCTGTGTGCTTTTACTCTGATGTCAATATCAGTTCTCTTGGACATGTGGGACATCTAGGGCTTCCCTGGTAGCTCAGAGGTTGAAGCCTGGAATGCGGGAGACCCAGGTTCGATCCCTGGGTTGGGAAGATCCCCTGGAGAAGGAAATGGCAACCCACTCCAGTACTCTTGCCTGGAGAACCCCACGGAGGGAGGAGGCTGGTAGGCTACAGTCCATGGGGTTGCAAAGAGTCAGACACAACTGAGCGACTTCACTTTAACTTTTCTCTTTTGGACATCTGGAAAGATGGGGCTCAAGTTCTTTAACAAGGGCACACATGCTTGCCTGGCCAGAGATGGGGACAGTGGGAGGAGAGGAAATTGCCAGAATTAATTAAGGCTGTGAGAATCTTGCCTTCCTTCCCTTTCAAGCTGAACTCCCTGTTGTGGGCTGTGTCCATATTCAAGACACAGCTTCCTACCCAGCCCTCACCCCTTCAGAAATCCATTTATCAATTAAAGTCACAAGGCATGTCTTGACCTTTCTCTCTCCATTTCCACCCACAGAGAGAAAGGGAGAAAGTGAAATGTAAGTTCATGGAGATTTTAGAAAGAGTATCCTTTTAGGTGACTCTCCTTTTAGGTGTTCCAAACACCTAATCTGTTTCTCAACCCACTCTCAGGCATGGCTGTTACCAGCCCAAGCTGACACTTCTCCCACTCCCACGAGACAGAATGATAACAAGCAGAGAAAGGTTGCCCTCACCCCATCTTCACCCATTCCCCTGGAAGTCACAGAAGCAGAAAACCTTCCCTCCTTCCTTCCTTCCCCTTCTTCAGAACAGGGTGACCAGTTGTCTTCCTCCCGTGAGGCTCTGATTATCCTCAGACACTTCACACAATGTCTGGACTTACTCATCCCAAATAATACTTGTTTTATCCTGTGTGCTCAGGGCTAGTTAATAAAAAGAATTAAGTCATTCATTTTCTTTTTGCTGCAAATCACAGCATGAAACTCGAGGAATACTTACATTTATGAATGCATGGGTGTGAAGTTGTGTGTCTGCTTGTGTGTTAAATGGAATTCAAGGCTTATTCCATCAGCCCCAAAACACTGTTCCCAAGAGCTCACAGGTATTATGTCTTTACAAAAACACATTTGTCTCTTCTAATATTCCCTGAATGCTCAGGTAATAGTTTGAAAATGACAGCTCTCTTCTCTGACATCCAGGCTCTGGGCATCTCGCGGAAAGAGAAGATCAAGGGATCTGATGGGTTTTGGGCTGATAAACATTCCCTGGTGGCTCAGATGGTAAAGAATATGCCTGCAGTACAGGAGACGAAGGTTCAGTCCCTGGCTTGGGAAGATCCCCTGGAGAAAGGAATGGCTACTCACTCCAGTATTCTGGCCTGGAGAATCCCATGGACAGAGGAGCCTGGAGGGCTACCGTCCCTAGAGTCACAAAGTGTCAGACACGACTGAGTGACCAACACACACACATAAAGAACCAGACAAGCCTAAAGGCAGGAAAGTGGTGTCACACACTCAAGGCTTTGGTCAAGTGCAGCCTAGGTAGAGGTTAACTCTCAGAAAGAAGCAGGAATAAGAATGGGGACCTTGTCACATTCCTTATCAATCTTTCCATACCTTTTAAAAGAAGTCTGTGCTTTAAAATATTTTCGAAATCAATTTTTAATAAATGTCTACAACTTGTCCTGAAATTAAATGCAAATATGAGGCTGTGCTAGACCTGTGCAGCAAGTCCTGAGTAGAGAAAGTCAAACCAGGTCATCAAGCAGACCTCTCGCAGCTTCCTACAAGAGTGCCTCACTATGGATTGTGGGGTTCCTTAGTAGAAATTCCCAGTCCCTGAAGGTGAGGGGACAGCCCCAGTGACCCCCAAGGCTGTGGGTATGTTTGCAGATCTGTGTCATGAAAACTGAGTGTCACACTAAAGTTCAACGTCTGAGCACCTGTCAGGCAAGTAGACTTGGGGTTTCCCTGTGGCCTGTGGGTTGTGTGGCCATTTGAAAGTGAGTCTGGGTCAGAGACATTGCTGGCCGAGGTCACTTCAGAGCATTAGTGGAAATACCCTTTCCAGGCAGAGGAAAGTCACTATGAAACAGCCCTAGGCCAGCAGCCTAAGACATACTCTTAGGCTCTTGAGATTAAACCACATCATGGAGGCTCAACTGGAGGAGTGGATCCTAATATTTGGGGGCCTTCCTCTTCCTCTCCTTTTCTCTCTTCTCCTGTTCTCTCTGTCTCTCTCACCCACCCACACACACGCACACACACCCCACACACCACACAGACACACACACAGACACACACACACCCCACCCCACCCCCCACCCCACCCCCCCACACACACACTGCTCACCAGCTTACCATCTCCGGAGGTTCAAGGACCCCTAAAGGCCATTACATGTTCATCTGCCTGACTTCCCCACTGGACATTGAACCCCTCTAGAGATAAATGCTTTATTTTTATATCAGTCCCCAGAACTGGTATCATGTGAACATCTTGGCTTCTGAGCTTTCTGAAAAGTTCATGATGTTGAGACTCAGTTGCAGTCATTTCACTTGATCATGCTAACGGCCAGGACTTCACCTGGTTATCCACAGTGATGTCTTTTGATAGACTTCACACTGAATTTGTGAGGGCTCCTGGAATGGGAGACCAGAACACAACCTGGGGCCAAAACCTGGAATTTTGTTTTATTTTTTTAAAAAAAGAAGCTATTTGGCGCTGTCCGTGGTCCTGAAAACAGCCTCCCTTCTTCCAGTTGGCTGAGTTGCCACCACAGGTTCCCATTTCAGGCATGTCTTGGTGCCCGGTCTCAGCCTGGTTTCAAGCACCTAACTGCTAGTTGCTATGCTTCTTAGTGCAGCTTAGATTCCAGAAAGAATCTGGCTTTTCGCTTCAGTCACGCTATTAGTCCTTGCAGCTATGGACATGATCCTGTCTGAATCAACTCTGCTCAGGGCTTCTGCCAGGACCTCAGTCTTGCCAGGCCCTGAACCAGGGCTTGGCCTCTGATTGCAAAGCTGTATTTCTATTTCAGGCTTTTGCATGCTTGCTTCCTTGGGAAAGAAGACTCTGAGACAGAGATTTATGTGCAGGAAGTTTATTAGGACTGTATTATGACAGAGGACAGGAGAGTTAAAGTAGTTTTGGAGCAAACTAAACATCTACTGTTGTCCATTCCAAGTCAATGTGAACTGTTTCTGATACTCTTTTTTGACAGGGATGGAAAAGAATCTATTTGTCAAACCATGGTCATATACCAGGTACCCGAGGCCGCGTAAATCTAGCAAAGATACCATGCCTGACACAGTGGTTACAGTTGGGGCTACAGCTTGAGAGTCTGCAGCAATCTGCTATCATCCTCCAGTATCCACTTGTCATTTGTAGGGACTAGACTAGTGAATTACATGGCAATTTGATGGTTTGACTATTCTTGCATCTTTTAGGTCTTTAAAGGTAGCACTAATCTCTGCCATTTCCCCAGGAATGGCAAAATAGAAAATTAAATATTACCTTTGATTTAATATCTTGGCTCAGGGTGTACAGTAAATTCCAGAGGCTTCCTAGGCTCCTTACTATGGTAGCTCTTATCCCATGGGTCAGGACATAGGGGCTCTGCCAACTATCACATGTGTTCATTTCAGTGGTAAATTCAGAGATGGGGAAAATGACCATTGGAGTGGCGGAGTCTGTGAACCTGACTTGAGGCAGATATGGGCCATTTATTGTTGTTGTTGTTTCCCAGTCATGTCTGACTTTTTTTGATCCCATGAATGGCAACACTCCAGTCTTCCCTGTTCTTCACTATCTCCTGGAGTTTCTCAAAATCATGTCCATTGAGTTAGTGATACCATCCAGCCATCTCATCCTCTTTCATCCCCTTCTCCTCTTGCCCTCAATCTTTCCCAGCATCAGGGTCTTTTCCAGTGAGTCAGCTCTTTGCATCAGGTGGCCAAAGTATTGGAGCTTCAGCCTTAGCATCAGTCTTTCCGATGAATATTCAAGGTTGATTTCCTTTAAGATTGACTGGTTTGATCTCCTTGCTGTCCAAGCGACTCTCAAGAGTCTTCTCCGGCACCACAGTTTGAAAGCATCAGTTCTTCGGTGCTCAGCCTTCTTTATGGTCCAACTCCCACATCCATACACGATTACTGGAAAAACCATGGCTTTGATCATATGGACCTTTGTCGACAAATTTATTACCTGGTCCCTATATTCTCTCACTCTACCAGGAAGGCTACATGAAAGGTCAGGTTTCCAAGAGCCAAGTTCCTAGATACAAATGTCAACTCAGACAAAAATCTAGACATATTTAGGTGTCATTTCCCCCAACCCCTGCAGCATGCACTTATCCAAATAAATGGTTGCCAGTCACTTTGAGGAAGGCCTGCTATGCACAGTTGCCGTGATGATAAAAGGTTCATCCCCTTGAGGACCCAACCTCCCTTCAGTCATTGAGTTCTGGATTTGAAAACTGGTCTAGAGATCATGCCATTTTATTGAAACAGCTACCCTCAGCCTCCTGGTTGTCCATCTTTGGCTTCTTCCCATTTTATATGTTGATCACTACCCTTGATGGCTGCCGATCTTTCTTGCCCTTGTGATGCCATGTTCTATTAACCTTCTTCATAGCTTTCTGCAGGTCAGCTCCTCTTGGTTGATGCTCTGACATTGCTGCTCATTAGAATTTGTTTATGATGGCTGAGCACTGCCATGTAGGTTTTGTAATATCATTTCATGAGCCTATCATCTCCCCTTGATAACGGGGTCTCCTTATCTCTAATGATGGGTCTTTATTCAGTCCTGTCCTACACAGGAGAGCCACTACTGAGCTTCCTATTGATACTGGTGCCCCTCTGACCGGTGCATTCTCTATTGCTTTAGACAGGGGAGCACCCCCCCGGTCCTCCTACAAAACACAGTCATGTGGTGAGTTCTCCAGCCTTCCATTCATCACTCTGGCATGATCACCTTTGTGAGCCTTTTGATCTCTTCCTGCACTGTCTGCCACAGCAGTTCGATCTTGTCTGCTTCATTTGTGTGGGCCATAGCCTTCCCTGTGCTTCTAAGAGCCATCCTAGCAGTGTTTTGGCAGCAGCATCTGGGGCCCTTGCCATACTCCTCAATCCTGTATCCCGGGAGAGTGCTCCCCTATAAATTGTTCCTCCTTCTTCAACTTGATGTTCTGATTTCTCGCCTAACACCCTCAGAATGAAGTTCAGTGTATATTTCTGGGTCCTTCACCTCTCTCAGGAGTATAGTCCCTTTCCTGTTTACATCCATCCATCCATCCAGATATCCCCACCCCATTTCTCCCATCCCCGCTCCTTCTCCATCAGGTGCTTGACATTGCTGAGAATTAACCTTCTCTGCAGCTCTGCTACTCCTACTGTGAAGTCCTAGGACTGGTCCTCTACTGCAGAAGATGAGAGTCTTTCGATACCCTGCCAGAGAGGCGAGAGCCAACCAGCTCCACTGTCCCTCACCTTAGCCTCTACTCTCTGAGATCTCTGGCACTGACAGTCAGAGTCCTGCAGAGCAGGCTCTGGGGAAGTGCAGGAAGTATGAGGGGAGGGTGTTCTCTTGGATCAACACCTGTGGGGGGAGGGAGGGAAGCAAGAGTGGGAAGAGGGAGAAGTCAGACTGTGATTTAGCCAGCCAGCCCCGCATGGAGCTTTGGAGCTGGGATGGCCCTGAATTCAGGCAAGGGGCTGCAGCCTTCACAGTCTGCATCAGCCAGTCACTGGATGCAGACAGCCCCAGGGAAGATGCAACCTTGGGTGAGGCGACTTTCTGCAGCCCAGCTGAGAGCAATCTCTGGAGGGAAATTCGGCTGTGAGCAGTGTCGCTGGGCTTCCATGGTGGCCACTTCACCCAGTCATCCCCTAAATCTTATCTGATCCCAGCCTCCCTGCACTTCCAGCCCCACTCTCCTGGCTCCTCCCTCCCATATGTGCCTAAAGGCTTCCTTTATGAGAGCAGCTTTTTTCCAAATTGCTTTGCTTACTCAAGGATCATTGAAAATTAACTGTGGCTAATGTTATTTAAAAAAAAAAAAACACTTTTATATTTATCTTTGTTTATTTATTTGGCTACACTTGGTCTTGGATGTAACACATGGGATCTTTAGTTGCAGTGTGTGGGATCAAACCTGGGCCCTGTGCATTGGGAGCATGGAGTCTTAGCCAGTGGACTACCAGGGAAGTTCCTGCTAAAGTCATTGAATTCACTTCTTTTTTTTCAGTTTTATAAAAGCCTTTTCCTTCCAGGAATTGCCATTTGGTTTCTGAGATATGAGCATGATATCTGTAACGCGGAAATAGCAGTGTTTTTAACACGGCACTTTAGAGTTCTAAAACGTGTTCACACAATTTTTTATCAGTTTAATTGAGGTATAATTTATACACAGGAAAACATTGTGTAAATGAGTTCTGACAAATGTATACCATCTTCCCAATCAAGATATATAGCATTTCCTTCACCTCCAGAACATTCTTTTATATGCCTGCTCATTCAGCTCCCTCCACCCCATCCCTCGGGTAACCACCCATCTTATTCTGACACTAGAGATTAGTTTTGCCTATTGTAGAATTTTACCTGAAATACTGCAGGACGTACAGAAAGGCTTCTTTTGTTCAGCGGGAGGTCTGTGAGCGTCACCCATGGTGTAGTTTGTTTCTTTTTACGGACAGTAAATTCCGTTGTATGGATATGCCACAATTTGCTTCTCCATTCATGCAGGTGGTGCTAGTGGTAAAGAACCCGCCTGCCAATGCGGGAAACAAGAGACACAGGTCCGATCCCTGGGTCAGGAAGGTCCCCTGGAGGAGGGCATGGCAACCCACTCCAGTATTCCTGCCTGGAGAATCCCATGGACAGAGGAGCCTGGCGGGCTACGGTCCGTGGGGTTGCACAGATTCAGACACGATTGACACGACTTAGCGTGTATACACGCAGTTCTTAGAGTTTACAGTAAATGGGTGTGACCCGTACACAGCCATGCAACCTTGAGTAGCTAGGAGGGGGCTCCATGAGCCAGGAAACCAGATCTCACTCCAGCATCACTTAACCAAAGAGCCCTGGGAAATGGTGCTCTGGCCAAATAACTGGTGCATTTGGTAATTTCTTCCAAGGTATGTATTTTTCTAGAAGATTCTCTAGGCATTTTGTTTGGATGCTATTTGAGTTAGTATCCTGACAAGCAGTATTAATTTTCCTTGCTAATTCAGGGTAACAGTAATTGAGGGGCAGACCTGCAGAGGAGTGGGCTTGGGCACATGCATGTCAAATGGATTATATATCATGACATCAGACATTTCGAGAAAATTGCTTTTCCTCCCTGAATGCCAAGTCATAAATAATTTCAGGTTGGGAAGAACTCTGGTAAGCATGTGCTTGACTCCAGGGAATGGCCTGTAAATACTGTGAGCCACAGAATAAAAAACGAGAGGGACAGATTTGTGGGGTCACATCTTATCTGGATCTTGCTATAACTCTTTGCAGTTGATGCTGTGGGTGTCCCGTTCAGCTCTGCTTTCCCGGTGATGCACCCGTCACCTGCCACCATGAGTATGGACTGCTAATAGCTCACAGCTGCACCCTTAATTCAGAGATTTGACCTCAGCTGACAGGAGCCTCTTCCAGAAGGTGACGCCTCCCTCCCGGAGGTGGCCTGCAACCAGGCACACGCTGGTAAATGGGCTTTGAGGGCAGGGAACAAACCAACCAAGCCCTGATGTGTAGTATTGTCACATTGTCCAATGTCTGTGGTGTAACTGCTCCCACCATGGCCAATTCCAAGCTACCTTGCAAAAATAAACAAGTTGCTTAGGAGTATAAGCACGTGCAAAAGAAAAATGACCTTTAAAAGGCAAGGGAATGATAAACACAAAATTCAGTGCAGTGGGCATCCTGACCAGGCAGGATGGGGATGTTGGAGAGGGGCCAAGGGAATCTGGGGGATATTGATACTATTTAATAAAGCTGTGTTTCTTAAGCTGGGTGGTGAATGCCTGGATGTTTGTGTTCTTTTTCTTTATACCATGTACATTAGATGCTACATGTTTTCTTTTGAGTAAATGAAATATTTGGTGACAAAAGCAATTCTAAAGACGTCTTCTGAGCTTTGAACTTGTCTTGGCCTGCACATGTGGGGCATGGCTTTTTGGTAGAGACCAGAAGAAGCAGCTTGAAGGCTGGTCTTGACTCCCCCTGCAGCCACCCCCTGGGTGCGGCTGCAAACTTTACACTCCTAACAAGCTCTGAGTGTGGTCTGGGGGATGGAGATTCCTGTTTCTCTCAGAATGGGCAGCAGTAGGAGATGAGTAAGGGACTGTGGACAGAACTGCCCTGTGCAGTGCCCAGCTCTCATCAGGAATCAAGGGGAAGGCTGCCCTCAGGCCTGAGGCTGGATCTGCCCCCACCTCACCCAAAGCAGTTCTTCTTTTGAGCTGGAGGGGCTGTGAGAGCCAGACCACCCCTCGGTGTGATAGTGAGTGTGCGTGCTAAGTCACTTCAGTCGTGTCCCACTCTGCAACACTATAGAGCGTAGCCTACCAGGCTCCTCTGTCCAAGGGAGTCTCCAGGCAAGAATACTGGAGTGGGTTGCCATGCCCTCCTCCAGGGGGTCTTCCCGACCCAGGGATTGAACCCGCGTCTCTTAGGTCTCCTATATTGGCAGACGGGTTCTTTACCACTAGCTCTACCTGGGAAGCCTGTGATACTGAGAATTCGGATCTAAATTTGCCCCAGGTACTTCATAGGCTTGGGCACTCTGCTTTTCCTCTCCCATAGATGAGCTCCTGCCACCCTCCCCACAGTAACCGTTATCAAGCCATTCTCCATGAGAGGAGATGAAATACTGGAGCAGGTCTGGAACCTGCCAAGGCAGAAGATGGAGCCACAGCTTCCAGCAGGGGGGCTTGCTCCCAGAGTCACACGGTGCCCCCTCCATTCCGGTGCTGGCACCTCTGAGCAGCTTACAGCACTGTCCCCTCCAGCAGCCCAGGATCTCTTCACCAGAGGCTTCCTTCCCGGGGCTTCACTTCTGCTTGCAGCCTGGGCAGTGCTCCCCGCTGGGGAGGGAAAGACGGAGGCTGTGATCCAGACCTGGGTGCCCAGGGGCTCCTACCATCAGAACACAGCTGAGGGGTGGGTGGGGAGCGGTCTGCACACCCCCTCACCAGCTTATTCACATCACCCTGTCCTCTGGGAGACACAATTTCCTGTGGGCACAAAGCCACTGATTTCCTGCTATAGAGATGGTGAAACTGAGTCTGCAGGCCAGTGAATTGCTGCTGCTCGCAGGCTTGGTGGGGACTCTCACAGCTCAGACCTCCAGGGCCAGGCCACCTTCATTCATCTGGAAGCTGGTGCTGCAGGAAAAGAGGGACCACAGCCCAGGTGGAGGCAGCCAGGACAGCAGGCAGAGAGCCAAGGGGAGTCTAAAGAAAGATGTCAGGTTGGGAAGCTCACACCCCATGGGTGCACACAGATGCCTGAAGGCATCAGAGATGTTCCAGATGCTGTTTTGGATGAGGCCAGGGCTGAAGCTGGAGAGGAGTTAGCAAGGAAAATTCCCCTGCCCTGGAGTCGACCCCGAAAGAGGCCCTTTGGGGTGTGGGTGAGGGGCCAGGTGCTGAGGAGAGGGAGCGAGACAACCTGTGTCTCGCACTCAGCAGGACCCTGACTCCAGGCAGGAATGACTCTGTGAGAAAGCAGTGGTGGGAAGGAGAGCTGACCTGGGGGCCAAGGTCCACTTGGTTCAAATCCTGGCTCAGCCACTGACCAGCTGTGTATCCTTGGGTGGCTCCATGTGTGTGCACCTCCATCCACTTGGTTCAAATCCTGGCTCAGCCACTGACCAGCTGCGCATCCTTGGGTGGCTTCATGTGTGTGCACCTCCATCTCTTCGTGAGTCCATTTGGGTCAAAATGGCACCAACCTGGTGGGCTTCTGTAAGGGTCCAGAGCTTCTAGAAGGGTACCAGGAATCGACAAATACCCTCACTGACCAGGACAGCAGGGTCAGTGTGGGAGCAGAGCGAGGTCTTCCCTGGGTGGCCCCCAGGGTGGTCTCTGGGTGCTGTGGGAAAGTTGCTGAGATGGGAGACCCACCCCTCTAGGATCAGAGCTCCAGGGAAGGGAGGCAGGGGCCCCCTGCAGAGGGAGGGCACGTGTGGCAGGCCCCCACCTCGGATGGGGAGGGGCCGTATCAGGCACTCGGATCTCCGAGTAGCTCCTGCCCTTCGTCTGTCCACAGGCTGTACTGCCTGAGTCCTGCAGGCCCGAGGGCCTCGGTGAAGCTGGAGCCTGGGTCAAGGGTGATCCCAGGCAGCTGACATGATTGAGGGGCCACGGCACCCAGAGGCAGGCCAGCGGGGTCAGGCCAGGAAAGACCCAGACCCTGCATCAGTGCATCAGGCTGCTCTGTGTCAGATCCCTTCCCAAGGAGGAGAGGCCAGGGATATGGAAGCTGAGAGCAACATGGGGCTGGAGAGGGTATTCTGAGCAGGAAGGTGTCAACGTGGGGTCACAGGGCGTGACTAGCGGAGGTTACCCAGTGGAGTCGGGGGGCGGGTAGGAGTATGTGCTCTTGGACAGGGGGCTGTCACATGACCACGGATGGACACAGCTGAACTCAGCTTTCCCAGCTGCACACACAACTAGATGCCCTCACCTGGGGCTCTGGTCCCCAGCAAGGGCACTCACTGGGTCAGACCCTTTCTCCTTAGAGTCTCTTGTGCATTTCTCCCAAGGACTACTTGGCCCTGAGGGCCTGTCCCCCAAGAAGCCACAGATGTAGCACCGATTTAGCACAGATTTAGCTGTGTCCCGGACCACCTCCCTCAACCCCAGCCTTGGGCCAGGCCATCCCATCTACAGAGGTTCTGCCAGAAAAGTGCTTTCATTCCCCTGATTCACCAGCCGCCAGGATCCTGGGGGCCACCTTCTCAGTTCCCTGTCAGGGCTCCTGAACTAATGAGTCTTTTAATTGGTTGCTCAGAGAGAATCAAAGTGGGAAAAAATAGGCAAAGCAAATAAAACATTCCTTTCGGTTTTCCACGAGTTGGGCATGAAAACCTCATGGTTCTCCCATGAGACCCTGGACCACGGGTGCCCACCCCCAGGGGAGGGGAGAGGCAGCTGTGGGCACTGGACTGAACAGCCAGTGTCTGTTCAGACCAGCGTCACTGTGTCACTCAGCTGCAGGCCAGGGCATCCTCTGCCGACCCCCCAGCCCTCCCAGCCTCACCAGGGAGGGCCTGAGGATTTCATTATGAGCTCAGATTATCATCAAGTACAAGGGGGAGTTAAGGGAACGTTATAAGTGTTCCTTTTAATAATGAATCCTGTTTCCTCTTGCAGTTGGTTTTCTTGCAACAGATGCTGTTGCAGAAAGTGGAGCAAAATGGAAAAGACAAAAAGGCGAGTGATTAACTCGGCCCCAGAGCCTTACCGGCAGATGTCTGGGAGGGCAGGGCAGGGTGCCTGAGGCCCGCCCACCGCACCCTTGCCTGTGGCCCGCCCACCGCACCCTTGCCTGTGGCCCGCCCACAGGGACTCATATATTTGGATGATTCTCAGCTTGGCTCGTATTGGGGAAGCATGGAGCCGCCTTCCCGCTGTTCAATAACTGATGACCATTTTTCTCCAATTAAACTGAGATTGAAGGATCCTCAGACGTAGACACCCAAGGAAAATAATTAGTGCTTAAAATGTTAATTGTGCTCAGATGTGCCTTTGCCTCTGGAAGCTGTCTACAGGCGAGCGTGCAGGAAGGCAGTCCTTGGTGGGAGAGGGCTCTGCCACCACCCAACTGGGTGGTCTTCCCAGGAACCCCAGAGTGGGCAGTACCCCCTAGTACTCATCTTATCCACGTGAGGCCAGTAGTGATGACTCTGTGAGACCTGCTGTGAGCCCCTGCCTGGCCAGCCCACTGTCCCCAGACACTCGCAGGCAGTGTTGCCTCATGGTTAGAACAAAGGCCTGGAGTCAGACAGGTCTGGCCTGGCCGCTGGCTCTGCCACCGACAGGGCCAGCAGCCTGGATGCCAGCAACACAGGTAACCTGAGACTCATGCCAGGCCCCAGGTAAGTAATTCCAGAAGCATACCAGTCCCCTTTCATCAGGACTGGGAGGATTGGGGGTCGAGGGCTGTCGCTGTATTCTCTCCTCGGGGGCTATGCAGGCTGCTCCCCCCAAGAACGGTTCTTCCTCAGAGAGGAAGGGATGTGGGAGCCACCCACACCTCCCCCCCACCACGTTCCCACCAACCAGCTCGCCAACTAGGGGAGACGTCTCCCTGCCCCTGAGAGGATTCAACCCACCCCGGGTGCTTCCTGCTCATATATTTCCACATGTGCGCCCCAGTTCCTTTCTCTGTGGAGACGACATGCCTAAGAGGCTTAGGCTCCTTCATGCCGTGCATCCCAAAGAAATCCACTTAGAAATTCCGTGTTCCCTGATCCCCTACATAATAAGATTCCTTTATCTCTTGTTGTCATGGGAAGTATATATTAACTGATTAATATTAATGTGTTGGCCGATTAATATTAATACCAAGCCGGTTCGTACTTCACAAGGCAGGGCTCTTGATGAGCGCCGCGGAGCCCAGACAGCTGTCGGGTTTTGGCAGATCCCAGGAGAGAGGCTGACCCTCTCTGCTGTGCCTCATTACGGACAGCGTGTCATTAGCGTGTCTATCGGAGCTGGCATGGGAGTGTGTTTGGACTCTGAGCGTGGCAATTAGAATCCTTGCCATCCAAGACAGCATATTTTATCATTTAAATAGCATTTTCACATTCTCTTAACATATTTTCCCAGTAACATTGTTAAATTAGGTGATAAAAGGTTATTTCTTGCTTCTGAAGTTGAGATACATTACCATTACTCCTTAGCTGCCCAGGATTAGAAAGGTTTTGGTTTTCTATGTTCTGAAGTTTTCATTATCAAAGTTTACCAGACTTTATAAGACAGACAACACTTTTTTTGGCGGGGGGGCCTTTGTTTTCATCAAAGATGGACAGAAGCTTTGTCTCTCGACATCCTGGAGATTGCTCCCAGCGTTTGGTGGAAAGGGTCATGCCATCTAAGTTGAAGCAGCCAGGATGTACACTCAGGGCCCAAGGAGGTCAGAGGGGGTCCTGGGTTACCACGGCTGCTGTACCCTGGCCACCTCGTGAGCATCAGGGAAGCCAAAACTGGTCAGGGGCTGGGCTTTCTGTCCCTCTTGCTCCCGGGGAGGGCACAGCCCCAGGCGGCATCGCTGGCCAGTGGGGCTGGGCTGGAGCCTGCCTGTGTCTGTGTAGCTTCCTCATCCCCCCTCCAGCTACCCACCTGTCCAGTCCTCACCCAACCGCCACCTCAAGTCCTTTCCTTGAGTGACATGCACAGCCTGCTAGACATCAAATAGGTAACTAATGAGGACCTACTGTGCAGCGCAGGGAACTCCACTCAGCACTCGGTAATGACCTATGTGGGAAAAGAATCTAAAACAGAGTGGATATGTGTGTTTGTTGTTCGGATGCTAAATCGTGTCTGACTCTTTGTGACCCATGGACTGCGGCACACCCTGTCCTTCACTGTCTCCCAGAGCTTGCTCAAACTCATGTCCATTGAGTCAGCGTGGCCATCCAACCACCTCATTCTCTGCTGCCCCTTCCCCTTTTGCCTTCAACCCTTCCCAGCAGCAGGGTCTTTCCCAATAAACTGTCTCTTCGCATCAGGTGGCCAAAGTATTGGAGGTTCAGCTTCAAGTATATGTATATATATAGTTGATTCACTTTGCTGTACACCTGAAACTCACACAACATTGTAAATCAACTCTGTGTGTATGTTAGTCGCTCAGTCATGTCCAGCTCTTTGTGACCCATGGATTGTAGCCCATAGAGCTCCTCTGTCCATGGGATTCTCCAGGCAGGAATACTGGAGTGCGTAGCCATTCCCTTCTCCAGGGGATCAACTATACTCCAATTAAAAAATTGTCTTAAAAAAATCCCTTTCCTGGACCTCAACCCATTCGCCCACTATCCATGTTCCATCCATGTCCCCCATCCACCAACTGTCTCCCCACCATCCACCACCACCACCCACATGCCATCCTCTGCTCATCCCACCACTATCTGCTGTGCCACTCACATGCCATCTCCCATCCATCACCTGTGCTGCGTCACGTCTGATGTGGAAGACATCCTGTGTGTACCACATGAGCTTCCCCCACCCCACTTTCCCCACCCACACCTCCCAGTTAAATGTGCCATGAGCAGTGGCTGGGGCCAATACCTGGTCGATACATCACTTTCCCCCAGTGCTCAGCATCCCTGAGTTGCCTCTTGTCATGACCTCCAATGGCATGCAGTCTTTGATGTGGCACTGTAGGCCACTGGGTTCTTCTGAGAACAATCCCTTTCTCTAGAAAGAGAGTGCATGGACCAGAAGAGCCACTGTGTTCCCATGCAATGAGCAGATGTTGTTTAGTTGCTAAGTCATGTCTGATTCTTTTGCAACTCCATGGACTCTAGCCCGGCAGGCTAAGAATACTGTTAGTGGGTTGCTGTTTCCTTTTACAGGGAATCTTCCCGACTTAGGGATCGAACCTACATCTCTTGCATTGGCAGGTGGATTCTTTACCACTGAATCACAATTGTAGCCTGAGGGATGAGCAGACGACTCCCCAAAACTTGACCCCAGTCCAGCCTCCTCCCATCCACCTTTTCCCCAGTTTGACGCCAGGGACAGGATCCGTTTTACCAACGTGAAGGCTTGTGCTCTCACAGATTTCTGGCCAGAAGGGAGCTTCATTTGGGCCTGTGGAAATGGTCCAGGTTGCTTCGTGGCTGCCCCTCGAGTGTTCCCTCTCTTGCGTGCCATCTCCAGCCTCTGCCCTGCCCCCATGCCCAGACACTGGGGGCACGGGGGATAGTGTCTCTGACTTCAGCTGAGGACGGGAGCTGGGGAAGCAGGGCTATGGAATTCTTCCTGAGCCCAGGCTGGGGTCCTATCTAAGCCCTGAGGTTGACTTCAGTCTCTCTGAGCTCTCTTCTGCAGGGTGAGGTCTCTAGAGTGTGTGTTGGGCGGGGGTGGGAGGGGGTGTGTAGAGATGCCCTGTCTGCAGATCGTGAGTGAGAGATGCCAACGAGGGGCACCTGTCTGCAGTGGAATCAGCCCTCATTCTACCCAGGAGCCCTGCCCTGCAAAGTGATCCTAGCCTGGCCCAGCCAGGTCCTCTCTTTACCCAAGACAGGGCTGCAGACGGGAAAATGGCCCCAGTGTGTCCAGATGCTGTTTGATGCGCAGAGGAGCAATGTTGCCTCCAGAAGCATGCATGGATTCCTGGGCCCCGACCTCAGCTGGCGCTTGTTCTCAATCGGAGAGGGTGGATTCCTGGGCCCCGACCTCAGCTGGCTCATGTTCTCAATCGGAGAGGGTGGATTCCTGGGCCCCGACCTCAGCTGGCGCTTGTTCTCAGCCTGGGTGCAGCAGGGCAGACAGTGGCTGAAAGCTGGAGATGATATTCTCAGGATGTCCACCAACCATGAGCCTCCCCCAGTACCCAGCACGATGGTACCTCCCTGTGAGTTTCTAACTCTTCCGAAATCTCTGCCAACTCCAGCCACAGATTCTCACACAAGCCTTGGGCATTCAAAGCCTGATGCCCGCCTATCCAGGTGCCCCTCTGCCTGATGCCCTGTGTGTTCTGGGCACTCCCTGCCCCACATATGCTGTTACACAGCAGCCCCTCATTCTGTAATCACCTCCCTAACAGAAAACATGCTCGTCGCTGTTGTAAGCATCCCTGGTGTGATTTATTGCCATCATCACAATATTTTGTTTGGAGCTGTAAACCTCCAGACAATAAATCAAGTCATTAGAAGGAATGACGTTTAATCCTGCAGAAAAAGCCTCAGTGGGCTGAGCCGTTCTCACCCAGCCAGCGAATCATTCATTCTAGAGAGGATGGGTGCAAACACGCTAACACGTTTGGGCCCTCATCTCTGCGGCACACAGATGTGGAAGAATGGAGGCCTGAGTTGGGCTGCTTTTGTTTTGTGGAATTGCACATTCTCGACTGTAAAGTGATGCCCAAAACACGTGCCTGGCAATCCAGACAGGAGTCTTAATTCAGAAAGAAATGCACACAGCCGGGAGGGGCCAGGTCTGTGCCTGTGATCTGTGCTCGTCGTCCTGAGAGCAGCTGCTGGTTGGACTTCAAAGGAAGCAGAAAAACAGCTCAGAACATCTTCTTCAGCTCTCTGTTCACAGTGACCCTTGCCACCCTTCGAGCAGCTATTACACAGGGACCATGTTCTCTTTGCAAAGTGGGCAGGTCTAATTTCCAGGGCTTTGCTGCTCAGTCGCAGGCCAAGGCTAAGAGGAGAACTGAGTCTTGAAGGGAATGTTCAAGGACCTCAGACAGTGCCTGCCAGGAATCCGGCAGCCCCTGCCGCACCCAGGAAAACAGACATCACATTCCCTGCAAAGGGTGCCTCTCAGAGTTAACATAACATCCCCCAAATGCTAGGAGGATCAGATGTCTGTGCTCCCCAGGACGGCCTGGGGATGCTGTGGTCAGCCTTTTGTCAGCCCAGTGTGGTCCATTGCTGGTTGGACCTCTGGGTGCTGAGCTGGGAGGAGCCAAGGGCTGGCCAGCCAGAAGGAAGAGGAAGTAGGTTTTAGCCAGGTAGTCAGGGAAGGGGCATCTCCACAGCCAGCCATGGCCAAGGTCAGGATTAATGCCTTACCTCTTGGAAAAGTGATAGCCACTCAGTTGTGTCTGACTTTGCAACCCCACGGACTGTAGCTCACCAGTCTCCTCTGTCCATGGAATTCTCCAGGCAAGAATACTGGAGTGGGTAGTCATTTTCTTCCCCAGGAGATCTTCCGGAACCAGGGATTGAACCTGGGTCTCCTGCATTACAGGCAGATACTTTACTGTCTGAGCTGCCAGGTAATCCCTAAAAGTGTTAGTCACTCAGTCATATCCGACTCATTGCAACCCCATGGGCTGTAGCCCACCAGGCTCCTCTGTCCGTGGGGTTCTCTAGGCAAGAATACTGGTATGGGTATCCATTCCCTTCTCCAGGAGATGTTCCCAATCCAGGGATCCAACCTGGGTCTCCTGCATTGCACGTGGATTCTTTACCATCTGGGCCACCAGGGAAGAAGAGCTGACCAAATCCTCAGGTCAGAGACTTTCCTGAGCTGCTGGTGGCCCAATCCTTGACTGGACTGACTCCACTTCCAAGGCCCTGTCTTGGGGTTCGGGTTAGCTGTGAACTGCATCTCTCCAGACCGATGGCAGAAAACACTTGGGTTGACTGCCAGGGTCCCCTGCTTGCCCTTTGCCATCTGTGAGTCACCAGGAACTCCATTCTGCTCAGGGACACAGAAGATGATCTCTGAAATGCTGCTGCCCCTTGAGGGTCTCAGTTGGGCTGGAGGAGACCCTGGAGACAGGATGGGCCTGGGTGGTGCTGGAATCAAGGCCAGGGACCCCTCTGGGCATGATCAGTGGCCATGCATGGCCATCTGCGGTACCCTGCTAAGGACCAGTGCTTCCATCTCGGAGCCCCTGGGCAGCCCTTTGTAGGAACCCGACTCCCCAAGGGGGCCTGGGGCGCCTCCCTCACTGAGCAGCCCCTGCAGCAGCTGGGGGCTGGGGGACGCTTCAAGGAAGCATCAGCTAGAAGGATTTGCTTTGTGGCTTTTCAGAGTATCACAAGCAACAGCTGTGATGGGTCTGACAGCCACAGACCAGCTCAGTAATTGACGCGGCGGCCGGATTGTCACATCCAGAAGCCGGCCAGAACCAGACCGATCATTATCTTGCGGTCGGGCCACCGTGGTAATGAGGCTGCCCCATCGGCAGCCTCTGATGACCTGACTCGGCTCCAGTGAAGAAGCGTCTATCACAGGCCTGGGCCAGTTGGTGTGGTTGGCATTCTTCCTGCAAACAGGCAGCCCCTTGGTGGGCCTACTGCAGCCTCGGGCTCCAGAATGACTCCCTCATTTTTATTTTCTGGTCACCCCCGATGGAAATTCATAATATTTAAGCCAAATTAGGCCCTTTCCTGCAGAGCTGGCTGGAGAGCGGTCACCAGGGGCCCTGACAGCCAAACAGGAGGAACATTACATCCATCCATTTAACCTGGCCACGGCCACTCAGAGCTGAAGCTGTGGCTCCCCACAGGCTCAGGACAAAGGCAGGACTCGGGCCAGGCTCACTGCTGGGGCTTCAGGTAACTGGCTGCCTCAGCCCTGCTCTCTGTCCTCGGAAAGTGCTGGTCCCACACTGTCAGTGATCCCCCTAGAGCCACAAGTGTGCCCCCACTTATGCACCTGCTAACCCTGGCCTCCCTTCTTCCCCCTCCTTCAGCTGTAAATCCATCTAGCTGATGCTTCCTTGACATGCTCCCCCCACCTGCTGCAGGGCCACTCGGTGAGGGAGGCACCTCGGGCCCCCTGGAGGAGTCAGGTTCCTACAAAGGGCTGCCCAGGGGCTCGGGGATGGATACGCTGGTCCCTAGCAGGGCACCCCAGATGGCCGTGCATTGGCAATCATGCGGATCGTGGATGCCTGCCATTGGGAGACCCATCGGCATCTCAGACTCAGCGAGGATCTGCCTCCCTTTGTGGGAAGGGGCATCAGCATCCACCCACTGCTCAAGTCAGAAGCCAGCATCCCTGACTCTGCTCCCAGTCAGTCCCCAGGTCCTGCTGATGCACGGAGCCGGCTGGTACCAGCCCATGAGGTCCCAACTCCACATTCACACCTGTAGCTTGGAATCTGCCATGGTAGGAGTATTTATACCATGGAAATCAGCAAACAGTACCAATTAGGCTCCTCCCCACCCCCACTCCACCACCTCCAGGGCCAGTCATTAAACCTTAACCAGCACACCCTCTGCTGACTATTCCTCCTGAAATAGTCTTCACATCTTTCTCCACTTTCTTTAAGATTTTTTTTAAAGGACCATCTTTATTGAATATTACAATACTGCTTCTGTTTTATGTTTTTTGGGGTTTGGGGGAGTTTGGATGTGAGGCATATGGGATCTTAGCTCCCCAGTCAGGAATCAGATCTGCACCCCCTCCATTGGAGGGTGAGATCTTACGCACTGGACCACCAGTGGGTAAGATCCCTTTTCCGCCACATTCTGCCATCCTCATCTGGGTCCAGGCCTCAGACATCTCCGCCTGAACAATGGCAACATTTGCTGACCAGACCTTCTGCTCTGTTTTCAACTCTTCACCTCAGAATGACCCTTAAATTCACAATAATGCTCAGCTTAAACCCCTTCTAGGCTTCCCCTCAGGCCTTAGGAGAGAAACGAAGGACCTTCTGCCTTTGCCAGAACCATAAGGCCTCTGCAGCCTTGGTCCAGCCATTTCTTGACACCCTTCCATGAACCCTGATGTCACGGTGCAAGGCCACCAAAGTCTGCCAGCAATGCCCTCGTTACCCACGTTTGGACTTAGTTACTCAGTCACATCTGACTGTTTGTGACCCCGAGGACTGTAGCCCACCAGGCTTCTCTGTCCATGGAATTCTCCAGGAAAGAATACTGGAGTGGGTTGCCATTTCCTACTTCAGGGGATCTTCCCGACCCAGGAATCGAACCCGCATCCCCTGTGTCTCCCTCTACTGCAGGTAGATTCTTTATCCACGGGACAATTGAAGAAGCCCACGTGCCAATTAATTGTCACTACCTGAGGGAGACCTCACCTGGTGCCCTGGGGTTGCTGGCATCCCCCACCACATTCTGCCTACCACATCCTAAAGTGCCCCATCACACATGGAAGGCAGCTGTTCAGTGCCTCACCTTCTCACTAGACTGAAAACTCCATGGGGCAGGGCCACGACTGTCTTGTTCATGGCCAAGACGCTGTCACCGGTGCCTAAGACACTGCCTGGCACACGCCGTGCTTCAGGTCTCATACTGCACGGGAGGCGGGATGGGGCCGCCAGGGGCTGCTGTGGCTGTGCTGGCGAGTGTCGTGAGCTGGGTTCTTTCTCGTCTGCAGCAGCATTCACTCACCCCTGCTTATCCTTCCAGGCCCATGGGTGTTGAATACGTAAAAGGAAGAAAAAAGTGGGACTTGCTTAAAGTGTGTGCCACATGCTCTCAGAAACTGTGCCTGGATGTGAACACACCCTCCCCGCCCAGCGCAGGCCACAGCACACAGCAGGAAGCACACAGGTGCCCTCGCGGTGGAACACAGCACAAGACCCACCAAGTCCCGCTCCATGCGACGTGCACACACGGCGGAGCAGCTGCGTGTGCATGGCATGTGCATGGCGTGTGCACGGGGGCCACCCCCCCCCAGACACGATGGAGTCACCCCAGGCTCGGACAGAGGAGAGCCTCAAAGTGGGAGCTGAGGACCCTCCCCCGACAGCAGGCGGGTACACAGAGGATGCTCAGGGACACCCCTCCCCCAGCCGGGTGGTGGGCGGCAGCACAGCAGGGGGCCTTGCAGACCAGCTAACTGCCTGGCTGGTTGACTGACAGGAAGCTCCAAGGGAATTCACAGCCAAGGCTGAGCTGACAGGGAACTACTCAGTTGAATCGTGGGTCCTAATCACAGAGGCGAGGGGATGGAATCACTAAACAAAACAAGGAGCAGTCAGAGCCGTCAGGTGCCCGTCTGCCCAGGACGGATAGATTTCCGCTTCCCTCCCCCGCAGGCAGGTCCCAGAGTCCCTGCGCTGGTGCAGGAGCTGGGATCGGGGAAACCCAGGTGCTGCAAAGGTGCCCAGGTGATGGGACATCACGAGCCGGGGGCCTCCATCCTCTGAGCTCTCTCTGTGCCCAGCACCATGCATCACTTCATTTACACATTTGCAGACCCACAAGATGGGTATTTTCATCCCCTTTTCCAGATGAGGACACTAAAGCTCAGGGAGGTTAAGGTCACAAAGCAGTGTTCTCATTTTTTTTCCTCTTTTTACATATACTGCCTCGTGTGTTCGTGGTCAGTCATGTCTGACTCTGCGACCCTATGGAGTGCAGCCTGCAAGGCTCCTCTGTCCATGGGGTTTTCCAGGCAAGAATACTGGAGTGGGTTGCCATTTCCTCCTCCAGGGATCAAATCGATGTCTCCTGCATTGGCAGGAGGTTTCTTTACCACTGAGCCACCTGGGAAGCCCTTTAAATATACTGAAAGTGAAAGTCACTCAATCATGTCCAACTCTTGCAACCCCTTGGACTGTAGTCCATGGGATTCTTCAGGCCAGAACATCCCCTGAAGTTCTCCAGGGGAACTTCTCAACCCAGGGATCGAACCCAGGTCTCCCGCATTGCAGGCGGATTCTTTACCAGCTGAGCCACAAGGGAAGCCCAATATACTGACCCTTTGTTAAAAGCTGTGACTCGGGGTGCAGTCTCTCAGTTAAGGGAGAGGAAACCCTTGCTCAAGTCTGGGCCAAGGGTCAGGGGTCACTGTGGGATCCCACTGTGAGTTTGGGTGTCTCAGAACAACTTGAAGAAGCTCCCCCACCCAGAGGCTGAGGCCAGAGGACAGGGCCCTTCAGGGCCACCCACTGTCCTGCCTGGGAGCACGTTTGGCCTGACCCCTGCCTTTCCCCAAGGTCCAGGTTCTGACCCCAGAGCCATCCATCTTTGGGGTCCAGCAGCAACCGGCACCTTTGTCTGGGGCCCCCCTCTCTCCTGGAGCCCCATTTTCGTGCCCTGGGCCATGGGGGCAGAAGAGGTGGCAGGGCTGTGCTCTGAGGCCCTAGCAGAGAATCTAATGGGTTGAATGTCCCAGTGAACACAAGTGAGAATTTAAGGCCCTTTGGTGAGGCTTCTTCCATTTGAATTCTGTGCCCTGATCCAAGCTGCCCTCTAATTGCTGAGAGTGTTTAAACTTCCGTTTTGCATCAAATCTGCATATATTAACAACCAGCCCAGAGGAACAGAGCAGCTCACAAGTAGGCAGGCAGAGGCCAGAGGGGGTTTGGGAGGGCTTGCCCCTCCAAAGGGCAGAGCCTGAGCTGGTAGGAAGAGTCAGAGGAGGAATGGCCACCATGGGGGCCCAGAGGCAGGCCCAGCCAGGGGCCCCCCAAGTGGCAATGGGAGGCAGCCAGCTGAGTATACCCAGACCCCCAAATCCCGCAAAGCCTGGGTGGGTGGACAGACCCTCCCCAGGCTGCCAGGCTGAGCTGGAGAAGCCCAGCTGGGGGTTGGTGGACTCCAGCCAGAACCCTGGAGAAGCCCAACACCCATCCCCCACTCCAGGGCCAGCTCTCAGTTCAGGCAACATCAGCTTTTCCACAAGCATTTATTGAGCTCCTGCTGTGTGCCAGGCCTCGTGCCAGACTTTGACACAGTCCTTGTCCCAAGAACACAGAGAACTAACACAATCTTTTGTCACTGATGGGGCCACCCAATCCTGCAGTGAAAGTGTTTCCTCACCTCCTCTAGGCTGTTCCAGCCAGTGCTCTTAAAGCCCCCTGAACTCACTCCCCTCTCCCCCATTATGAGTTTGAATTGTGCCCCACTTCCCACCAAATAGGTTGAAGTCTCAAACTCTAGTACCTGCGAAGGTGACCATAATATATATAGGGTCTTTGCTGATGTCATCAAGATGAAGTCATTAGGGTGGGCCCTAATTCAGAATGTCCAGGGCCACCTGGTGTGAACAGCTGACTTGTTGGAAAAGACCCTGATGCTGGGAAAGATTGAAGGCAGGAGGAGCAGGGGACGACGGAGGATGAGATGGTTGGATGGCATCACTGATTCAATGGACACGAACTTGGGCAAACTCTGGGAGATGGTGAGGGACAGGGAGGACTCGCAGAGTCGGACACGATGACTAAACAACGAAAAAATTCAGAATGGCCAAGGGAGAAGAGACAAGTAGACAGGTACATAAAATAATCATGTGAAGATGGAGACGGGAGGACTTCCCTGGTGGCACCATGGTCAAGACTTTGCCTTCCAATGCAGAGGATGTGAGTTCAATCCCTGGTTGGGGAGATAAGATCCAACATGCCTCCTGACCAAAAGACCACAACATAGAAGCAATATTGTAACAAATTCAATAAAGACTTAAAAAGATGGAGGCAGAGATTGGATGTAAATTGCCACAGCCAAGGAACATCTGGGACAGCCAGATAGCTAGACAAGGCAAGGAAGGAGGCTCCCCTTGAGCATTCAGAGGAAGCAGGGCCCTGCTGACACCTTCATTTCAGACATCTGGCCTCCAGAACTGTGAGAGAATAACTTTTTGTTATTTTTAAACCAGCTAGCCTTGTGATACTCTGTTAGAGCAGCCCTGCCTGGAGAACCCCAGGGACGGGGAAGCCTGGTGGGCTTCCGTCTGTGGGGTCGCACAGAGTCGGACATGACTGAAGCGACTTAGCGGCAGCAGCAGCAGGAAATTAATATACCTCTTGTGAGGGTCAAGTTTATATGTCAACTTGACTAGGCTATGGTGCCCAGAGAGTTGGTCAGGCACCAGTCTAGGTGTTACTGGGAGGGAATTTTTTAGACGTGACTACCTTTAGATCAATGGACTTCGAGTGGACTTCCCTAGTGGTCAGTGGTTAGCAGTCTGCTTGCCAATGCAGGGGATACAGATTTGATCCCTGGTCTGGGAAGATCCCACATGCCATGGAGTGACTAATGCCTGCACTGTAACTACTGAGCCCACAGCCTGCAATTACTGAAGTCTGTGTGCTCTGGGGCCTGCGTGCAGTGACTGCTGAGCCTGTTTGCTGCAAATACTGAAGCCCAGGCACCTACAGCTCATGCTGGAACAAGAGAAGCCAGTGCAATGAGAAGCCTGTACAAGGAGTAGCCCTGGCTCACCACAGCTAGAGGAAGCCTGAGTGCAGCGACAGAGACCAAGCACAGCACCCCCAATCCTTCTCATTAATTAAAAAGAAAAATAGACTTCCAGTAAAGCAGATTACCCTACATATGTGGGTGGGCCTCATCTAATCTGTTGAAGGCCATAGGAGGAAAGAAGGCAGGAATTCTGCCTCCAGACGGCCCTCAGTCCTGAGCTGCACCATCAGCTCTTCCCTGGATCTCTAGCCTGTTGGTCTGCCCTGCAGATTTTACCCAGCCCCCACAATTACAAGAGCCAATTCCTTAACATAATCCTCCTGCTATATGATATACAAATTATATATATATATATATATATCCTATTGGTTGTTTCTCCGAAGAACCCTGATTCAGAAACCTTTCAGATTTCCTGTGGAGTAGAGCCTGGCAGCTCCCTCGGGGCTTCTTCTCTGACCCCAGTGGGAAGGCAGTACATGTGCCCTGGTTGTGTTTTTTTCTTTCCTGCCAGCATCCCAGTTTCACACCCTGTAGCTCATCACCGCTTGTGTGAGGTCCTGCACACTGGCCAGCTGTGCAGCTGCCCCAGAGCAGGGAGGCCTTTCTCCTGCACACATGGTAGGTGTCTCGTTCTTTCTAACTGGGATGTGGAAACACTCATGCCCCAGAGGCAACTGACAGGGAACCTGGGGTGGGACCGATACCTGGAGGCTGACTCTCGCACCTGAGGGAACCAGGCTGCAGTGGGGGGTTTGCCTTCAATGTCCCTTCTGGCTCCCTCCAGCCTGAAACCCCTAAAGTTCCCTGCCAGATGGGCAGCATAAGTGGATGTGTGGGCATGGGGATGCCCACCACGCAGGCTCAGCCACTAGAAGAGCCAGGCTGTGGAAAAGGAGCCAAGGAACCCCGGCTCAGTGCAGAAACCTCTGGGGAATCCAAGGACCATGAGTCTGAAGCTCCTGACAGGTCAGGGTCTTTGAACTTCCACTCATACTGTGTGGCCTCTCCAGTTCTCTCCCATCTCTGCCCCACTTTGTGGGTCTGACTCCTTTGGGATGGCCATGCTTTCCCCAAGGTTCCAGTGTTTAGAGTGGCAGGACCCTCTCCCCACTGCCCATCAGGGCCCAGGGCTAGAATTTGAGCAGCCAGAATAGCAATCACTCTCCTTAAATGACCCACTTGGGGCTAAGGGGTCAGGGGCTCATGAGGCAGCCCTTTCTAAGTACTTGGGTCCTTTTTGGACCCTCATCAGTGTTGCCTCTCTACACAACCTGACTGAAAGACTGGTTTCCAACCCCTACCCCCAGTGGGTCCTGGGCATCCAGGATTGAGGTTTCTGAATGCAACCCAGCAGGTCTCCCTCTTGTGATTCAGAGAGGAGTGGTGGGCAAAGGACCCTCCCCCCAACAGCCCACATGCTTGAAACCTCCCCTCCCCAGCTCTGCCTCAGGTCCAGGCTGCCTGGCCTAATTATAGGAAACTGGCCTCACACACTCTCACATCAGCCTCTGCCTCGCCTTGGCAGGTAACCAGAGAGCTTTTTCAGCCAGACGCTCAGAAGAAAACCTTCAGCCAATGAAGAGCTCACAGTGTGGAGCACAGTTGGCAGCCTCAATAACTCACGCCTTGTTTATTCTCACCGATGCTCACTCTTATCGTACTGCATGTGTTTCAACCGCTCTGCGAATGTCCTCTGTCCAGAGAGAGAAAGTGGTGGTTTATTTCTTACTGTATGGGGGGAGAGGGCTCCCTTAAAGGTTGTTAATATTATGCTGAAGGTAGAGGACAGGAGATCAGACACTGAAAGGAGAGTGCATACACGACTGGCCCTGGGGGTTCCTGTCACAGAGTGAGCGTCGGGGACAGGAGATGAGAGGCAGCATGGTGACATTGGATGGAAGAGAGGGCGGGGCTGTGGCTTTTATCTATGTTGTACACCTTCTGGGGGCTTGGCAGGTGGTCTTATAGTGAGGCCAAGTCCCCTCCAGGTTCCCCATGGCATGGGTTCCAGGGCCCCTGGTGGCAGTACTTTCCTGGTTGTGCAGTAGAGGCACGCCCCTGCCTGGCTCCCCAGAGCTGTCCAGGGTCCTGAAATTCAGTCCTCTGGGGAATGCACAGACTGCCCACCCACCCACCCAATTCTCAGATGCCCAAGACATCTCCTAGCTGTCACATCTTAGAGCTGCAGGTGGTCTTTGTTTCAACCTTTATCTGAGCAGTGGATATAGAGCTACTTCCTTGATGGAAAAAGTAGGGACACTTAGCCTGTGGCCAATGGGGCCATTTCTGTTACACTCCATTGTTAAGTTTCTTTATTCCAAAGTGGCCAAATGGGATGGGCTCACAGTCTTTGCAAACAAGCTGCCATAAGTTTAAGGGTCATGACCATTCAGCTTGTGGCAAACTCAAGCTCCATATAAAATCTGTTATTGGGTTTTCCACAAGGTAATCCTTTTTTTCAAAGGGGGCAATTGCGGCCAGGTTGGCTTTGTTGGGGAGAAGTGCCCAAGAGGTCAGGAGACTCACGCAGCCCTGGGCTCTGTCAGGAAGGACTTTATCGCCGGTCTGCGCTCAGAACTCTGGCCTGACCAGCCTTGGAAAGCCTTTAGGCTCAGGGCCCTCTTGTGAAGTCTGCACAGATAAAAATGGGTCAGGCCTCACAGTCCACCACCCTCCAGGCTGAGGGAATGGTGCCAGTGGGAGGTCACGGCTGTAGTGTGACCTCTGTAAGCACATCCTTGTCTCACTTTGCCTGCTGGCAAGATGCCTTCTGTAAGTGGCCCCTCAGCCCCACTCTCAGCCAAATCTGGCATGACTCATTTGCTCCAGAAAAGGAATATAAATAAGCACCATTGCACCTTGACAAGCTGACAGGATTGACAAGCAGAGTAAATTCCCGTATCTGAGACTCTGAGGAGAGGTGATTTAACAGAGCCAGCTGCCGTCACCAGAAGAAAATAATTAAGGAAACCCGGCAATGTGGAGGAAAACTGAGTGTGCAGAGGAGCCCTTCTGGTGGAGGGATCTGTGATCATCGGCTGCAGGAGGAAACCCGCAGGTATCAGCTGGAAATGAGCTTAGGAAGCTCATGCTGGGGACAGGCCACATGAAGAGACGAGAGAGTGCAGCGGGGGTGGGAGGTGGCTAGCCAAGGGAAGGAGGCTGTGGGCTGACTGGGGGATCCTGGTGAGGGGCTTAATTCTAGAGGCTTCTGCCTCAAGGTCAAGCACCCACTGCTCACATCCCACCCTCCTGAGGGGTGCAGTCAGTTCTACATGGAGCTTGCCCCTCTCCATGCAAGAGTCAGGAAGGCCTGTTCCAGAGCTGACCCCTGCACACACGCACACATAATGCTTATAAGCTGGGGGATGCCCAGAAAGGTGTGGACACTCTGCCCTTTGCCCAGGGAAGGGCCAGTCCCTGGACAAAGAGGTCATAGAAGAACACTGCGGCAGAAGAAAAGATGCAGTGTGACAAGCTATGCCTTCACTTGCACCTCTTTGGGGTCTTGGGAAAGGTCCTGGCAGGCTCAGGGAATTTAGGTTTCCCAACCCAGAGGTGACCTCACATCCTCCCACCCTCACTTGCTGATGAATGAAGAATTGTGGGCACATCCTCAGACTGAGCAGTGTAAGGCCAGGGTCATAGCAGGGGCTGAACCTGTAAAACTGGACCTCACAAGGAATCGGCAGAGTCCCTGGGTCAGGGACAGAGAGCCTGGGTATCCCCTGGCCAGCTGGGCTCCAGACACTGGACCTCTGCAGAGTACACAGACACAGCAGGGGAAGTGTCTGCAGAACAACCCCCACCCCACCCCCAAGCAGCAGCCAGAACTCAACCAGGTATGGTTTATGCAGTGCCCACTGTGCCAGCTGGGAGCTGGAGCTCTCTGCTTGTTTAAAGGATCGTTGGTTCTGATTGTGACTGTGGCTTGTGGGAAACCCTCAGAGAAGCCATGTCCATTCACATGGCACGGAGGCGGGAAGAGCCCAATGCTTCCATGGCCCGGTAGGGATGGGAAGGAGGCCAAGACTTCTAAATAGCACCGCCTCCTTGAAGGAAATCCTCTCATCCTCACAGGACCTACCTTCAGATGGGCCAAATCCTCTCTTCTTGGCCAAAGATTTGCCTCTCCAAACCTTACTTGTCCTGAGTGACCCCAGCGCCAGTGCCGACAAAGCACCTCCTTGGTGGGGGCAGAGGGGATGATCCAAGGTGTGGCTAGTGACGCACTGATCTCTCTCCATCTCTCCCTAGTCCCCAGTAAGGGCTTGCCGGGTGATCAGTCACTATTTGGGGCTCTCCTCAGCCCTTTGGAGGAAACCAGGGTGGGCAGAATGAGATCAGCTCACCCTAGAGCTCCAGGACCAGCTAGGGGCCCAAATTGCAAAGCAGATGCTGAGGTGAAGGAACTTTCCAGAGCCAGTGGGGAGGCCCTAGTCCAAGAGGAATGAGTCCACTCCCAGACCTGTGTGCCAAGTACAGACACAAGTGTGCCATATTCACGGAGCCAGGGCATAGAGAGAAGATGGAGAGATCTTCCTGAAGCGCCCCTCCATGTGTCTTAATGACAGTGTGAGGTGGGGGCAGCCTGTGAGGTTCTCAGCTGCTCCATTGAGCAGGTATGAGGGCGGGGCACCTTCTGGACTCTCCAGGTCACACTAGGATGTAGGATGCTCAGAAGTTAACATCAGGTGGGAGCCAGTGGGACCAAGTCTTTGCTGCACCTCCACTCTCCACGTGGCTCAGGGAAGTGGAGGGGCACTTGGACCATGCCTTGCCTCTCCTCCTGGCCCCCTGAACTGTTTTTTCACCGAGCTCACACCAAGGGCCCTCCAGCCCAGGCACCCACAGTCAGGAACCTACAGGCAGGTTCCATTGCTTACAGGAGAGCACGTGGTACTTCCACTGCCAATACTATCCTCTCTGTTTGCTTTTTAGGAATAAAGTTCAGCATCAGGCCACAGCAGCCGCACAACGTGAGTTCTGAGAGTTTGATAAATCTCAGCATGGGCGGCTTGGGGAAGGTTGGGGAGGCCAGGGAAGAAATTCAGAGCTCACATTAAATCCATTCTTGGAAAGAAAAATGTGTCCTGCCTTTCCCAGGAGCCTTAGGAACAAAGCCGGGGACCTTGGACCCATGAATTTCCCTTTCCCGTGGATGGCGGCTCCTGCCTGTGCTAATAGAAGCGTTAAATCTGAGCCTGGTTCCTTCAGGCCACCAGCTCCCCCTTCGCCTCCTCGCCAGGAGGTTGTTCCTGGGAGACCTGCGCCATCTCGTGGCCAAAATAACACTTGCCCCCCACCCCCAACACACACACACCACGGCCCTCGAGGGGAGACGGGGCTCTGGGGACTGTATGCGAGCTCAGACCAAAGGGTCGCATCCTGCAGGGCCAGGCTGTCCCCTTCGCCCTCATTTGAGAAAAACCTCAGTCCACAGAGGAGGCAGGGACCCCGGCCTGGCGAGTGCCTGGTCCCGTGGGCGCCTTAGTGCCCAGCCGATCTGTCCACGCTGCTAACCACCTCTCTTCTTGCCCCAGGACCTCCCACCAGGCAGTTCCCAGGATGGTCCTTTTAAGGCAGCCACGGAGAGGGTCACCCGAGACTTGTCCAGCCGCGCCCCGCGGGGGCTGAGCCTGCGGATGTCCCAGGACCCTCAAGCTCAGCTAAACGTGGGGGCCCGTCTGCGACTCCGGCAGCGCCGCCGAAGGCTGCTCATCAAGAAAATGCCGGCCGCGGCGGCCCTCCCCGCCAACAGCTCGGCCGGCACGTTGGTCCGGCCGGCCCCCGGGGCCCTGGACGGCCGCTGGGCCAGCCTGCGCGAGACCCAGCGGGAGCGCAAGCGGGTGATGCGGGAGGCGTGCGCCAAGTACCGCGCGAGCAGCAGCCGCAGGGCGGTCACGCCCCGCCACGTGTCCCGCATCTTCGTGGAGGACCGCCACCGCGTGCTGTACTGCGAGGTGCCCAAGGCAGGCTGCTCCAACTGGAAGCGCGTGCTCATGGTGCTGGCCGGGCTGGCCTCGTCCACCGCCGACATCCAGCACGACGCCGTGCACTACGGCAGCGCCCTCAAGCGGCTGGACACCTTCGACCGCCAGGGCATCCTCCACCGCCTCAGCACCTACACCAAGATGCTCTTCGTGCGCGAGCCCTTCGAGAGGCTGGTCTCCGCCTTCCGCGACAAGTTCGAGCACCCCAATAGCTACTACCACCCCGTCTTCGGCAAGGCCATCCTGGCCCGGTACCGGGCCAACGCCTCTCGGGAGGCCCTGCGGACGGGCTCCGGCGTGCGGTTCCCCGAGTTCGTGCAGTACCTGCTGGACGTGCACCGGCCGGTGGGCATGGACATCCACTGGGACCATGTCAGCCGGCTCTGCAGCCCCTGCCTCATCGATTATGACTTTGTGGGCAAGTTTGAGAGCATGGAGGACGATGCCAACTTCTTCCTGAGCCTCATCCACGCGCCGCGGAACCTAACCTTCCCCCGGTTCAAGGACCGGCACTCGGAGGAGGCGCGGACGACAGCCCGCATCACCCACCAGTACTTCGCCCAGCTCTCTAACCTGCAGCGGCAGCGCACCTACGACTTCTACTACATGGACTACCTGATGTTCAACTACTCCAAGCCCTTTGCAGACCTGTACTGAGGGGCGGGGCCAGCCCCACCACTCACCGGTCCGCAGGGGCATCCCACTCCCCCTTGGGTCCTCACCTGGGAGCTGAGATGTACCCAGAGCAACAGGGCTCTGAGGAGGCTCTGAGGGTGGCGCAGGCCCTTCGGCGTGGGGGGGACAGAGGCCCAGGCCTTGGACCAGACCCTGGCCCTTGTCCCATAACCCCCTCCCATACTCCTCAAATAAGGAAGATGCTGGGGACTGGTGGGGCGGGCGGTGAGCTGGACACTCACTCCAGAGTCCCGGCTGCCCACACCCAGCTCCGTGAAGAGTCGGGATGGCCAGGGAAGTCTGAGGCCCAGCGGACGAGGGCCCCAGCAGTAAGGGATTTCCCTTAGCATTGCCTTGAACCAAACCGCACGGTTTGCAGCTTTTCTACGACCCAGGGGGGAGTTTCCCTTGGAATGAGGTTTGAAATAAAGCACATGGTTTCCAGAGCAGGGGTGTCTATACTTTGTGCGTTGGTGCGGGAGCACAGGGACCCTTCCCCGGGGCTCTCTGGGGCTCTTTCCCCCTTGGGAGGATGGTGGGAGCCGGGCGCCTGCAGGCCCCGCCCAGGGCCTGCGCAGAAGACGCAGCGGCCCCAGCAGTGCCGGTTCAGGGCCCGCAGTCGCGTCTCCACCCAGGCTCCCAAGGCCAGGACGCCACCAACGAGGTGCTGAGATCTCGGTACCGGCACACTTCATCCTGAAAGAAGACAGACCTGTCCCCGTGGAGGCCCTTCTATCAGTGCACTTTGGGGGGGCCTTCTGGGGACTGCCAGAGCACTGACAAGCTCTCTAGACCAACTGTCCTTTGGGGTTGCCCCTGCCGCCAGTGCTACACTGCACGTGGGTCTCAGGGGATGTGGCATTTCCAGGTGAGAATGATGCCACCCCGGCTTTCTTTTCTATTTTGTTTTATTGGCTGTGCTGGGTCTTTGTTACTGCGCACAAGCTTTCTCTAGTTGCAGTAAGAGGGTTATTCATTGCAGTGGCTCTCATTGCAGAGCTCGGGCTCTAGAGGACCCAGGTTCAGAAGTCATGGTGCACGGGCTTAACTACCCTGAGGCACTTGGAATCTTCCTAGACCAGGGATCGAATCCGTGTTCCCTGCATTGGCAGGCTGATTGTCAACCACTGGTCCACCAGGGAAGTCCTGTCTCTGGCTTTCTGAACCTCGGGATAAGCAGGGCTCCGGCCCATTGATGTCATCTGCAGACCCCGTAACACTGGCCTTGATCCCTGACTTCATTCATCCGACAGAACCACCTCAAAGCCGCCAGGGTTGCCCGCTCCTATTTGAACCAGCACTGACGGAGGGAGGGGAGAAGCTGTAGAGGAACCACCTCCTCCAAAAGCTTACACGGTCACCTGCAGAAATGGTTCTGAAATTGTCCAAAGCCAGGGTGACTATTGAAAGGTCTCAGAGAAAGTGTTGGAGCTCTGAGTGTGGGCATGACCGTGGCAGTTTGGGGGGTCTTGTTTTAATGGGAAGTGCAGCCTGGCTGTTTCTAGGGCCCTGTCTGTCTGTCAGACACTTTGGGTCTCATCCTTCTGTCAGCCTGTCCCCCAGCAGTCTGCCGCAGGTCCTCCCGGGTCTTTCTGTGGCCCATCTGCGGGTCCCTCCCAGGAGATTGCTCTCTGTCTGTTCCCATGTGCTAAGGGGGAATCTCCCAGACCCTGACAGGATGCTGCTGGTCCTCAGGGTGAAACAAGCTACTGGATCCCAGCCAGGCTCGTGCTGGCATGGGTTACTCCATCTTTCTTTTGGGGCTCTAGAAAGTTTAAGAGTAGTAGAACAAGGGAGTTGAGGCTGCCCCCTGCTTGCTCCAGGCCAAAGGCATCCAAGAATGCTGAGTAGGGCAAGACCTCTCCTTGAGTTGCAGCTGACAGCGACCTGGGCCATAGAACAGAAGGAATTCACAGGGGCAGGGAGGAGGCCGGGGTCAGGGCCCAAGAGACTTGAAGGTGTGGAAGGCAGGAAGAGGCTGAGAGGCTGACCCACACGCAGGCCAGGGCCAGGTCAATGTGAGAAGAGGCAGGGAGAGCCTGGCTCACCATGACCCAGAAAGTGCCTCTTCTGGGCTGCGGCGCCCACAAAGTGAGGCAGAATTCATCGTGTAGAAACAGTGTCTCTGGTCGAGGACACATTTGACAAATGTGTCTCTAGTATTCTTGCCTGGAGATTCCCATGGACAGAGGAGCCTGTCAGGCTGTAGTCCATAGCGTCTCACAGAGTCAGACACGACTGAAGCGACTTAGTACGTCCGCACATGGCAATATCACTAGTCTGCTCAACAGAGAACCAGAAGCCAGCCTGGGGCCTGCAGGGTGCCTTCACCCAGTGCTGCTGCTTGGAGATGATCAGGATTGCCCCAGGGACCATCCTTCCATGGTGTTGTGTGTGTGTGTGTGTGTGTGTGTGTGTGTGTTGGAAAGTAGGAAAAGATACCTTGTGTCATCTCACAGAGACAACCAGGCCTGGGTTGGGCAGATGTACACACACAACACAGGCTTCCCAGGTGTGCTAGCGGTAAAGAACCTGCCTGCCAACGCAGGAGACTCAGGAGACTGGGGCTCCATCCCTGGGTGGAGGAAATCCCCCGGAGGAGGGCGTGGAAGGCCACTCCAGTGTTCTTGCCTGGAGAATCCCCGTGGACAGAGGAGCCTGGTGGGCTACAGTCCGTGCACATGACTGAAGAGTCGGACACGACTGAAGGGACTGAGCATGCGTGCACTCACAAAACATCCATCAGAAAGGGTCTTTCCTTCTGGTGCCAGATGGCAGGGGACGCAGTCCAGGCGATCACCGTTCGAGGGCCCCCAGCACAAGCTCCAGAAGCCTAGCCCTGAGACCTCACCCTGGATCCACTGAGGTGGTCCTGGACCCAGCTCCAGCCCCCAAGCCCAGCCTCATCTAGCTCTAGGGCTTGGAGACAGTGGACTTAACTGTTGACATAGGAAAGTGGGTGCGTGTTTCTGGGGGAGGAGGGTAGCATGCGAGTCTGTGTATGTGTATATTTGTGAGTGGTGTGGCAGGGGTCTGTCTTATGGGCATCTGTGTCTGGGGTGAGAGTATGTGTACATGTGTGTGAGCCTGTATATGCGTTGAGGGGTTGGGGGTACTGTGGACAGTCCTCCTTTGTTCACCACTTTGTGGGGTATAGTCTGAAGGGGGCCGTTTGGGTCAGGGACCCAAGAAGGGGCTACGGGCTCCCCCCAGGGGTCATGCAGGTCCATCAAGTTAGAAAAAGTAACCACTGAACCCCCAGTGACCTTTGCAGGCTTGGTCCTCCAAATGGGCCCTTTTGGGGGGCAACCCACAGTGAAGTCCCACCAGGCCTTTTTCCTGACAGTGGCTAAGACCTCCCCAGATGTGAGCCTGTTTCTCTGAGTATTAAAGAGAATGCATGCATACTAAGTCATTTCCATCATGTCTGACTGTTTGCAACTCCATGGACTGTAGCCCACCAGTCTCCTCTGTCTGTGGGAATCTCCAGGCAAGAGAGAATACTGGAGTGGGTTGTCGTGCCCTCCTCCAGGAAATCTTCCTGACCCAGGGATTGAACCCACATCTCTTCTATCTCCTGCACTGGCAAGCTGGTTCTTTACCACTAGTCCACCTGGGAAGCCGGTTAAAGAGAATAGCTGTCCCACAAACCTAGGGTCCCCATGAGGCCTGTGAGCCCCACAGTCTCTGGGGAGATGAGATGCCAAGTCAAGCCAGGTGGCACCTCTGGCTCCAAGACATGACAAAACCCTCCTGTCTGCTGTCACCATGGGCCCTGGCCGTCCAGACAGTGATGGGCAGGCAGTGGATGGAGGGACAGTTGTCCAGCATCCTCTCCCCTTCCAGGCAGGGCTTGTTTGTCAATTTCATCCTCGGGTTGAATCCCCTCGGTGGGGGACGGGAGCCCCAGGAGAGACCTGAGGGCAGGAGGTGGTCTCCTCTCTCTCCCACCATCTTTTCAGCCCTCTCCTCTCTGGGGAGCACCCATGGCTAACCAAGGGAATTTCCTCCTAGTATGTCCCCCACCTCACCCAATGCTGGGGGACCAGAGCTGGGCCCGGATCATTAGTGTTGATCCATGGCCCCAGGACCCCTGGTAGCTCAACTGGTAAAGAATCAGCCTGCAATGCAGCAGACCTGGGTTCAATCCCTGGGTTGGGAAGATCCCCTGGAGGAGGGCATGGCAACCCACTCCAATATGCTTGCCTGGAGAATCCCCATGGACAGAGGTGCCTAGTGGGCTATAGTCCCTGGGGTCGCAAAGAGTCGGATACAACTGAGCAACTAAGCACTAAGCACAGGGCCCCAGGAGTGGACCAGGGTGGTCTCCAGGACCTGGGGGTGGACGGTCTGGGGCTGAGCAGGGCTGAAATCATCCTGCCCCATCTCTGGGCCCCCATGCTGGTGGATACAATGACCCTGGATGAGGCTGGCGGCATGTGTCTGCCTTGGCTCCTCTTGCTGGAGAGGGTGGCCTCCAGGGTCTACAGGGCCCAGGCGAGGGAGAGGGCCTGCGAGCCCTGAGCTTTGGTTCCTCTGGATGGTGGGCCTGACGGTGAGGCCGGTGCTGCTCCCTGACTTTTCACGCTGCGCAGAAGGGCCCTTTGCACAGGAGATTCAGTTGCAAAATGACAGCAGACAGTGCTCAGGGGTCTGCAGGAGCTGGAGCCGCCTGGGAACCTCGGTCCCCTCCCCCATCTCTGGGTCGGCCTCCGAAAGAGGAGTGGAGGGGAGAGAGTAGGCTGGAGGGCTGCTCCTGAGAGCACCTGAAGCCCAGAACAAGGTCCGGGGTCAGAGGTCAAAGTGAGTAATTCCAAACTGTGGGGCCCAGGATGTGCCGGCATGAATCAAGCGCTCTTGATGGGCAGGTGCGATGCTGGCCACTCCCACGCGCTGCTTGATACAGCCCTCCTGGCCGCTCTGACCACGCCTCTACCTTATAGATGAAAAGACCGAGGCACAGGGAGTCCCGCCCAGAGCTGCATAGCAACCGCACCTGGTGCCGGAATCCCACCCGGAGGACTGGGCGCCCTCGCTTTTGTGCACGCCCACCGCCCCGCCCCGCTCGACCTCAGTGCAGTTCAAGAAGCGGGCGGGGAAGGGGGCGCGGCAGGGCGCAAGCCTTCTCTGGCAGAGACAGCACTAGGCCACCAGAGGGCACTAAATCCTCACTCCCGATCCGCGGCCTGAGCATCCCCAACTGGTCCACGAGGTGGCAGCAACGCCCCGGTTGTGGGTAGCTCTTGCGGTCCGGAGCGTGCCCCAGACACAGAGGAGACTGTGTTGGTCTTCCGCCCGCTGCCCCTCCCAGCCTTGGGGCAGCAGGGACCCTGCTTCCCCAACTCTCTCTCCAGGCAGACCTTGGAGGTCAGTCTCAAACCCACCAGCTCCGGAGGACCCCAAACATCCCCAGCGCCCCTCATGGGTCTAATAGGGCGGTAAGCTTTCAGGAAGCCCTGGAGGGCACAGACCGGTCCACACGGACAGAAGGGTCAGGGGTCTGCCTTCAGGCCTGCTGGCTTCACTCCCCTCTTTGGCAAGCTTAGATCGGGGGCACACCCTGACCCACCTTGGCCATTGTTCCTGCTGTCTCCTGCCCCTGGCAAACCCCAAAGCAGCCAACCCCTGCAGCCTGCCCCTTCAGCTGCAAGAGGAGAGGACTCTCCCTACACTCGCCATCACAAACCTCCAGGGCTACCAACAGCCTGCAAGCATTCGTCCTCCACTGTGCATGAGGGTGACCCGAGCCTTCTGTGACCTCAGCCACACCACACACACGTGTTCACGTGGACGCACACACACGTGTTCACATGGGTGCGCACACACATGCCTACATGGGCACACACACCCACATGCGCGCACACGCACACACACACAGAAATGTGCAGAACTGACAGAGTGCCTTACTGCAGTGAAAGGAAAGGGAGGGCCAGATAGGCCCTCACATCTCCTGTCAAATTGATGCTCTAAGTGCATTGAGCCCAGTTGCCCCCTCCCCCTGCCCTGCCAGGGTCCACCCTCCAGTCCTTCTCGGAACCCAGCCCCTTGTCTCCTCCTCAGAGGCATTGCCCTCTCTCTGCTGGCTCATTAGGCTTCAGCAGGGCCCTGTGTTCAAAACCGAAGGAGCCTTGGCCCCCAAACCAAAGAGGCCCTCCAGCCCTGGCCCCATTTCTGTCTGCTCCTTCTCTGCAAAACTTGTCCCGCCACCTCACGCATCCTCCAGCCTTTTGCTCTTGAACCCACTGTGGTCTGCCTGCCAGTCCCCCCACCCACAGAAATGGCTCGCTTCTGAGTCCCCAGCTATCCCATGTTCTGAATTTGACAGTTACCCCTCGATCTACATGCTCCCTGGACCAGCTCGCCAGAAACACTCCGCTGTCCGGTGGACTCCCAAACCGGCACCTCCAGCCCTCACCTCAGACCGCACCCCTGCCGGCTGTGTCAGGGCACCTCCCATCTCTCCCAGCTTTCCTCCCCAGGCCTCCATCCCCGACTGGCCCTGGAGGTCATTCTCTCTGTGCCCTAAGGGTATCCTGAATCCATGCACTTCTCTGCTTGTCGAGTGCCCTCATCATTTTTTCCATGTTGGATCTTAATTCCTCAACCAGGGATTGAATCCATGTCCCGTGCAGTGGAAGCATGGAATCTTAATCACTGAACCACCAGGATTCCGCTTCGTTCCCTCCTAGGCCCTTGAAGCAATGTTAAGAATTCTGGATTTACTGCTATACTGGAGACTGCTCTAAGCATTTCATATATATTACCTTATGTAATGGTCACCACAACCCTGAAAGGTAGGTACAGTCCTTTATCCTCCCAGTTTTTACAGAAGAGGAAACGACACACAGAGAGGTTGTGTAATTTGCCCAAGCTCACACAGCTATGAAGAGGATGTTCCAAGATTCAGCCCCTGGCATTCTGGCCCTGGTATCCCACAGTGTGCTCTCATGCTTCTGCAGAAAAAGGTTAGAACTAGATTCCTGCTGGGTACATGGGGTGGAAGAAGGGAAGGGAGAGAGAAGCAGTGGCCCAAGGGATCTGGGCTCAACAAGAAGGCTGTAAGGGCAGGAAGGGCTGCCGGCAGGGCAAAGGTGGGGGTGTCTGTAGAGGAAGTAAGGTGGGCATTGGGAGTCTGTGACCTTGGAGATGGTGTGATTTCTTGTCATGACAAGAACCGACTGTAGCTGGCTGGGGAGGGGAGCGGGCGACGGGGAGCACAGAGCTTGTAGAAAGTCAATGTCTCACAGACATACGTTCTTCAGCCTCCTCTTGGTCCAAGGACGCCCTCATCCCACACCTGTGTCTGCACCCAACTCCATCACGTCATTCCTGTCACCTGCCTGTCACCTGGGACAGTCTGTGTCTACCTGATTATCTGGAACCGCTGTGTGTGGGTCAGCCTGACTGCGGGCTAGGTGGTGTCACCTGGGCTGTGAGTCGGGCCTCTCTTTGGGGTACAAAGCCTGGCAGTGGGGCTGCAACCTGCTGGTGGGTAGAGCCAGGTGGGCGAAGGGCAGTTTGGGCTGACTCGGGAAAGACGACCCAGCCAGGCAGGACGGGCCAGGGCAGTGAAGGCAGGTAGGTCAGGAAGCAAAGCTACATTCTTACTCTCCAAGCCCATGTGCTGAATTTTACTTTTCCTTTTATTTATTTCTTCTGCTTAAATCCTGTTTCTCTCCCTGAGGCATCTAATCTATTATTTAACATTGGATTGTGCGATTGAAACTCCCAGGCAAATTGAAAATTATTTGTGTTTGAGGTTTCAGGCATGAAGCTGAGGCAACTGTTTCTGGGAAATCCTGGGCACCTGGGTGAAGGTGAAGAGCCCGCAGCCCTGCCCCTTGAAGGGGTGGGGGGAGCAGCTGGGGGTCCAAGCCCCCAGGCCCCGCCCGGCTCAACCTAGGCCTCACGTACCCGGTGCCCACAACTCAGGAGTCATTCATCTCCACTTGGCATTTCACTTGGAGACACCGTCTTCACCTCCCACCAAGCAGGTGCCCTCAGCCCCCAGCCCCACATCCGCCCTGGAGGAGGCCTGGGTCACAGGAGAATGAATGGCACAAGGACCAGGTTTGCCATTATTTAGGCCTCAGGCTCTCCGTGGGTTTGCAGCCAGGGTTGCTGACCTAATGGGCTCTGTGAGGTTGCAGGGCCCAGGGTGGGGCTGAGGGCCCTGATCTGGGGCAGGGAGTGACCGGCCTCTGGAGCCTGAGGGCTGAGAGGAATGTCATCCCATAAGGCTGCCTCCAAGGACACTCCTCCAAGGAATCCCCACCCCCACCCCTACCCCCAGGCAGAGTGGGCTTGAGTTTCCACAGGGCGCTTGCCTCCTGTGTGCAGGGTGGGGAGGGCAGCACCTCTCCGTGGTGATAAGGAGATTGGATTTTGTGCTAGAAACAACGGGAAGCCACAGAAGGGCTTTGAGACCTGGAGATGCAACAGCTTTTCTATGTCAAAAAAGATGCGTTAAAAAAATGCATAAGGGACTTCCCTGGCTGCCCTGTGATTAAGATTCTGACCTTCCAATGCAGGGGTTGCAGTTTTGATCCCTGATTGGGGAACTAAGATCCCACTTTCTGCAGGGCACAGCCAAAAGATAAAATAATAATTTTTTTTTTTTTTTTGAGAAAAGGATTTTCCTGGCAGCCCAGTGGTTAAGACTCTGTGCTTCCACTGCAGGGGACTCGGGTTCAGTCAGGGAACTAGGATCCCACATGCCTCACAGTGAGGCTAAAAAGAAAAAAACGTTAAAAAAAAAAAAAAAAAAGAAAGGTCCATAAGAGGAGAGGCCATGGGCACTCATCCGCACCAGGTTTCCTGAGCCGCCATACGTGCCAGGCACTGTGCTGGGCGCTGGGGGCACATGGAGCTGGCTCCCGTGCGCTCCTGCTAAGAACCAGGGCCCAGCACATGGGATGATGCTGGGACTGTGGGTCCCCTATGTGGATCAACCCTCAGCCACTCAGTCGGGTCAGAGAGCTTCTGCTGCCCCTACAGGAACATGATGGGTAGGGTGGGTGTGTCCACGTGTGCACGCGGCCACTCAGTAGTGTCCCACTCTTTGCCACCCCAGGGACTGTAGCCCGCCAGGCTCCTCTGTCCTTGGGGATTCTCCAGGCAAGAATGCTGGAGTGGGCTGCCATTTCCTCCTCAAGGGGATCTTCCCACCACAGGGGTGGAAACCACGGCTCCCGCACTGCAGGCGGATTCTTTACTGTCTGAGCCAGTGGGGCAGGTGCACAAAAGACTCTCCCAGAACAGCCTGCCTCCAGCTCTTGTCACAAACCTCAGGAAATGCTGATAAGCTTATAGCATAAATGTCACTTTGCACCACTTCCCCCAGAGAATGCATCATCTTTTCAGAGGCCTCTGGAATATATACAAAAGTTTATCACAGGGCTTCCCTGGTGGCTCAGTGGTAAAGAATCTGCCTACCAATGCAGGAGACACCGGTTCGATCCCTAATCCAAAGCCCATGTGACAGAGCAACTAAGCCCATGCGCCACAACTATTGAGCGGCGCCCTAGAGCCGCGGAGCAGCGACTGCTGAAGGCCGTGTGCCCTGGAACCCGCGCTCTGCAACAGGAAAGCCTCTGCGATGAGAAGCCAGCACACCGCAGCTAGAGTAGCCCGCTGCTTGTCACAGCTAGAGAAAAGCTCGTGCAGCAACCAAGACCCAGCACAGCCAAAACACATATAAATAAACAAACTTTTAAAAAAAGGTTTTCACAGATCCCTCTGAGTCTGTCTCTCTCATGCACACACGCACACCCCTCAGTTCCCAAGGAAGGTATGTAAAATATAAAAGTCACATATTCAGACATCAATGACGTGATTGGAGCTTACAAGAGCAGGGACCTTTTGGTAGCAAGTATAAGAAATGTGTTGGCAGCAGTTTCAGTTGAAGGAGGACCTGATGAGAGGTCCAGGAAGATGGGGGGACACACACGGCAGGGCTGCAGGGGCCCAAGCCCAGGACCCGGAGTGCCGCCAAGGCTCTTTATCGGGCTTCCTCTGCTCCCCTGGAGGGCTGTTTCCTGCTTCTCTGTCCCACTGTGCATCATCCGCTTCCCCTGCTCCTTCGGTTCCCACAGTAGAAACTCAGGCAGGGGACTCGCCAGGGACCCCGCTGCCCAGGGAGGGACTGGACCCAGCCCCCGTCCCAGGGACACTCTCATGGGCCCTGCAGTTCTGTCTCTAGAAATCTGTCCTGCAGAAGCTGCAGGCAGGAAGACAAGAATATGCAGGGAATGATCACTGCAGCATGATGCGAACTAGCTATTAAAACACTGGAAACACTTAAACAGTCATCAGTAGAGAAACAGACAAATGCTATCCACTCATGCTGCCAAACTGGATGTATCCACCTAATTAAGAAAGCAACAGTTCCCCTCATTCACTTATTCAACAAATACCTTCTGAGCACTTGTGGGAGGCACACTGTGCTCAGTGAAGGGGACACAGTAGTGAACAAAACCAAGCCCCATCCTTGCCTCACAGAGCTCTCTCTACCTAGTCTGATGCTAATGATGTATTAACACCGCAGGTGCAGCTTCCTGAGCTCCGGAGGGCTGTGGTGCAGATGACCTGGGTAGAGAAGTCAGGGAAGACTTCCTGGAGGAAGCGGTGATTGCACCCGGATCAGAACAAGAGGGAGATGAAGGAAAAGAGCATGGGCAAATGTCCAGGGGTAAAAGATTGTGTGACCAATGAGGGAAGGAGGAAAAGGGATGGTGGTGGATCCCACAGTGAGGCACGCAGATGCCCCTGGGGAGGGCAGAGCCTCCAGTGTCAGCAGCGCCGCTGGCAGACAATGCTCTTGCGGGATTGTCTAGACTAAAGACGGGAGCTTCCCAGGTGGCGCTAGTGATGAAGACCCCCCCTGTCACTGCAGGAGGCACAAGAGAAATGGGCTTGATCCCTGAGTCAGGGAGATCCCCTGGAGGAGGAAATGGTGACCCACTCCAGTATTCTTGCCTGGAGAACCCCATGGACAGAGAAGCCTGGCGGGCTACAGTCCCAGGGGTCAAAAGGAATCGGACACGACTGAAGGGACTTAGTGGGCACACACGTAGGCTAAAGACAGGTGCTTGCTTAAGGTCACGGCACACCCAGTGTCTAATCGACATGGAAACAGAAAAGGCCTGCACACTCATACAACAATTCTGAAGGGCCATACAGCCTCAAAGCTCCACCTACCTGGTCTGAAAAACGGCCCCCAAAGACGTCCACACCCTAACCCCCAGAACTTGTGAATATGCTAGTTTACAGGGCCAAAGGATATTCTCCACTATTATTAAGGATTGAGAGGTGGGGTGGTGATCCTGGCTCATCCATGGGGGGAGGGCACAATGTAATCACAAGTGCCCTTATAAAGGGAGGCAGGGGCTTCCCTGGTGGTCCAGTGGCTAAGACTCCAAGTTCCCAATGCAGAAAGTCTGGGTTCGATCCTTCGTCTGGGAACTAGATTCCATATGCTGCCGCCAAGACTTCAAAGGCCGCAACTAAAGATCCTGCATGCCACAACTAAGACCCCCTGCAGCCAAATAAATAAGTAAAGAAATAATTTTTTTAATTAAAAAATAATTTAAAGGAAGCAGAAGGGTCAGAGTCAGGGAGGAAGAGGAAACAATGGAGGCAGAGGTCAGAATGATGGAAGGACGAAGCCCTGAACCAAGGAAGGCAGAAAGCCTCCAGAAAAAAGCAAGGAAACACCTTCTTCCTGCAGCCTTCAGAAGCAACACAGTCCTGCGGACCCATTCTCAACTTCTGAACTCCAGAACTGTAAGGTAAGAAACTTGTGCTGCTCTGAGCCACTCTGTTTGTGGCAATTTGTTATAACAGCAACGGGAAACTCACACAGCATTGGAGACCAACTTCTGGGTCCTGGGAATGCTCCCTTATCAACCTCTTGCGTGCTAGTAAGTTCCGCTTGCAGGGGAACCCCTCCTACAGCAGCGAGGGCTGAGGAGTCTGAGAAAGCAGGTGCTGGGGTGGGATTTGGGGGCAGATTCACCCATCTCCTGCCTGGCGACAGTAGTAGGTGGATTACAACAAGCTGACAATGCAATTGTTAGAACGTTCACCTTCAATGAATTAAGATAGTTTACCTGTGAAAGGAAATACAATGCTGAGGGCAGCTATTTGGATACCTGAGAAATAGCAAAATAAGTGGATTTAGGTGGCTATGGCTAAACTTGACTAGCCCTTTGAAAAAAAAGATAACCAAAAGCTGAGAGTAATTAAGAGCTAAGTGTGAAAGGAGGTCCTCAAGTCCTGTGGTGGGAGAACGGACAAAGAGGAGGAGCTCAGAGCAGCCAAGTTCCAAAGAAGATTAAACTCAACCTGACTTAGCTCTGTGTCAAGACTGTGCTCTCATGGGGAGAGGATGGCCCCTTGACATTTCAGATGGGACATCTGAGTTGATGCACCCCAAATCTGAAATCCCTCGATTGTCTTGAACCCTCTGAGCCTTGCAGAAGTAACCCATTCTTCCCTATTAAGGGCTGCCGCTGCTGCTGCTGCTAAATCACTTCAGTCGTGACCAACTCTTTGCAACCCCATGGACTGTAGCCCACCAGGCTTCTCTGTCCATGGGATTCTCTAGGCAAGAATACTGGAGTGGGCTGCCAAGCCCTCCTCCAGGGAGTCTTCTCTACCCAGGGATCGAAGTCGTGTCTCTCATGTCTCCTGCCCTGGCAGGCAGTTTCTTTACCAGTAGCACCAGCTGGGAAGCCCCTATTAAGGGTTAATACTTCCTTATTCCTTTACAAAAAGTGAAGAGGTCTCTGCTCTGCAACTTTATGAAGCCCCTCCAGGATCTGCCTCCATCTCCCCTTCCGGTCACTAGACCTGTAATTGGGGGTCAAGCCACATGATGACCGGGCCAAGGCAGTGCTGGACTTGATAAGGAAGGAAAGGAACTATAGCCCACGGGCAGAAGCCTGAGAGCGCAGGTGAGACTGGATTTTGAAGGTGTAACATCCAAAGTCAGATGGTGGGAGAGACGCAGAAGGCTAGACGGATGGGAAATCTTATTGATGTGACAGTACTTTCCTGGGATGCAAGATTCCCTAGCAAGGACCATGGAGGTGGCACAAAGATGCTGCTAGAAGCACAGAAAGGGACTTCCCTGGTGGGCCAGTGGCTAAGACTCTGAGCTCCCAATGCAGGGGCCCTGGGTTCAATCCCTGGTCAGGGAACTTAGATCCCATATGCCACAATTAAGAGTTCACATGCCACAACTAAGAACCAGTGCAGTCAAATAAATAAATGCTCTAAAAAGTTAAAAAAGAAGCACAGAAAACAGCACGGCCTGTATGTTTAGGAAGCCGGGATTTTTGTGTCAGATGGTAGAAGGGGGAATTAAAGGGCTCTGTGAAGTGGGTGGGGTGGAGTGGATGTGCTAAAGCCCTAAGGTGGGGAAAACCAGTGGAGCAGTACATTCGTCTGGAGGGCCTGGTGGACACACCACTTCCCCTAGCAGAGGGAACGTGCACTTAAGAGGAGCCCAGCATCACTGAGACGGTGGACGACAGCTTGCCTCTGTGGGGCCGGCGCTGGTGGGGTCAGCTCTCATGGCACAAGGGTCCCTAACAGTAACGAGGGCAGGGAGCCCCAAACAATCACGGTCTGGTGGTGATGCCGACCCATCCCAAAAGAGGTGGACGCAATCATTATAATAAGTTGTCAGGTCAGAGTGGCCCCACGTGACCAGGCCTAGAGTAAGTCCTCGAGAACCAGGTGTTCCCTGGATGCGAAATAGATGGGCAGCCATCAAATGTTCTACTTGAGCTGTACAATCAAAGGAATCAAGAACGGACAGTCAAGAGGCCAAGGGCAATCCTCCCAGTGAAACAGAAACGTCAGGGCTCCTCATCACGTTTCTGGAGGTCAGTTTTCAGGTCCGGAGCCCACTGACTAAGGAGACACTGAGCCCTCAGGATGAGCCGGTAACACAAAGCGAGTGTGTCTAGCGATCATGCCTCAGTCCTCCTGAAACATGTCCCGCAGAAAGAGGCCACCTGAATAGATCCAGGACAGAAGACGGAGTCCGGCTTGATAAAGATGCGCTGAGCTCTGGTGTACCATGGTGGCCCTCCGTTAGTGGGGCCCCACAGCCCAGGTGATAGATGGAATACTGGACCAGGCCTGGCTCACAGTGGATCCAGTGGGTCCATAGATTCACCCAGTGGTCATTTCCCCACTCCCCAAAGTGCAATTAGAGACAGTAATTGTCACAACCCCTATTTTGACTCCTTGGCTTGCAAGGTGAGAGATTTTGTGGTGGGGTAGGCAAAGAGGAAGCCTCTGAAACTGTCTTCTTTTCCCTTCTGAGATAGTAAATTAAAAAAAAAAAAAAAAAGATATCTCTGGAACTTCCCTGCTAGACCAGGGGTTAAGAATCCACCTTACAATGCAGGGTACATGGGTTCGATTCCTGGCCCGGGAACTAAGATCCCAGATGCCATGGGGCAACTGAGCCCCTGCAGCTGAAGGCTGTGTGCCCACACAGCTACTGAAGGCCGTGTGCCCCAGAGCCCATGCTCCGCAGCAAGAGAAGCCACCGCAAGGAGAAGCCTGCCCGCCTCAACTAGAGAGTAGCCTGCATGCAGGAAAAAAGACCCAGCACAAGAAAAAATAAATAAAAACTTTAGAAAATATGTTAAAAAGCACACAATATCGCATCCCAAATGGGGGAGGGGGAGGGTGGTACCAGATATTGGAGCTCCCTTTTTAAAACTCAAGGATCAAAGGGTAATGGTCCTCATTACAGTTCCATGGAACTGACCAGTTTGGCCCCTGCAAAAACAAGACAGATCTCAGAGATGACAGTGCAAATTCAGTCAAGTTCTAGCCAGAATCACAGCTGCTGTGACAAACGTGAGAGTCTGGCTAGTGCAGATTATCCCGGCTTCAGTCCGTAGTACCCCTCGGCCCACAGTACCTGGCCATCGATCTGGCAAATGCATTACATTCTATCCTTAACAGGAAAGGGGATCCAAAACAGTTTACAGGGATTTCTCTGGTGGTCCAGGGGCTAAGACTGCATGCTCCCAATGCAGGAGGCCTGGGTGCTATCCCTGGTCAGGGAACTAGATCCCACACATTGCAGCTAAGACCTGGTGCAGCCAAAATAAATCTTTAAAAAATAGTTTGTGTTCAGTTGGAATGGCTAAGAGTATACCTTCACAGTCTTACCCCAGAAATATATTCACTCTTCAGGCCCCTGTCTAATCATAGGCCCCAAAGATCTGAATTGGCCTCCTATCTTGCAAAATATTGCATTGATCTGCTGTATCAATAACCTCGTGCTCATCAGAATGAATGAACAAGAAGTAGCTAGTATGTTGTGGATCCACACACTCCAAAGGGTGAGGGGGTAAGCCCAGTGAAGTTTCAGGGACCTGTCATACCAGTACAACCTTCAGGAGCTGCAGTGATCTGGAACATGCCGAGGCAACCAAAGCAAAGGACAAATAGGGACTTCCCAGGTGGTCCAGGGGCTAAGACTCCGTGCTCTCAGGGCAGAGGGCCTGGGTTCGATTCCTAAGGAACTAGATCCCACATACTGCAAATAAGCGTTTGTCTGGGCTTCCCCGATAGCTCAGCTGGTAAAGAATTCACCTGCAATGCAGGAGACCCCGGTTCAATTCCTGGATTCAGGAAGATCCGCTGGAGAATAATAGGCTACCCACTGCAGTATTCTTGGGCTTCCCTGGTGGTTCAGCTGGTAAAGAATCCGCCTGCAATGCGGGAGACCTGGGTTTGATCCCTGGGTTGGGAAGATCTCCTGGAGAAAGGAATGGCTACCCACTCCAGTATTCTGGCCTGGAGAATTCCATGGACTGTATAATTCATGGGGTCACAAAGAGTGGGACATGACTGAGCGGCTTGGTTTCACTTTCACTTCATGCCACAACTAAGAGTTCACATGCTGAAATGACGATCAAAGATCCCGAGTGCTGAAATGAAGACTTGGCACAGCCAAACAAATAAATCTGTCTTTTTAAAGTGAAGTCGCTCAGTCGTGTTCGACTCTTTGCGACCCCATGGACTGTAGCCTACCAGGCTCCTCCCTCCATGGGATTCCCAGGCAAGAGTACTGGAGTGGGTTGCCATTTCCTTCTCCAGGGGATCTTCCCGACCCAGGGATTGAGCCCGGGTCTCCCACATTCCAGGCAGACGCTTTAACCTCCCTGGTGGCTCAGATGGTCTTTTTAAAGCGAAGAACAAATAATGGCACCTTGCACCTTCCACCTCAGAGAAGGAAGCGTAATGCTTGATGGGATTTCTTGGGTCCTCAAGGCACCATCCCCCTGTAGGAGTACTCCAAACCACATACCAGGAGACGTGAAAAGCTGCCAGCTTTGATTCAGCCCAGAGATGGACAGGACTTTGCAGCAGGTCCAGGCTCTGACACAAGAAGTGCCGACTCGGGCTGTACCACAGAGAGGGCCCCTCTCAGTGTCAGCAAATGGAGGTGTGAGGGCCAGCACAAGATCTTAATATGCACTAGTCAGATCACTTCCTGTATCTCCCTGAATCTGCCAGTTGATAAAGTGATGGAAGAGCCTGTACAAGCACAGTTAAAGTGGTGCTGGAGGTATCAGCACTGGGAAAGAGACCATGTACAGTTTTTGGCAAGCCCCATGGAGAGAATTATGATGCAGACTCTTCAGGTTCTGCCATAAAGACATGCCATATGGAAAATTATAAATCTTTTGAAAAGCCCTGTGGGCCCTGGTATAGACAGCGTGAAAGTGAAGTCGCTCAGTCGTGTCCGACTCTTTTTGACCCCATGGACTGTAGCCTATCAGGCTCCCCCGTCGATGGGATTTTCCAGGCAAGAGTGCTGGAGTGGGTTGCCATTTCCTTCTCCAGGGGATCTTCCTGACCCAGGAATCGAACCCAGGTCTCCCGCATTGCAGGCAGACACTTTACTGTCTGAGCCACCAGGGAAGCCCATAGACAGCATACCTCACCATAAGTATTAAAAAGAAAAAAAAAAGTGGTTGGGAGATGAGAAGGAGAATGATTAGACAGAAGTGAGGCTGTCTGGGGCTGTCATGCGGATGGGACCTGGCACAAAGAGTGATTCTTTCTGTTTCACTGGAGAGCATCCTTCAAGGAGGAGGCACTAGACAACCAGAACCAACTCAACAGAATGACTTGGCCAAGTGACATCAACTGGCTCCTGTCTGCGCCCCTGCTGGCCCCAGGGGCGGAGGTGGAGCTCTGAAGAGGCCTGAGAGGACGGGCTCTCACTCAGCGAGGCTGCCCCAGCTGCTGCTGCTGCTCAACGGTCACTCTTCCAGCAACAGAGCCCAAGCTAGTCGTAGACACAGGGTCGTTTCTTGAAGACACTAGAAATCCAAGTTGACCACACTGGATCTCTTTCATCCTGAAAGAAGTGGTGATTCATTTTATTAGGGGTAAACACAAAAGATCAAATGTCTGTCAACAGAGGAACGGGTAAAGAAGGTGTGGTTCACATATACAATGAAACATTGTGCATGTGTGTTCAGTTGCTTCAGTCGTGACTGACGCTTTGCGACCCCATGGACTGTAGCCTGCCAGCTTCCTCTGTCCATGGGATTCTCCAGGAAAGGATACTGGAGTGGGTTGCCATGCCCTCCTCCAGGGGATTTCCTGACCCAGGGATCAAACCGGTGCCACCCGTGTCTCCTGCACTGCAGACAGATTCTTTACTGCTGAGCCACTGGGGACGCCCCATGACGGAATATTTCTCAGCCATAAAAAGGTACAAACTTATGCCATTTGCAGAGACCTGAATGAACCTAGAGACTATTGAACAGAGTGAATTAAGTCAGAAAGAGAAAAATAAATAAGGTATATTAATGCATATAAGTGCAATCAGAAAAATGGTATTGATGATCTTATCTGCAAAGCAGGAAAAGACACAGATGTAAAAAACAAACGTATGGATTCCACGGTGGAAGGTGGGTGGGATGAACCGGGAGATTGGGATTGACATATATACACTATTGATACTATGTATAAAATAGATAACTAATGTATAGCTAGTTGTATAGCACAGGGAACTCTACCCAATGCTTGGTGGTGACTTAAGCAGGAAGGAAATCCAACAAAGAGGGGTATATGTAAATGGACACCTGACCCACTTTGCTGTAGAGCAGAAACTAACACCACTGTAAAGCAACTATACTCCAATAGCAATTAATTTAATTTAATTTTATTTTATTTTATTTATTTATTTATTTATTTTAATTTTTACTTTACAATTCTGTATTGGTTTTGGCATAGATTGACATGAATCCACCACAGGTGTACATGCGTTCCCAAACATGAACCCCCCTCCCACCCCCCTCCCCACAACATCTCTCTGGGTCATCCCCGCGTATCAGCCCCAAGCATGCCATATCCTGCATCAGACATAGACTGGCAATTCGATTCTTACATGATATTATACATGTTTCAATGCCATTCTCCCAAATCATCACACCCTCTCCCTCTCCCTCTGAGTCCAAAAGTCCGCTATACACATCTGTGTCTTTTTTGCTGTCCTGCATACAGGGTCATCATTGCCATCTTTCTAAATTCCATATATATGTGTTAGTATGCTGTATTGGTGTTTTTCTTTCTGGCTTACTTCACTCTGTATAATCGGCTCTAGTTTCATCCATCTCATCAGAACTGATTCAAATGTATTCTTTTTAATGGCTGAGTAATACTCCATTGTGTATATGTACCACAGCTTTCTTATCCATTCATCTGCTGATGGACATCTAGGTTGTTTCCATGTCCTGGCTATTATAAACAGTGCCAATAGCAATTAATTTTAAAAAATCAACAGGTTGACATGAGTCTACCCATGGGTGATTGGCAGAATAACAACCTTTCCACACAAAGACATCCCTGCCCTAATTCCCAGAACCTATGAATATGTTCCCTTTACTAATCCAAAGGGACTTTGAAGGTGTGATTAATGATCTTGAGATGGGGAGATTTTCCTAAATTATCTAGGTGAGGACAGTGTCCTTCTAAGTAAAAGAGGGAGGCAAGAAAGCATCAGAGTGATGTGCTGTGAAGGGAACTTGGCAAGGTTTAAGCCAGAAGTTAGTTACAGGATCTTTTTGAAAAGATCCTTCTGGCTGCCACGAGGAAAATAAATTGTGAGAGTGAGATTGACACAATGAGACCAGAAGATGGTCCTGCAGGCATCCAGGTAAGAGTTCCAGATGAGATGAGATGAGATGAGATGAGATGAGGAGGTGGTGGGACCAGAGTGGTGGTGGTGCAGACGCAGAAACGTGGGTGGGTATGAAGAGTACTTTGACAGACCCTGGAGATGGCTGGAGATGAGAAGTGGAGAAGAGGGCTTCCCTGCTGGCCCAGTGGTTAAGAATCTGCCTTGCAATGCAGGGGGTACCGTTTCGGTCCCTGGACTGGGAAGGTTCCACATGCCATGGAGCAACTAAACCCATGTGCTGTAACTACAGAGCCTCGCACCTAGCGCCCGAGCTCCAGAAGAGAAGCCGTGGCAATGAGAAATCCGAGCACCACAGCTAGAAAGTAGTCCCGGATCACCACGACTAGAGAAAGCCTGAGCACAGCATGGAAAACCCAACACATCCAAAAATAAAAATAAATTCATTAAATAATTTTTTTTTTAAAGCTGACATGGTCTATTAGTTACAAAAGAAAGAAAAAAATGGAAAAGAGGGTCATAGAGAAGGAAATTCCTGGATGACTCCCAGGTTCTGTCTTGTACAAATAAGTGGTAGGTGAGATAGGGACACTGGGAGGAGGCCAGGTTCTAAGGGGATGAGTCTGAGTCAGGATATGTTGAGCCTGAGGAACCTCTGAGACATCCCTGGGGAGGCGTCGGGTGGGCAACAGGACCTATAGGTGGGAGGAGGTATAAATGTGAGTCATTGTCAGGCAGAGCTGCTGTGAGTGAGATTATAGAGGGAGAAGGTGTAAGAGGAGAGGAGAAGGAGGCCTGGAAAATAGCCAAATAGGGTGAATGAGCCAGCAAACAAAGCTGCCAAGCAGTGGGCTGAATAAGAGGGGAAAGAAACACAGGCAAAATTTGCTTTGCAGATGTCAAGTACAACAGCCAGTCCAAGGATGGTTATGCTGCAGAAACGAACATTCCCTTAAAAAACCAAAGGCCACAAAAGACTAACGTTTATTTCTCTCTCTTTGTGGGGCCAGTGTGGGTCAGCAGGGACTCTGCTCATCCTGGTCCCTTGGGAACTGGGCTGATAGAAGCTCCAACCCAAAACCAGCCCCACAATTGTCCAGGCAGGGAAGGGGAGTAGTGTGGCCCATGTGGCACATACATAAAGGGGCGTGTGGGTTTTTTTTCTGCTTTTGTTTTTATTAAATTTCACTGTAATGAGGTCCACGCAAAAGGAGAGGGTGAAGCATGGGGAACATGCAGGGAACACAGGAACACGGTCTTGTGGCCAGAGCCACAGCTTCCGTCTTGCAGGAAAGGGATGAAAAGAAAAGGCCAGGCTGGAGCTGGGGTGGAAGAGGGACGAGAGAGACAGTGCGGGTGCTTCCCCCGACACCCAGGAAGCACCTCCAGGCCCTGGACCCTGCCCTCACTTGCCCTGGTCCCCTAGGAGCCCATCTCTTGTCCTGCTTCTGGCCCTAGTGGCTCTTTCTTTTGCCGCCTCTTTGGTTTTCTTATTTTGGGGGGTATTCTTTGGTATTCTTTTTTTGATTTTCCTTGGTATTCTTATTTCTTATTTGGTTTGACTTATTTTCCCCTGACAGATTCAGGCTTGGCACACATTTTGAGGGCCTTGCCTAACTTCAGAGGAGGCAGGGAGGGAGTTCACAGAGGACAAGAGCTGGGAGCTATTGAAAGCCTAGATCAGCAGGGGAGACGTGGCTGGCCAAGCCACAGGCTGCTGAGAGACAGAGTGGCATAAGGACTGAAAAATGGAGGTGATGTGGGTCCTTGGAGGCCTGACAAAGAGCTCTGTGGTGGTCTTAAAGGATTAAAGGCCAGAAGGATCCCACTCTTGGGCCTACATCCAGAGAAAACCAGAATCCGAAAGGAATCACACAGCCCAAAGTTCATTGCAGCACTGTTTACGATAGCCAAGGCATGGAAGCAACCTAAATGTCCATCAGCAGAGGAGTGGATGAAGAAGATATGGTGCACATATGCAGTGGAATGCTACTCAGTGAAAACAGAGCAAAATAACACCATTTGCAGCCACATGGAGGAACCTAGAGATGACCATATAAATGAAGTCGGGCAGAGAAAGACAAATACCATGTGACATCACTTATAGGTGGAATCTTAAAAAAAATAGTACAAATAAACGTATGTACAAAATAGAAATACAGTCACAGACGTAGAAAGCGAACGTATGGTTACCAAGGGGGAAAGCAGGGGAAGGATAAATTGGAAGATTTAGGGTTGGCCTACACATACTGAAAAAAAAGTGAAAGTGTTAGGTTCTCAGTCATCACTGACTCTTTGTGACCTGCCAGGCTCCTCTGTCCATGGGAATTCTCTAGGCAAGAATACTGGAGTGGGTAGTGATGCCCACCTCCAGGGGATTTTCCAAACCCAGGGATGGAACCCAGGTCTCCCACATTGCAGGCAGATTTTTCACCACCTGAGGCACCAGGAAAGCCCAGGAAGACTGGAGTGGGTAGCCTATTCCTTCTCCAGGGGATCCTCCTGACTCCGGAATCAAACGGGGTCTTTTGCATTGTAGGTGGATTCTTCACCAGTTGAGCTACCAGGGAAGCCCAAGAGTGGATATATGTATACATATAACTGATTCACTTTGCTGTACACCTGAAACTAACACAACATGGAATATACTCCAATAAAAAGAAATAACTCAGTGCCAGAAGGTGACTGGAATTGACTGGGGAGGGACTGGAAGGTGAGAAGGGAACAGAACGTATAGACCATGCTTCCCATTCCATCAGCTGGGAAGGCGGAGCAAGGCAGGGAAGAGGCCGGGAGAGGATGCCCAAACAGTTCAGAGTTTTGTTTCCTTTTTCTTAGTGGGAGATAACGAATGTGTGTGAAGGCCAATGGAAAGCATCCTTTGAAAGGGAGAGATTAACTGTGCAAGAGAAAGATGGGTTAGTCACAGGAAAGAAGGTCTGTATTAACTGATGCAACTGGAACATTGGAATTTCCTGCCCCCAACAGCCTTCAGCTCACTCCAGGACCTGAGTGGGCCTCTTCCTTGGGTCCACTGTCCTGAGCATGAACAGCACGCACAAATGTGTGCACCCCAAGGTCTGAGAGGTGAGCAAGTGGCAGTCATCTGTGGGCCATGTGGACAGCCTGGGTGTGCAGGGTGGGTATGAATACAGTGTCCATGAAGCCCCCCACTATGGGGATGGAGACAGGTGCAGTGAGAGGATGGGGTTGGCCTGGACCAGTTCTCTTCACCCCCTATTCCCACATTCCAGCATGCCATGCCAAGAAATCTGAGAATTTCAAACAGAATCCCACCTTCTAGATCACTATAAAGGTACATTTGTTGAGACTGGAGCATGTAGTGTATTTTGATGTAACAATTGTGAGCTTCTTTTATAGCTCAGTTGGTAGAGAATCTGCCTGCAAAGCAGGAGACCCCAGTTCAATTCCTGGGTTGGGAAGATCCACTGGAGAAGGGATAGGCTACCCACTCCAGTATTCTTGGGCTTCCCTCGTGGCTCAGCTGGTAAAGAGTCCTCCTGCAATGCGAGAGACCTAGATTCGATCCCTGGGTTGGAAAGATCCCCTGGAGCAGGGAAAGGCTACCCACTCCAGTATTCTGGCCTGGAGAATTCCATGGACTGTATAGTCCATGGGATTGCAAAGAGTCAGACACGACTGAGTGACCTTCACTTTCAAGTATTTAGACATAAGATATGTGTATCTCCACTTATCCTCTTGTTCTGAACTCTGCCAATATTAAGGGTGGGCCAAGATGTGTAATAAATAAACAGACAAATACACATAAATATATATTACTTTATATATTATTTATATTGTATATAAATCTATAATAAATATATATTACATAATTCTAAATCATAGAATAAAAGGTATCACACATATATATAGTATATACACTCCTACTCCAATTGGATTGGGATTGTGTGCGCACACACACACACACACACACACACACACAAGGATACAATTTGTATCGGTCAGCTTGTGCTGTGTGACAAAGAAACCCACAATTTCAGTGGCATACAACAATAAGCATTTATTGCTCATGAGTTGGTGGTTGCTAGTGCAACCCCACCCCACGTGTTTCATTCTTGGGCTCAGCCTGGAAGGTCAGCGGCAGCCTGGGGCATTTTCTTCCTCCTCCAATGGCAGAAGCTCGATCCGGAGGCAAGTTCACACACTTCAAGCCTCTGCTCCTTAAGCAGCATCTGCTAACTTCCCTTCAGTGAAGCCCAGGATGGGAGACTGGAGGAGTACATTCTCCCATGCATGATGCCCTGGCAAGGGTATAGATGTCGAAAGCCACTGCAAGGCAGGGAAAAGCTGGTATCAATAATTTAGTCTATCAGGTACCAAACTGAGGTTCCTTAGGAAGAGGAATATGAGACTGTCAGGATGGATATGGTGGTGGTGGTGCTGTGTGTGTGTGTTGGAGTGGGGCATAATTTGGAACTCTAATTACTGAAATAACATTTTTTTTCTTCTTTTTACAATTTACCTGTAATCCCACATTCCTCTGTAAGAAGCAAAAATCAGACCTTCATTCTCCCAAGTCCCAGTCAAAATCCTAACATAAAATTTTTACTACTTGATTCACCAGGAAGACTGGCTAGCCATTTTGAAAAACAAATTCTTTGTTAGATCCTGACCTCAAACCACAAACAAAAGTTAATTCTAAGAGGATAAGAGACCTAAATGCAAAAACAGAGCTGTAACAATTTGTCGGGAGATAATATTTCGAGATACAGAAAGATGCCTTTTCTTTTTGCACTTCCTTGGGTGACCTTCCAGCTTTCCAGCCAGAGGCTTGCATCGCCTAGAGGTGGAGAGAGAGAGAGAGAGAGGAGGAGGGAAGAGAAGGGAGGGGGACTGAAGAAGGAGGAGGAGGATGGGCAAAGGGAGGGGGTGGGAGAGGAGGCAGAAAGGAGGGGAATGAGGGGTGGGGGAGGGAGCAGAAAGAAGGGAGAGGGAGGAAGGGAGCAGGGAGGGGTGGACCACACCCACCCATGCAGCTCTTCCAAAAGCAGCCTGCTGGGAGGTGGAAGGTGGGAGATGGAGGTGGGAGGTGGGGCCATTCCTTCCCTCTGACACCAGTGGCCAGAAACCACAGTTTTCAGCAAAAGCATCAAAGACCCAGTTCCACCAGGAAAGGCCTTTGGGGACCCCTGGCACATAACACACAGATGCGCTGGCTGAGGGAGGGGCCAGGGCAGGAGGTAGAGCCCCCCACCCCCCAGCAGATCAAAGCAGTGACAAGGGAGCGTGCCTACCAGGACTGTGAGAAGAGTTAAGTGGCCAAAACACAGCACAAGAGGAGGCACCCACGGATACCATCTATGTGAAAGTTCAACACACACACACACGTGTCATCACTGTTTCTGAATACATTCATGTGTTGCAAAAAGTATAAACATGTGCTCAGGAATGTAGCACCTTTGGGGGTGCTATTACAGCGTGGGAGGAAGAAGCGAGGGATTTTCATTTGATTTTTAAAAAGGGATCTGGAGCAAATATTGGAGCTGTGACTATTTGTCATGTCTGGGTGGTGGGTATGTAGATATTTGTTAGGTGATTTTCTGTATTTTGAAATACACAGGAGGGGGGAAGACAGACTGCAGACTGATGGGAAGAGTTTGATGCCATAGTTTAAACATCACGTGCCTGCGTGTGTGTGTGCCTAGGTGCTCAGATGTATATGTGCGTGTCTTTGATTCTGTGCAACTCCGTGCGTCTCTGCGCTTGTGCAACATTGTGTGTGCGTGTGTGTGTGCACTGCGTCTCCCTTCATGTCTGACACTTCTATGTGCACGTGTCTGTGCGACTGTATGTGTCCACGGTTGTGCTCATGTGTCTTTGACAGTGTGGGTGTTGTGTGTGTGTCTGTGCTGTGTGAACAAGAACAGGAAGGCCACTGGCTGAACAAACACCAGAGCACTGACTCATTGCTCTCTGGGAAGAAGAAACCAATTTTTGTTTCTCCTTTGTACATTTCACTGTGTGTACGGTTTTTGATTTTGTTTTGTTTTATAATGATCATGTAGTCTTTCTTCAAATTTAAAAATACTTTTAAAAAGACAGTAAAGAGTTTCTCAGCTTGAAAAATGGGAAGAATTTATCAGCAGACCCTAGATGCCTTCCGGGGCTCCCCTTTGCCCCTGGGTCCCAACCTGGGATTCCATCCACCCCCAAGCGCACTGAGCTCCGAGGAGCCTAAGGACACTTCCTACCCCCACCCCAAGGGCATGGCCCAAAGCAAGCATGAAATTTCTCTGAAGTTTGTTTTATCTTGAAATGTTAGGCAACCTTTACATTCTCCCCTTTAATGTATACATGCTTATCTTAATTATACAATCACGAGGTTTTAACCCCGAAATCTTGCAGTCAAGGGGCCTCCCTCTCACTCACCCTCCCTAGCTTATGTGTGTCTCCTGTAGGTAGGTGTTGGGCCAACACTGCTTGAAGTAGGATCTGGGGGTGTAACTATAGCCCCACCAGAGGTTCTGGAAGGTCAGTTGGAAGAGCAAGCAACCATGCTCCTTCCAAGGGTGCTTACGCTGGGCTGAGCCCAGCTCTCTGTGTCAGCTGTCACACTGAAATCTTCCAACGAGGGCAGCAGCTCGGCACTATTACCGTTCTCACATTACAGGGGCAACTACACGACTTCGTGAGATGAAACCAAAGGTCACCCAGTTGTACTCAGAAGTCCAAGTTCCTGCCATATACAGACTGTCTCCCTGCAGCAGGAGTCCCCAAACTCCGGATCTGATGCTAGATGATCCAGGCAGAGCTGATGTAGTAAAATAGAACTAAAGTACCCAATTAACGGAACATGCTTGAATCATCCTGAAACCATCCCCCGCTCCCCATCCAGGGTAAAATGATCTGCCACAAAACCAGTTCCTGGTGCCAAAAAGGTTGGGGACTGCTGCTACAGAATAGGCCCCGGGAGAATGAATTGCCTGGAAGAAGGAAGACGGTGGGTGTACCGAGCTTTGGCCGGAGGAACCCTGGGCAGGCTGCTGACTGATCAAAGGCTGTCTCCCTGTCTCAGTTCTATTTTTCCCTGAGGCCCGTGTCAATGCATACACAGGGCCCCTGGGGTCCTGTGACCCAGGGCCACTTCAGTGGTTGCCTGGAGCCCAAGTGGCAGCCACACAAAGTCATTTAGGGGCAGGATTTGGTGTTTCCCAGGCGTCCAGGCCAGCCTGACACTGACTGAGAGACGTGCAGGACCCTAGAGAGGGCCCCGCGGCCCCCAGTGACTGACTGTAGCAGCCTCATATTTCTGGAATTCTTTTCTGTGTGTGTCATGGGGAGAGCCACACATGTCAAATGCCCTGATGAACACCAGGTGCTGTTGACAGGGAACAGCCTCGTCTTCAAACCTTGAGGGGTTGCTGGGAGGGCCTTGTGACTTCACGCATGTAGCTCCAGAGAAAGAGACCTGAGACGAAGCCAGAGGTGAGGAGGGCAGAGGGCCTGGGGCCAGGGGCCTGGCCTGGTTGCTGGGGGGCAGCCATATTTTGGCAGGTCAGCTGTTTCCTGGGACTCTAGAAGGATCTGGAGCATCATCTGTGTGGCAGCCTCTCTGCAGGTGCCCTTTGGGGCTTTGCCTTCCTTCCAGGTGGGTCTGCCCTCGTGGTTCAGATGGTAAAAGAATCTGCCTGTAATGCTGGAGACCTGGGTTCGATCCCTAGGCAAAGGAAAGGCTATCAACTCCAGTATTCTTGCCTGGAGAATTCCATGGACAGAGGAGTCTGGCGGGTTACAGTCCATGGGGTTATAAAGAGTCAGAAATGACTGAGAGACTGACACTTGTCCCTTCCTTCCAGCACAGGGTTCTGGTCAATAGCTCTTCACCTTTGGGATCCCCAACACAAAACCCATCCTCTCCTCTTTTCCCCAGGCAGATACTGACTGTGCTCAGGGTCTACCTTCCTCCCCACGCAGTACCCCCAGCCCCCTGCAGGCCAGGACTAAGCCTGATTGGTTCACGTTTTCCCTGGGACTGGCTTGCAGGTTGGCCAGTGGGATGTGCCAGAGAGAGCTGTGAGGGCCACTGGATTGATAGGGACAGGGTAAAGGGACAAAATAGGTGATTAATTAATAGATTAGTTAATCCTATTAGGGGATTGTAGTAGAAAAAATATCAGAGACCCCTGTAAGTTAATGATTACTCAGGAGAGCAGGTTTACTTAACCACAAAACCAAGCAGGCTTACTTAACAAAACCAGACAACAGAAGCACGGAATGTGCCCCCAAACAATATAACAATGTTGGCATGAGACCCATATCCTGCCCAGTGAGCTCAGTAAGTTAATGATCCCTAGGACATGCTCTTTGCATACATGAAGAAGGATAATTTGTGGACCTAGCTTGTACACCAGGCTTCCCTGGTGACTTAGATGGTAAAGCGTCTGCTTGCAATGCGGGAGACCCGGGTTCGGTCCCTGAGTTGGGAAGATTCCCTGGAGAAGGAAATGGCAACCCACTCCAGTACTCTTGCCTGGAAAACTTCATGGACAGAGGAGCCTGGTTGGACACGACTGAGCGACTTCACTTTCTTTCTTTACCTTGTTCTTACAGGGACAAGAAAACTCTCCTGCTCAACCTGGAGGAGGAGCTGATGATGGAGGCATGATATCTACTCAAGAAAGGGAAAGAAATTCTTCTCTCCCTCCCCACTTTTCCTTTGATTATAAAACTGTAGCTCAGTAAGTTCCCAGGGTATGACATAAAGGACTACAGTACTGGAGCTCTTCGGAGACCCCACCAAGCGGTTTCAGGAGCACTTCCTTGTTCTCTGTGCAAGGAGCTTTGAACTACATTATTCTGAAACCAGGGAGGACATGGCATAAGAATAAGGGGGTGTGCAGAGGACGGCAGGGAAAAGTGGAGGGAGCCTGGATCCCTGGACACTCTGCTGAGTCTCCGAGTGGACTTTAGGGCCACTCGTCTCTACTGGCCATTATACCAAAAAGAATCTACTTTCCTTATCATGAAGCCATTGTGAGGGTTTTGTTGTTCAGTCACTAAGTCGTGTCCAACTCTTTGCAACCCCATGGACTGCAGCATGTCAGGCTTCCCTGTCCTTCACCATCTCCTGGAGCTTGCTCAAACTCATGTTCCCTGAGTCACTGATGCCATCCAACTATGTCATCCTCTGTCACCCTCTTCTCCTCCTGCCCTCAATCTTTCCCAGCATCAGGATCTTTTCCAGTGAGTTGGCTCTTCGCATCAGGTGGCCAAAGTATTGGAGCTTCAGCTTCAGCATCAGTCCTTCCAATGAATATACAGGGTTGATTTCCTTTAACACTGATTGACCTCCTTGCAGTCCAAGGGACTCAAGAGTCTTCTCCAGCACTGCAGTTGGAAAACATCAATTTTTCATCACTCAGCCTTCTTTATGGTCCAATTATCACACCAGTACATGGACTACTGGAAAAACCATAGCTTTGACTAGCTGGACCTTTGTCAGCTAAGTGATGTCTATGCTTTTTAATTTGCTGTCTAGTTGAATGGTTTTATGAAGACCTACAAGACCTTTGAGAACTAACACCCAAAAAAGATGTCCTTTTCATTATAGGGGACTGGAATGCAAAAGTAGGAAGTCAAGAAACACCTGGAGTAACAGGCAAATTTGGCCTTGGAACGCAGAATGAAGCAAGGCAAAGACTAATAGAGTTTTGCCAAGAAAATGCACTGGTCATAGCAAACACCCTCTTCCAAAAACACAAGAGAAGACTCTACACATGGACATCACCAGATGGTCAACACCAAAATCAGATTGATTATATTCTATGCAGCCAAAGATGGAGAAGCTCTATACAGTCAACAAAAACAAGACCAGGAGCTGACTGTGGCTCAGATCATGAACTCCTTATTACCAAATTCAGACTTAAATTGAAGAAAGTAAGGAAAACCGCTAGACCATTCAGGTATGACTTAAATCAAATCCCTTATGATTATGCAGTGGAAGTGAAAAATAGATTTAAGGGACTAGGTCTGATAGATAGAGTGCCTGATGAACTATGGAATGAAGTTTCCTTCTTCAGCGATCAATGCAAAGAAAGAAATAGAGGAAAAGAACAGAATGGGAAAGACCAGAGATCCCTTCAAGAAAATTAGAGATATCAAGGGAACATTTCATGCAAAGATGGGCTCGATAAAGGACAGAAATAGTATGGACCTAACAGAAGCAGAAGATATTAAGAAGAGGTGGCAAGAATACACAGAAGAACTGTACAAAAAAGATCTTCATGACCCAGATAATCATGATGATGTGATCACTAATCTAGAGCCAGACATCTTGGAAAATGAAGTCAAGTGGGCCTTAGAAAGCATCACTATGAACAAAGCTAGTGAAGGTGATGGAATTCCAGTTGAGCTGTTTCAAATCCTGAAAGGTGATGCTGTGAAAGTGCTGCACTCAAGATGCCAGCAAATTTGGAAAACTCAGCAGTGGCCACAGGACTGGAAAAGGTCAGTTTTCATTTCAATTCCAAAGAAAGGTAATGCAAAGGAATGCTCAAACTACCGCACAATTGCACTCATCTCACACACTAGTAAAGTAATGCTCAAAATTCTCCAAGCCAGGCTTCAGCAATATGTGAACCGTGAACTTCCAGATGTTCAAGCTAGTTTTAGAAAAGGCAGAGGAACCAGAGATCAAATTGCCAACATCTGCTGGATCATGGAAAAAGCAAGAGAGTTCCAGAAAAACATCTTTTTCTGCTTTATTGACTATGCCAAAGCCTTTGACTGTGTGGATCACAATAAACTGTGGAAAATTCTGAAAGAGATGGGAATACCAGACCACCTAACCTGCCTCTTGAGAAATCTGTATGCAGGTCAGAAAGCAACAGTTAGAACTGGACATGAAACAACAGACTGGGTCCAAATAAGAAAAGGAGTACATCAAGGCTGTATATTGTCACCCTGCTTATTTAACAGCTATGCAGAGTACATCATGAGAAACGCTGGACTGGAAGAAACACAAGCTGGAATCAAGATTGCCGGGAGAAATATCAATAACCTCAGATATGCAAACGACACCACCCTCACGGCAGAAAGTGAAGAAGAGCTAAAAAGCCTCTTGATGAAAGTGAAAGAAGAGAGTGAAAAAGTTGGCTTAAAGCTCAACATTCAGAAAACGAAGATCATGGCATCCGGTCCCATCACTTCATGGGAAATAGATGGGGAAACAGTGAAAACAGTGTCAGACTTTATTTTTGGGGGCTCCAAAATCACTGCAGATGGTGATTGCAGCCACGAGATTAAAAGACGCTTACTCCTTGGAAGAAAAGTTATGACCAACCTAGATAGTATATTCAAAAGCAGTGACATTACTTTGCCAACTAAGGTCCATCTAGTCAAGGCTATGGTTTTTCCAGTGGTCATGTATGGATGTGAGAGTTGGACTGTGAAGAAGGCTGAGCACCGAAGAATTGATGCTTTTGAACTGTGGTATTGGAGAAGACTCTTGAGAGTCTCTTGGACTGCAAGGAGATCCAACCAGTCCATTCTGAAGGAGATCAGCCCTGGGATTTCTTTGGAAGGAATGATGCTAAACTGAAACTCCAATACTTTGGCCACCTCATGAGAAGAGTTGACTCATTGGAAAAGACTCTGATGCTGGGAGGGATTGGGGGCAGGAGGAGAAGGGGACGACCGAGGATGAGATGGCTGGATGGCATCACTGACTCGATGGACGTGAGTCTGAGTGAACTCCGGGAGATGGTGATGAACAGGGAGGCCTGGCATGCTGTGATTCATGGGGTCGCAAAGAGTCGGACACAACTGAGCGACTGAACTGAACTGAGGTTTGTCATAACTTTTCTTCCAAGAGAGTTTTATTACTTGCACACAAATTCACAGAGACTCTGAGAATCTGGTAAACATGCTGAAACTTCTCGTAGGAAGAAGGTTCGGATGCCGAATATTGATCAGTGGTGGGGTTTTGATTCCCCAGAGGTCACCCAGAAGCTGTCACCATGTTAGGGTTCCTGGTCTTGTCTCACTGCTACCCTGATGCTGGCTCCTGGAGAGGGCAGGTGGCTTGGCTTTGAGCAGCATACCTGGGCTGCAGGCAGAAGGCAAGAAGGAGGAGGTGGTCTATAGCCCCTGCAGATAGGCTCTCTTTTCTCTCCATCAGAAGCAGAAGTCCCTCAGAGCATGGTGTTGGTGACTGGGCAGAACTCCCTCAGAGCTGGGTGGTCCTGTTTTATTACCTCCCATCTCTCAGTCATGTTTGGACTGCAACTCTCCAGGGGCTAGGTCAACTGGCTGACAGTCAGGAGCTCTGTTTGCAGGGGGCAGTAGTAACCAACCCCCATTTCACTACCCCCTTTATTCTCCAGGTTCACTGGGATCCCAGAGAGAAGACTGGGGGATTCCTGGTGTGGAGGCAGAGGTCAAGTAGATGTCAGACTGTGATCTCTGGGACAGGCTGGCTCCATTCTAGCCTGGAGGTAGGCACAGACCTACAGAGGTCTGGCTTTCACCCCAGAGAGCCTGGGGTGGGGAAGCAGACAGCCTTGCCACAACACCTCAGCTTCTCCCCATACCCCCCACCCCACACTCACCCCTCTCACACAGCAGCTGCTGTGTTACATACAGCCTGTTCATCTGCTATCTGGTCACGGATTTTCTGAAAAGGTTGAGTTCAGCAGACCCTGGGACCTCATTTTCTTATTTAGGTCTTCATCTTAAAATATAGTCTACAAACAGCAGCAACAAAATACAAAATTACACTGGAAACCACTTTGAATTGTCTAGAGACTGTCTTATCCACAGCACCTAGATGCATCAGCTAGATCCACAGCACAACCTGCATCAGCTTTGTGTGAACTCACAGACACCAACCTCAAAGCAAGCTCAGGTTTGAACTCACTTTTTAAAATATGTAAACCATAAGGGCTCACGGGCTAGTCAAATCTACTGATAAAGCAAGTTCCATTCTGATTAGACTCACATCCAATTTCATCCAATCACTCACATCCAATTTCTTGGACTATAGTAATGAAACAAGATGTATTTCACAAGATGTTTCAGTATGTTTTCAGTTCTAATTATACATCTTCAATTAAAAAAAAAAAACCTCACCATTACATTATACACCACAGATCATTAAGTGCCTATCATAGCCCATGTCCAAGTCTCTCAATGTAAAAGATGGTTGACATTTAGCCGGGAACTTTTAAAACACTTGAGAATAAATTATGGCCCAAACTTACTCTTCTTAATGACACGTATAAAGTTCAGCTCTTTAATAAAAGGATTCAGGAATATGAAAACAAAGTTCCCAGCAATATTAAGGAAATAAAGGTCTTCCAAAATGGTCAGTTCTTATTTCGATTAAATTGTGCATTTTTAATACAGTTGGTATAAAGTGAAACTCTTAAAAAAACATCGAGGAATTTAAAATGAAACGGAACCTCCCCTTTGCAGGGTCACCAGTACCACAGTGAGATTTGTCTCTTAAACAATGACACTTACTATCTCTGTAGTCCCATGAATACTTTTGAAGTGTCATATTAAAACCAATCTCGTGGCCTTGAGGCAAAGAGAAGCAATTAGTCTTGGAGTTGTGAATAAATAAAAATCCATTTATACACCCGTCCTTGACATGTACCTTGCAAATCTTAGAAACTTCATCTAGTGGGAAAAGAAATGTTAAATCATGAATACCAATACTAATCACATCGCCATGTGGCTTCCTAAAACAGTTTAGTTTATACCCATCTTTTAAGTATTAATTTATATGTATATATTCATCCATATTGAACACAAAACAAAGAAGCTCTAGCAGGCACCTGGGGGTGAGGGGAGAGTGGTGAGGGGTGATGGGAGCCACAGGGACGGCCCCATGACAAGCAGGTTTCTCAACGGGCCTTCCAGGAGGCCTCAGCAGTAAAGAATCCTCTGGCAATGCAGAAGATGCAGGAGGCTGGGGTTCAACCCTCGGGTGGGGAACATCCCTTGGAGGAAGAAATGGCAACTCACTCCAGTGTTCTTGCCTGGAAAGTCCCATGGACAGAAGAGCCTGGCAGGCTGCAGTGCATAGGGTTGCAATGAGTGGGACACAACTGAGCCTGCACCTAGGTGCTCCTGAAAAGGGAGCCTGAAGCATTGTTCCTCATGCTTCCTCCTTCCCCCTAAGCTCTCAAAGGCTGAAAAGGTTTGTTTTATTTACACATGCCCTTCTCCATTTGTGATCCCAGCCAGCATTGAAGTGAGGACCCTGGACGTCCTAGTATTTGGATACTTGCTTCACTTCTTATTTGGGTCCGTCCCTCAGTGCCGGAGGGGAAGGGTGTAGATGGGGGCTTTGCTGCTCCTTAGCCTTGAGCAGCCCTGGAGAGACTGGGGCAGTCACCAGGGAGCAAAGCTGGCCTGCAGGGCCTGGCCCAGATGTCAAGAGCAGAGAGTGGTGCTGTCAGGCCCGAGCTGGGAGCCAGAAGTCTGGGGCGCGCCAGGGCGTGGGGAGCAGGGTGGGCAGCCCCTGGGCCGTGCTGCAGCCGCGCTGCACGGATCCCTGACCTACTTCCACGGCCCCTTTCTGTTCTAGGAGCAGCTAAAAATCCATAAATTAAGGAAATTAACTGATGGGGCCTGCGGCATCTTTGTAAGCTATTTAAATCTATAAATTTACAACATCTTCTGCATATATCAAGTAATTGAACTAACTGCAGGGATGTAACTTTAATGAGAAAATTTCCCCTTTCCCCTGTAGTTCGAGCTCTAAAAAATAAATAAATAAAACCTTCCCTGGGAGGGAAGTTTCTGCTTATTCCCGCGTGGAGAAGTTACTGGAGCTCTTTCCACGCGCGAGGTCCCCTGGTCAACGCAGGCAGGCCCCCACCGCGTCCTCCTCTCACCACCTTCCCCCGCCCGGGTTCGGAGCCGCCCCGAGCGCCCCCTGTGAGTGAGGCCGCTAGAGGGCGTCCAGATCCGGCTGGAGCTCGGGGTGGGGCCCCCAGCGCCGCTCCGGGCGGGAGCGCACCGGTCCTCCAGCTCGAGCCTGGCTCTGGCCCGGGCGTCCCGGGAGAGCCGGACGGGGGCGCAGTGCAGGCGGGGCGGACTGCAACCGGAGGCTCCGCGCTCCGTTTCCTAGGAGCCGGGAAATGGTCCAGGAGGAGGCGGGGCGGGGGGGACGGACGGGGCGCAAGGGAAACAGGAGAGAGAGGAAGGGGAGGAGGAGGAGGTAGGAGAAAAGGAGGAAGGGGCAGCCGACCCGGGGACTGAGGGGACGCCCGGAGCGCAGGCCTCGGTGCCGCGAAGAGTCTTGGCGGTAGACGTCTCCATCGCGCCGCGCGCGGAAAGGAAATGGCGCGTCTGGCCGCGGGCGGCCGGCCGGGCGCCCCCCGTGCTCCCCTCCCCGGCGGTGGCAGACCGCGCGTCCGCAGACGTCACGCGCGGCGCTGCGCCCCGGTAGAGGGGCAGTCGGGGCAGGGACCCAGGGAGGACGGCCGGGAAGGGGGAGGGGTGGCCCTGGCCCCCAGCTCCTCTCCTGCCCGGGCCGACTCGCAGCCTACTTTCTTCCCAAGTCCCGCCCCTACCCCCGGGCGCCGCGGCGGCGGCTGCTCTCCTCTTTGTAACCGAGGAGTCAAGAAATGTGAGAAACGTGCCCTGTGTTACTTATTTGGGAGCCGAAAATTTATGCCCAGCTGAAAGCGCCCGGGGAAATATTACATCAGATGAAATGACAATGATTAAAATCAGCTTCTCCCCCGCCCCCTCTCGAGCCCGGAGGAAGCCTGGGCGCCGCGTGGCTGGCCGGCGGGGGGCGGGGGGCTGGGCGGCGGAGGGCGCGGGGGCCTGGGCGCACCGCTCCCGGGAGGGTCCTGGCGGAGGCCCCGGCGAGAAGGCGCGGGCTCCGGGGGAGGCGGGTGTGCTCGCCCGGCTAAAGGAAGGGAAACAGCGCATTTTTGTCGCCGAGCGCGGCAGGCGCGGGCGCGCGGAGCTAATTGCGACTCTAATCCTCTGCCCCGCGGCACAGCCGAGCCCCGAGCCAGGAGTCGCCGCGCGCTCCCGCTCGCGCTCGCCGCACTGGGTTAATTTTGAGCCGGATCGCTGCCCTTTGCGTCCGGGCTCGGCCGAGACGGGGCGCGGGCTACAGGCTAAGGTGGGGGGCTGGTTTTCTCGCCAGCAATCGGAGAAGGCCGCTGGAGAAGAGAGGAGGGAGGAGAGGAGGTGGGAGCGGCGGGAGGGCAGCCGGAGAGCGGCGCGAAGAGGAGGCGGCGGCGGCGGCGGCGGCCGCGAGGAGGGGAGGAGGCGAGGGGAGGGCGGGGAGGGGAGGCCCCGGCGCGCCGCGCCGCGAGGGGCCGCGCGAAGCGGGGGCCGGGGCGGGAGGGGTGGGTGGGGGGAGGGTTGGGGGCGAGAGAGAAAGTAACTCCAGGACGAGACCGGAGCGACCCGCGCAGCGAGCACAGGCTGCGAGGCTGAGCCCGGCTCCCAAGACCGGCGGCTGCGGGGGGCGGGGGCTGCACCCGAGCCCGATCCGCCGCTCCGGCTCCGAGGTAAGCACCGCGCGGGCAGCCACCACTCAGCGACGCGCACCCCTGTCCCCGAAGTGGCTGCGATACCGGGAAAGTCGCCCGGCCGGGATTCGGACCTGGGCGGGGGCGGCTGCTTTGTCCGGGTGCAGGGTGGCGGGGGCTGACGGTGAGGGGGCACCCAGCACAAAGGCCTGGCGCGGGAGTGGGGGATTGCCCACGTGGGCCGGCCCTCGCCCAGGGTGGACCCTCCCCTCGCGGGCGGTCAGCGAGCTTCCTGCAGCGCGGGGTGGGGGTTTCCTCAGGTCTCGGCACTCGGGCCTCGGTGCAGGGCCGACCGCCCTGCAGGGCCGGAGAGTTTCCGAGGTCAGAACCCGGCTCACGCAGCCTGGGCTTCAGGCTGACTGGGCCCGGCTTGGTGTCCAAATCAGAGCGAGGAAAAGTCTCCAACGGGACGGACGTGCGTCCTGTGACGCCCACCCGCGAGTCCGAAACGGAGCGGGAGGGGCTGGCGCGCTGGTGGTCGTTCCAAGCGCTCGGGGTCTGGAGCCCCCAGGCGGGCCGCGCGGAGACGCGATCGCCGCGTCCGGATCCCTGCTGCCCGACGGTAGCCCTTGACCTGGTCGCGGGCACCGCTCACACTCGCACATGCCTCCCCCCTCCCCCGTAGCTGGAGCGCGTTTCCGTCCTCCCGTTGCCCCCCACCCCCGACTGCAGAAAGATAAGCTTCAAGTTTTCACTCCGTGTCTCAAATGTGCATGGAGGAATTTAACTGCACGAATGAAAAACAGCATTAGTTTCAATTAATTTTTTTTTAAACCCTGGCAACAATAAACTTTGAGAACAAAAGCGCTTTTACGTCCTTAATTAGGCGAGCTTCCCATCTGTGGTCTCTAAGTGTCTGCCTCCTGATTTAACTTCGTCTTCCGCCCCGCCCCTGCCGCACACCCTCCCGGTCCTGCCAGGCGGTTTGGGTTCCGCGGCCACCCCAGCCCCGCGGCGCCGCCGGCCTGGGCCCAGCCGGCTCCGGCCGCCCCGAAGTTCACACCGGCCGGCGGGCTCCGCGGCAGGGCAGGCGCGCGCCAGGTGGCCCGCCTGCCTCCCTTCTGGCCCACCTCCTGGACAACTCGGCAGGCCCCCGGCTCTCTGGCCCCGGGGCTGGCGCCCTGGGCGCAGAGCTAAGGAGAGTTCTCCAGGCGCCTTCTGTTTACCTTTTATGGTTAAAATAACAGCTTAGCAAAGAAGCGACTTCACGAAGAAGCGATTTAGTGAAATCGTCTCAAGCTGCCGCAGCTCAGCCAGTTTAATCACCCCCAGAGAGCTGAACAACTGCGAGCACAATGGGACACAAAATCATTTTGTGTGTAAATGAGCGTGGCATTCTGCTCGCTTCCCTCTGCTCTGGCGGGCGGGGCTTGGCAGCGGGCGGGCGTGGGACCCGGGGCTCCCGCCTCAGCTCGGAGAAACGGGTCAATACCCAGCCAGTTTGGAAACCCGCGGGCCGGGCCGTGAAGCCCGGTACCGCCGAGGCCCCTGCAACAGGCGGTCTTGGCCGACCTCGGGAGGGTCGTGGCGCGCGCGGGCTGGGTCGTGGGTTTGATGCGGGTGCTGGCAGAATGAACTTGTGTCTCTTCCTGCACCCACTTTGTGCTTCTGACCTCAGCAGTGGTGTCGGGGAAAGGGTCCTTGTCCAGCACAGATGCGTTTGTCGGAGGGAGCAGTGGAGGTTCGCGTCAAGGCGTACAGCCTGGGGCTTCCAATGGTGAGTGTCTGGTTTGCCGTGAACATCAGGTTGTGCTTGCGATGGAGAAGAGGCTGCGTGAGAACAGGATGGAGCAGCTTTTTGATGGGTACTTGGTGTGAAATGTCACTTCCGAGCAGCGTCCTGGTAGTTGGGCAAACATTGTGCTGTCCGCTTTGATAGAATTTCCATTGGAATTCCTTCCAGCTTAGTTTATCCTCAGTGTGGCTTTCCTTCTGACTCCTCCCCCCAGCAGAGCCTCCCAGGGCAGGAGAACCCATTCCTGAGATGTGTTTTGGTTTCTTAGAACTTGAGATAAGTGACCTGGTTTTCTTTCTTGAAACTTGAGGGAACTCAGGAATGCCAAAAGCAGCCGAGCCTGGACGGCTGTAAATTAAACATCACTGTCTGCTAATGGCAACCCCCACCCCAGTTTCCTGTCAGAGAACTTGCCAGCACACGGAGGGCAGAACAAATCCTAGGAGAATGACCTGAGTGAAATTTGCAGGCTTTGATTCTCATTCGACCTTGGTCCAGGTATGAAAACTGGATGTTGAATTTCAAGGCACAAAGTCAATCCTTGAGGGAGGGTGGGGTTAAACCTGCAAGAGATAAGTACAGCTTTAGGTGTGGGGAAGCCAGTGAGGGGAGGGGAGGGGAGGGGAGGGGGTGATATTCCCTGTGTCCACCTTCCCCAGCCCCAGGTCAGTGGAAGGGTCTGCTTAAAACTGATCTTCTCCATCCCTCCTGCGTAGGGTCTGCAGAATGTCTTCAGGCAGCTTCTGGAGACTGTGGGACAATCTTATTTCAGGTGGCCAGGGCACAGAGGAGAGTCGCTGAGTGACTATAGGGAGAGGCAGGGTTCATTAGCTGAGCTGCTCTCTCCTTCTGGCCATCTCTGTAATGCCTTAGGGCTTGATCCTGAGGGGATCTGGAAAATATTAGGCACAGACAAGACCTTTCTGAGGGCCTGGGGAGAAGCTGCAGAAGTGCAGGCTGGGCAAACAAAGACAAGTTTTACTCTCTAAGAAGCCATAGGGGAGTGGCGGCTTCCTCGGTGACTTTCGCTCTTCCCTGGCTTCTGCTGGAAGAGGCTTCTCTGGGTCCAGCCAGTCTCAGGCTGCATGTTAACACTGCAGAGACTGTATTTAAAGAGGTAGTGGGGCTCCCCAGCCCCTGGAGGGTGGGGGATCCTCTCCGAGCTGTGGTTCCCAGGGTGCTCTCTGAAGCAAGAGGAGACACGCTTGGTAACGTGGCTCGAAACCAAAATACCAAGCAAATCGGATTTGTTCTGAAACATTTTGGGGGCAATAATGGTGAGCATATGTTTCAGTACTGTCATTAGCTGAATTAGCAGACATGGAGCTGCCCTGAGAACACGTGTGTGAGTGAATGTGTGTGTGTGCATGTGTGAATAACTAATCTCCTATGGCCCGGAGGCTTGCCTTGGGGTATGGGGACAGGCTAGTTGCCATCTGTGTGGTAGGGCATGGGGTCTTGGGAAGCATGTTCAGAGAGGACGATTATAAGCATCTTTGACTGGGAGACACGGCACCCAAGACCACTGAGGAGTAAGTCGTGTTTGGTTTTGTCGGTGCTCCCCACAGATGTTCTGGGCAGCGATGGAAGCCTAGATGCCTCACCGCAAGGAGCGGCCGAGCGGGTCCTCGCTTCACGCCCACGGCAGCACCGGCACGGCGGTGAGAGCTGGCAGGGTGGGCTGGGTCAGGGGCTGGTGGCCCCCATTATGCCCTCTTCCTGAGCACCTGCTCACTCGCTGCCCTTCCTCGCAGCCATAGCCGTGGTGCTCAAGAGATGGCTGTTGACTGGCTGTACGATTATGTATTTTCTCGAAACAAAAATGCTCTTAATTTGATGTGAAATTTACTACATGTATAAAACTCAACGCCTTAGGTGCTGAGGAAGTCACTAATTTAGAGGTGTCTCGTTACTGAGACAAACTTGCAAAAACCCCTGAATCCCAATTCACAAATTGGTGATTCGTTTGTCAGGGGATATTTCACATCTAACACATAAGCCTGCGACCTTTAATTAGAATTTTGCAGTTTGTTTTATGCCCCTGGAGGCTGACACCTTGAAAAAAAATTTTTTTTCTTGATTTCTTATTGCTAATAAGCATCTTTCTTTTTTTTCCCCCTCTGGTACTTTGAAGAAAATGATGCAAATACACTTAATTACAGTGGTGGCCATAATTTGTCAGGCGAATATGTGATCAGGCACAAGCAGAAGTGATCTGATTAGATCTGTGATCACACTGGCAATCAAGGGAGTGCCTAGCTCTGTCGTGGAGAAACCGCTGTTGTGTCCCTTGTTTCCGTCTCCAGGAGGGAGGAAGCATGTCTCGGCTGTCTCTCACCCGGTCGCCTGTGTCTCCCCTGGCCGCCCAGGGGATCCCGCTGCCAGCCCAGCTCACGAAGTCCAATGCGCCTGTGCACATCGACGTGGGCGGCCACATGTACACTAGCAGCCTGGCCACGCTCACCAAGTACCCAGACTCCAGGTAAGAGCCGAGCCCCTCACGGCACCGGGGCGTGTAGTGGCCATAGGGAGCATGTGAAACCTGCTGCCAGCCGACACACAGGGTTCCCCAGGGTCCCTCTGCTCTCAGACCCGCCTGCCCATGGCTGCTCAGCACAGGGACTTGTGACGCTGAGCTGGTGGCACTGGTGGAGCTCCTGACGCACTGGCAGAGGCCACTTTTCAGAGCCAGCCCCATCTGAAGCTGGCCAGCAGCTGGCTGGAGAACCTCATGTTCCGTCAGGCTCCTCTTGTGTGTGACTCATGCCTGGCCTTTGCAGGAGACTGGTTGTGAGCCATGCTGTGTACTTCTTGGGGTCATTTGGGGGAGAAGTAGTTCATGCTATTTCCAAGTCTTAACGACTGGGATAGTGCATAAGTTCAAGGATGGTGGCGGGGGGTGGGGGGTGAGCAGCTGCGATTTGTCATCTTTGTTTGAGTGGCCACTGCTGGACCCCCAGGGCTAGCAGCAGGCTCCTTTGGAGTTGGGAGGGGGTGGGTGGCAGTGACTGGCTAAGAATTCCAGGATGTCCGGGGATATCCACAGCTATGGGTGAGCATGAGCCACATACCACCATCAGCAGATGAAGGATCTCTGACCAGGGAGCTTTACCCTCTGCCCAGCTCCCTGGTGCCCCTGACTCCTGAGCCTGTGGGGGCTCCAGGCACTGCCGACTGCCCTGCTCTTGCCTGTCGGGCATTTTCTCCTAGGTTTCTTCGTTGGCATGTAACAGCAGGGCTGACCAGAGGTGGGATGGGTCTCTGAGCAGCTCTGGGCGATGATGCTGCATGCTGCTGGCTAAGCCCAGGACCGCCTGTTCCGGGTACCGCAGGGTGGCCACCGCCAAGGGCTGGCAGCAGGAGGGCCACCCCTGAGGGCATCACCTCTGTTTTAGACATTTAAAATAACAAGAAGAGTTAATTAATCCCCCAGACGCCGAGGGATGTCTCTGGGAAGCTTTCTGATCTAGCCGCCTTGTCGCTGGTATGGTTGCTTATGGAGGAAGGATTCGTAGCGTGTGGAGGTGGCTGCATAGAGAGCGCACTGGAGGCCAAGGGGGTGCCCTGGAGGAGGGACCGCTGGAGGCCGATGCAGCGTCTGGTTCAGAATTTGGGGTGTGGGGTGCAGGTGTGGTTGGAGCTCTCTGCCTCCTCAGACAGAGGCTAGGCCTGGGGCACTTGTGACCTGGGGACCTTGGGGGGGCAGCAGCCAGGAGGCCACGTTGGCTATGTTGGCCTGGCACTGACCGGCAGGGCCCTGTCTAGGATGGGAGATGGATTCTGCTTATTTCATTTCAATTTTGCCTTCTGCGGCATTCACGCGTTGTTTGAGATAGATCATCCCTTAATCAGCTGACATTTGCGAGTGACATTCATAAAACCCTTGCCCACCACCTCTCTGAAGAGTGTTCCTTGAAATCAGACACTTGCCTTTCTGGAGTAATCACAACCCAGGCCTGGGAGGACCAGCTTCCTCATTCTGCCTCTAGGCTGCTGCCTGGAGCTTGGCGTGCGGGGGTGGTCCTCCCCTCCGAGCCATCCAAACCGCAACCCCCCCACATCCTGCTTTGGGGCAGGCCCCCTGGCCAGGCTGCCTCAGTGGTCCCATGACCTGTGGGACCCTCGGGCCACCAAGATGGGCCCAGAGCGGGTGGCAGTCTGCATTCTTCCCCGGGGCTGAACCTCAGGATAAATCTGCTGTTCTGCCTGGATGGCTCTGCCTGGCCTGGCCCGCAGGAGAGGTGCTCCTGAGACAGAAGCTCTGGCCTAGAGGCCATGGAGGTGGAATGACTTGTAGGACAGTCAGGACAGTGGGTCAGGCCAGGCCTGACATGTGCATTGGGCAGCTGTGCTGGCTGGAGCCCTTCAGATCTCTCTTCCTTCTTTGAGTGAATGTTAAAATTAAAAAAAAAAACAAAAACCAGTTTTTCACTAATTCTGGAAAGAATGATCAGTGGCTCCCCCAGGGTCACTGAGGTATGTCACCTGGAAATAGAGGATTGTGTTAAGGTCACCGGGGGAGGGGGCTCGTTCTGGATGTCAAGTCCCACCCTGGGCAATGCCGTGAGATAAGGGGGCTTGTGCCTTCACCCCTTCGGACCCTGTGCCCACAGAGCTAGGTCTGGGCTCCCGTTCTTGGTTGGTCAGGGCGGCTTCATAGCAGGGAGCCCCCATGGGTGCTAGTCAGCCCAGGATGGCCACTGGTCCTCACCCGGAACCTGCTCAGCCCAGCTGCCCAGGACTGGGAGTGGGCTCCTGTGTCTGCCTCCACGCTTGCTGGGCATCACTTAGCTCCTGCATCACAGCCCCGTGCTGGTGTCCATCCTGGCTGTGGGAGGCCACCAACGCCCAGGAACCTAGGAAGTGAACCTGGGTGTAACCACTGAAACATCCAGGAAATTAGAGCCAAACCTTTAAAAGAAGAAGTAAAAAGAAGGTGACCCCTATCAGCTGGGGTCAAAACTGGCCAGCTTATTGCTTATACACCTTCTGAAGTCAGTACTCCAAACTTACAGCCTCCCTTGGAGGGTGGCCCGGGGTAGGAACAGGCTCTCTAAGACTTCACAAGTGTCAGTGGGTGCCTTTGAGGTGACTGCCCTAACCTTCCCTCAAGCTGCACACCTCTTTGATAGCTTCAGACCCTGAGGGCACAAGAGGCCTTAGGCTGGGATGGAAAGACCTAGAACCAGCCAGTCCCAAGATAAGACAGACTGAGAGCCTTCTAGCCTCGGACCCTTAAGACGGCCTAGAACCCAGGCAGCCCTGGAATGTGGTGGACTGGGAGTCCCCTAGACCGCCAGGATGGTCTGAGGGGTTTGCAACACAGAGGGCCTGGAAATACTGCTTGCTGCACAGAACGCTTGAGCTCAACCAGGAAGGCTGGAGAAAGTTCCGTGGGGAGGCTGACCTGCAGACGTGGCTCTTTCGTCTTCCTGCCGATGCCACGTGGGGGCCCTCGGCGGTCTGCTGATGACTGCCCATGGTGCCTGACAGCCTCAGTCTGTTCTGTCTGTCTTCAGGCATGCTGGGTGGCCTTCATTCTGATATCTGGATGCCCGTGCTCTGTTGAGATTAGGTCTGGGGGAATTTAACACCTAGAACAGGCATGAAGCCCACAGAGCTTGCCAGCAGGGTAGTGTCCCCCAGTGCCATTGGCACCAGGCCTGGAGGTCAAGAGGGCTCTGTGGCTTTCGGAACTCTGAGATGAGTTGTATCTGGGTGACCGCGGCACTGGTTTCACAGACTCAGGCTGCTCTACACCTCCTCCGCTCACACTCATCTATGAGGCAGCCTTGACTTATATACAGCCCTACTGGGCCACGTCCCTAGTGAAACGGGGTTAGTCACTCACCCTCCTGGCTGATGAGTGTGCCAGGCCAGCAGAGCAGACAGTGTTGGTGCGAGGCCCCTAGAGAGGCTTTGGGTGCTGTGACCTCTCAGCTTCTACCCAGCTCATTGCCCTGGGTGGCAGGGGTGAGACAGCCTGAGAGCAGTGACTTGGAGCGGAGGGTGGGATGGGCTGCCGAGGGAGACGGGAACTTTCCTGGAAGTCCTTGCCGCTGCAGGTAGAGAGTGAGGGGACTGAGCCTCGACTTGTACAGACTGAGCTGGGAGGCCTGGGGCCGGGATCCAGCCACCCTTCTCCCAGGCTGTGCTGAGTCCAGCTGGGGACGCGTGTGCGGCCTGCCTGCCGAGGTGGTGTCCCTGGGGAGACCCTGCCGACCTCCCTCCTATTCCTGAGTCAAGCTCTTGATGTCCCTCACCCCTCTTCAGGGGATCCTATCCCTCCCCACTGGGGTCTGCAGGGGACATGCAGAGCCTGCCGCCCTGGGCAGTGGGGAGGCCTGGTTCCTCCGCCCGGAAGTGGAGGGGGCCAGGCATCGGGGCTCCCGAAGAGCGTCCTTCAGGTCAGAACCACCGCCCTTCAGAGGATGGGGTGCTGGGAGCTGCCTCCCTCCCAGCACCCCCCCCCCCGGTGTGCACACTCTGTGGCAGGTGTCACAAGCTGTAGCAGGTGTGCACACACTGGACTGTGGGTGTCTGCCCTGTGACTGCACCCACATGTGCTGTCCCTGTGGTCTGCCCTGAGCTGAAACTGTGGGTGGATCGTTTGTAAGTTTGTTGAGCGTGCGTAGCTGTCTCTCTGGTGGACTCGTGTTGTCGGTGTCTCTGGTTCTGCCTGTGGTCGGCGTGCTTCGAGGGCGGCGTCCGTGTGACCCTGTGCCTGTTGCTGGGTGTGTTGTGTCCAATGCTTGTTCATGCAGGTTGGGTGAGGCGTGTGACCCAGGAGTGTCTTGGCTGGCTTATACGTGTTCACCAGGCGTGTGGCTGTGGGCTGGGGTATCTGATGGTTGGTGGGGGTTTTCTGGGTGGGTCTGTCGGGCAAGGGTTTGTGTGCATGGGACAAGGTGTTTGTCTCATTGTAGTTTTCCAGGCCTGTCACCTGTGTCAGCAGGCAGGGGTGTAGAGCTGGGTGTGACTCTCTGGCTATGGCTCGTGAGTGTAGGTGGGGCGTTTGCGTGTGCTGGTTGCCACGCTGGTGTCCTGGCTGCGACTGGTGTGTGCACACGTCCTTTTCAGGCCTGGTATAGTCCCAGAATCACTCATGTAATGCCCCTCACCCATCCAGCAGGGTGGGCTCTAAGGAGTGGGGGGCGGGGCAGTAGACCAGCCCTTCCATCCCGCATACCACCTTCCATCTCTCCCAGAATAAGCCGCCTCTTCAATGGCACCGAGCCCATTGTCCTGGACAGTTTGAAGCAACACTATTTCATCGACCGGGATGGGGAGATTTTCCGCTACGTCCTGAGCTTCCTGCGGACATCCAAACTGCTGCTTCCTGATGACTTCAAGGTAAGTCCGCAGCCGGCGGCTCCCCAGCACAGCCTGTGCGGTGGCATTACACAGGGGACGCTGTGACTTAATAAGCGGACCCACGGTTGTCATGGCAACCATAAAAACTTAAACGATGAAGCCGAGGGCTAAATCAGTTTTTCTAAACTAATTTTGTTTTCTCACATTTTTAGCTTATTTATCAGAGTGTAACAACAATTAAGCAGCAACAGCAAGCACTTACCCCAGTTGTATGCTGAAGGACCGTCATGTGCTGGAGTTACAGGAGTTAGAGGTTCCCAAAGCTGGTCCTTGTCGGCACTTGGCAGAGGGAACACCCTGATCCACACCAAAAAGAACTTTAAACAAAAGTTCCCACCCCCCGGTCCTGGGATGAGCCTGTCTGCAGCAGCCAACCTGGTTCTGAGAGTCCTGCCTCCAGGGTTGGACTCCTCTGTGGCTTAGGGATCCCAGAGGCAGGAAATCCAGGGTGGGACTACCCCAGCTCCAACCAGCAAATGTCCTTCCTTCCTTCCAGCACCCAGAGGACCCATTGGTCCTAGGCTGTTTTATCCTTCATTGAATTCAATTTCTGGGTGCCAGCAACTGAACTCAGGCTAAAAATGCAGTGGGACAAGGCAGATATAGGTCCTGTGCTCACGGTGGTTATAGTTTATGGGATGATAGATATTGAACAGAAAACCACTTAAATTCCACAGGGGCAGAGAAGCAGGAAATACTGTGAGAGGGAACCACGGGGAACCTGGCCTGGATGGGTTTGGAGGAAAGAGTGTTTCTCTGGGTGATGATGGAGAAACAGAGGCAGAAGGGTATGAGTGCCTTGGGGAGGAGGAGCAGCGAGGGTAAGGAGCTAGATAGGTGGCAGCCTGGGGCTGTATGAACTGGGAGGGGAAAAGCAGGAAGAGGTTGCAGATTGTGTCTGGTCCCTGAATGCAGAGGGAGGTGAGTAGGGGTAGGACCCTCAGATCTGTTGTGTGAAGGATGTGGAGGGAGCAGGAAGGTGGAGGCAGCGAAGGTGGAACGAAGTGGTAGATTCGATTCACATTTGGGAAAAAGATGCAAAAGCCACAGTGTGGATACTGGGGGTCAGGGGGCTCTTGAGGGTTCCCCTGACCTGCAGCTTGAGTCCTGAGTGGGTTCGTGGAGGCCCAGGGTAGAACAGGCTGAAGCAGCCCATGCCTGTGTGGAAGAACTGGTGGGGCTTTAAGGAAGGATGTGGGGGTTGCTGGTGTGCAGATATCATTTAAAACCTCTAGTGGATAAGAACAGGGGCCCAGCATGAAGCTGTGATGAACTCTTGTGGTTCTTGACAGGATACGTTCTTGACTGATGGCAGGCGTGGGGTGACTCTAGAGGCCAGAGTCAGTCAGCAGGCAGTGACTTAGGGCCAGCGGTGTGGGCCCAGCTTTAGGGCTTGGGCTTCCTTGCCTGCTCCCAGGGGTCCTCGGGCTCACCAGCGGGACTTGAGCTGAGTGGTTTGGTCATGGGTCATCAGCTGCTCAGGGCTGGGGTGGGTGTGGGTGGACATGTGTTTGAGGGGGCAGGGGACCAATGTCAGGGCCTTGAGGGGAGGTCGGTGTGAGCCCGCCAGCCTGGGGTTGAGCTGCTGGCGAGAGGTGGGCGCCCCCCCTCAGACACCTCCTCACACTGCTGGCCAAGGCAGGGACCAGCCTTGCTGCTGACCTTTAAGCTTCATCCACTCTTTGAGCTGCGTGATAACATCCATTTTATAGATGAGGAAACTAAGGCTCAGAAAAGGTCTGGTAGATGCTGCTTCTGCTGAAAATCCAACCCAGGCGGGTCCCTTTCCCCTCCCTGCAGGACAGTGAGCATCTCCAGGGAGGGAGGCGGGGCTGTCCTGTGCCCACCCCAGCCTGCCCTCTCAGAGAAGGCAGCAGGTCCCCAACCATCCGCATAGCCTCAGGTTTTTCTAGTCTAGCTTCCAGGTCTTTCTAGAAACTTCTCTCTGCTTCGGGGGAGGGGGATGAAGCTGCTCCCGTGGCTTGGGGCCCGATGGAAGGGCTTACAGGGTCTGGGACAGGTGCACACCAGCCACTGCCCTTGGGCGGAGGCCAGACGTTTTGGGGAGCACACTCTCACTGGAGCCTCACTTTCCCCATCTGTACAATGGGGACAACCATCCCAGCCCACACTGTGCTGGGGGTGGGGGTGGGGGCAAAATTCCCCTGGACTTTGAGCGGGCGGGGTCGCGGAGCTCTGGAGCCAGAAGGGCGGACCCCCACCGGCCCCACCGTATGCGCATGCCTGCAGGACTTCAGCCTGCTGTACGAGGAGGCGCGCTATTACCAGCTACAGCCCATGGTGCGCGAGCTGGAGCGCTGGCAGCAGGAGCAGGAGCAGCGGCGCCGCAGCCGGGCCTGCGACTGCCTGGTGGTGCGGGTCACGCCTGACCTGGGCGAGCGGATCGCGCTCAGCGGCGAGAAGGCCCTCATCGAGGAGGTCTTCCCCGAGACCGGGGACGTCATGTGCAACTCGGTCAACGCTGGTTGGAACCAGGACCCCACGCACGTCATCCGTTTCCCGCTCAACGGCTACTGCCGGCTCAACTCGGTGCAGGTGAGGGCCGGCCGCCCCTGCCTCCTCCCCCTCTGCCTCTCCGAAGCCCTGGGGCTGCGGCAGAGGGAGAATAGTGGGGGGGGGAGGCCGGGTCCCTAGGATGGCGAGGCCCTCCGTGCCATCTTACAGAAAAGGCAACAATGTGTCGATGCATAATTTATGTCCCGCTCATAATTAAATGATGGCGCCTGGGGGATGGACTTAAAAAAATTGATCTGTGCTTTTTTTTTTTTCCAAAAGGATGTTCTATAAAAATGGCCTAGAGTATTTTCAACAAAGTGTGCTTCATTTGACACCCAGAGTCTGACTTTGGATTCAAATTAAGCCCAGGCAGTAGGAGCAGCAGGTCAGAGGCTGAGAGTGGGGGCGGTTTGGAGCCCCCTCCTCATCATGCTGACCTGGGGCCACCAGCATCCATGGCGCAGCTCCCCAGAGCACTTCTAGACTGGCTTTCCCCACTTGGGTCTAAGAGTTGGGAAGCCCCAGATGGAGTGGGGGCCTGTTTTCCACCGGCTCTTCCAGACCCAAGAGCAGACTCCTGCTTCAGGCTTGGTTGGGGCAGAGCGCACTTGGTAGGGAGAACCCTGTAGGCTGTCTTTCAGAACTTGCTAGTGAGTTGCCGGACACAGGTGTCAGACACAGTGACTGGGCCTCCTCCTCACAGAGGCACAAACCCACGTGGACACGGAGACCTGCAGAGACGGGAGAGAACTCCTCTCCACCGGGAGCTCCCTTGAGCTGATGATCAGGCCCCAGGCCTCAAACCATCTGGGATTCCCAGCTCAGGGAAGCAGGTGGCTGCCCTGAGGCCAGGGGCCGGGTCTCTGCTGCTGGGGCCTCAGTGAGGGAGGGGGACCCAGGACCATGTGTCTGGGAGAGAGGGGCCCAGTCAAGGTTGTGGACCCCCGAGGGCAGCGGGATGGCACCCATCCAGGTTTTATCTCTTAAGGGGCCCTGGCCCTTCTGTGGCTGCCCCACTGGTGGTTGTGCCCAGACCCCTGTCAGGAGAAGGTAACTCACCCTGGCAAGTGCCCACCAGGCCCAGGGGGGCAGACTCTTGCATCTGGGCTTTGCTGACCCCTGTTTCTTCCCCGGCAGGTCCTGGAGAGGCTCTTCCAGAGGGGTTTCAGCGTGGCCGCATCCTGCGGTGGGGGCGTGGACTCCTCCCAGTTCAGCGAGTATGTGCTTTGCCGGGAGGAGCGGCGACCACAGCCCAACCCCACTGCTGTCCGAATAAAGCAGGAGCCCCTGGACTAGGCCCTGCCTCAGTGTCCACCTGAGGCCCCTGGGCCCTAGGGACACCCCCAGGGACCTGGAAACAGTGCTGGGGAGTTCTGCCTATGCCTGCTTAGCAGTGGGCATGAGACTGAGGGTGGGGCCGGAGGGTCCAGAGCCCGCCTGGGGAGCCCCAAGGCCCAGGGTGTCATAACAGAACGTGGGATGCTGGAGGCATGTCCACCAGAGGACCGTGGATGTGACCCAAAGATGCCAAGGGGGGAACTCGCCGCCAGTCTTCTGGGCCCCTGGGCTCCCAGCCTGGTACAGCACCCTTGAGGCTCTGCACATGCAGAGGCAGGGTCAGCAGAGGCTGCCCCAGTCCACTCCAGAGGAGCTGTCCGTCTTTCTCCACGCGGCAGACTCCAGTGGGTCTCCTTGCGTCAGAGATGGCTTATTTTTCTACAGTATTTAAGACGGAAGTAACTGTCAGTGCACAAGTCAGAGAGGCCGACAAGGACCCCTGCTTCTTTATCTGGTGCTCAGCTCAGTGGGACGCGGCAGCACGTCTGTGTGGGGGCGGTGGAAGAGCTGCGGGACCCTCTGCCCAAGTTCCTGCAGAACAGGACTTGGAGACTCCTGGTCCCTGCTCTAGGGACAGAGGGCAGGCATGGCAGTGCCGTCGGGGCTGAAACACGCCCCCCACGGGGTGGGGCCGCTGGGAGGAGGGTGGTATGGGCGTGGGGGAGGGACCACTCTGGGACCATTCGAGAGCCTGTCTTTGCTGCCACTTGGGGCACAGGCCACACCTGAGCATCACTTGACCTACTCATGTCCGGGGGCTTTGGTTTCTATCTGTGTACACCCACACGGGTTCCAAGAGAAGTCACTCCCTGTCGGGATCAGCACCGGGGCCACGCTGCATCCTTACCTCAGGAATGGGCCCCACGGTGGAGGAGCCCATCTGTCAGCAGCATCCTCTGGGTCCCCAGCTCAGGAAGCCGTCCTCCACCCTGATTTTCCCACAGTCACCTGCGTTACTGAATTTTTAATTAAACTATAGTTACACTAGTCTGCCAGTAAGACCGGGACACAGTCAGACCTTGGGTTCTTGGCCCCAGATTCCAATGAGGACTGCCTGCTGGAGTCCTTGCAGACCTGCTGCCTCTCAGATGACAGGCCCAAAGATGGATACCCTCTGTCTTGTCACACTTCCCCTCCCCAGATGGTTCTTCCCCAGGGGGTGGAGAAACTGCAGAGAACTGCTGGGCGGGCGGGGCGTCCCGGCTGGCCCCACCCCTTGTACGATGCCTGTAGACTTGTATATGATTCCTTTAATATTGTAAAGATGCTGATGTACAATTGTCGTGTGTTTGTGTAAACACATTATGTTCCTAGTTCATGCCATAAATGATGCTATAAAGCGAAAGACTGAGGCTCCGTCCTGTGCCCAAGCGGGAATCCAGATTCCAGCATTCCGTGCCCAGCAGGGAGCTTTGGGGATGGGATTCCTTGGGTTCCAGGGAGGAAACACCAGCGGCGGCAGTTGGGGGAGGGGCAGGGACAAGGGTCCTGAGCTGGCTGTTATTTATTGCTTTGGGGTGTTTCCTCATGGCTGTACCTGTCCCCTCTGGGCAGCACAGTTTCTGAATTCTGATTCACAGCCCCCTAACCAGATACAAGCTGGGGGAAGGCAGACCAAAGGTGTCCAGGGGAGCTTTTGAACCCAGTTTTCAGTGTTTGTGATTTTTCCCTCTGTTTTTTTTTGGTTGAGGGTTGAGAGGTTGAGGTCCTCTTTGGAGCACCACAGAGCGGTAGGAGAAGGTCTGGGGCGTTGCAGGGGGAGGAGTTGGAATGTATTCACCAGACGTCCACTTTTAATGAGCCTGTTTGTATTTTCCCTCAAAGTCCTTATGTTCTAACTGAGCAAGGACCTTTTCCCCTGCTGCTAGGGGCCACCAACCTCACCCTGCCTGGAGGGCATGCACAGCCACTCCTCTGAGGCCACAAAGCTGTTGCCATCCCACCATACGGTGAATTTGCTGGACAGACTTGCCAGCCTTCTTTGCTCAGCAACATGCCTACAGTTGGCACATGGGCATTTTGGCTTCTGAGGTTCACATCTGAGAGGAGGAGAAAGTATTGTGTTTATTAGAATGGAAGTCTGGTGAAAACAGCTTAGTGGCGTGTGCATTTATGGATTTTTCTGGCATGATAGCCAGCATAGTTGCCCGTTGGTGGAGATCCCCTAACATTTTCAAGCAAACATCTTTGATTAAACCATTGTACTAAAAAAAAAAAAAAAAAAAAACATAAAAAGAATAACTACCTTACTGAATGTTTCTCTTAATTATTTCCTTACTAATTAAGTCAAACCAGGAAGTTTGATTTTATATAATCTAGGGAATTTCTAAATTTGTAGAGAAATACTGTGTTCCCAAAGTAATGCTAAAATTCTAAGATAGTCCCCATAAACAATAAGTAAAAACATTTTTATACTTCCTGGAATGAATACATGATATTATAAGTAATCTCTTGATCACAAGCCAGCAGTATAAATGTTACTTCTGCTCTTCATAAATTATTCTTGATTATAAGCAACTGGACAGCCGACTGTGCCAGTACTTCCATGTTTCCCACCAGGCCTCTCTGCCTGTGCAGGAGAGAATTTCTCTAAGCCACAGCAGGAGATGTTGGCCACTGTCCTGATCAACGGGGCTCAAAACCAGGTCACAACACTATTATCTTTAAGTTTTTTTTCCCCCCAAAGCTCCCACTTGACTCTGTTCCATAGAATAAATAAAGGATATTTTATAAATTATACACCCAGCTCTAGCGCTTTGTTTCTGATCCATCGAGGCAGCCACAAAAAGGTACTCTGGCGTGGATTACTCTGGAGCCACTCCCCCACACTTGTGACTTGGCTTGACCACTGAATAAGGACCTTGAGTAGCCCTAGTCCCACATACTGAGCCTTCTTGGTCTAGGTAAAGAGTTGCTGTGGAGGGTTGGGCCCTTTTACACTGTATTCATTTTGCTCATGAGTATATGTCAACCAGCGGCTTCCCAGGTAGCCAGTGGTAAAGAATCCACCTGCCAATGAAGGAGACACCGGTTCTATGGGTTGGGAAGATCCCCTGGGAGGAAGAAATGGCAACTCATTGCAGTGTTCTTGCCTGGAAAATCCCATAGACAGAGGAGCTTGATGGGCAGTAGTCCATAGGGTTGCAAAGTGTTGGACACGACTGAAGTGACTTAGCAAGCATATGTAAACCGGGGACTTCCCAGGTGGCTCAATGGTAAAGAAACTGCTTGCCAATGGACGAGACTCAGATTAGATCACTGAGTTAGGAAGATCCCCTGGAGGAGGAAAGGGCAACCCACTCCAGTATTCTTGCCTGGAAAATCCCATGGACAGAGGAACCTGGCAGGCTGCAGTTCATGGGATTGCAAAGAGTCAGACACGACTGAGCAGGCATGCATGCACATATATAAACCAAACCAAACCAAACCAGCTGACAAACGGGTAGAGAAGCAAGGATGTGAGAAATGGCTCCTGACCAAGGGAAGACCAATTTAGCTGAGCCTAAATTAGACCACAGGATTGGGGGCTACCCTGCTCCCCATCCAGGAGGCAGTCCTGTGATCTCTGGAGAATGCTGTTAAGATGGCCCCATCCCACTGGGCCCTTCCTACCCTCCTGACTCCCCAGACACAAGAGGTCAGCTGCAGCGGCCCTGGAGGACACTGTAGGACCCGTAAGATGGGAGTGTCCCCTGAGGGGATGACAAAGTGGGACATACAGATGCAGAAGCCGCTGGAGAATCTCCAGTTTGAGGCAGAGCACCTGACTCAAGCCACTGGGCAGTTCTAGATCAAGCTGGAGGGCCAGCTCTTGGTCAGAGGACACATGCTGGCCTTGAGCCTGACATCTGGGTTGACAAGGGATGTTGTAAGAACTGCGATGTCACAGACTGATGGTCATCAGACTGAAGTTTGACTTCGGTTGACTTTAAGGTGGGTGGGCAGATGTTTTCAGCCACATACTGACAGCTACATAATGCTGGTCTTGTCTCATGTGATGAGGACGTGGCTGGCCCCCGTTCTGCTCACCCACTCTCCACCCGAAGTGGGCAACTCCATGTAGAGAGAAGCCTTGCCCCACCTGGAGACAAAGACTCACGGGGTAGCCTTTTGTGGACGGAGGTAAAGAAAAAGGAATGGGTGGCAGCTAGGGGCAGCTTCCTGCCAGGGATCAGGCTAGCAGTGAAATTCTCTCAGGAGCCGCAGATTGACCCAGATGGAACCCAACCCCAGTGTGGTTCGAAGGTCAGAATGGGATCTCACAGCCCCTGCATCCGGCCCTGCCACACGTCCTCTGTAAGTCCCGGGGGCACTGCCCTGAGAGCTTTTAATGCAAGGAGAGCCCAGCCCCTGGGAAAACTCCCCAGTCATACCCCCTGCTCCCCGGCTGGTCTTGTTTGGGAACGCCAGATGGCAGCTCTCTGCTCCCAAGCCCCAGAGTTGGAAAACCAAGGCACCTGAATGACCCACAGGGAGCTCTTCAAACCTCAGAGGCTCAAGGAGAGTGGGAGCCACTCTGGAATTCGTATCCAGGCACTGCTGCCTGTAGGCAGTTGCCTGTTCACAGGGAAGAAGCCCTCTCTGTTTCCAATCTCTCCCTCCCACCCACAGTGGAAGGTTGTCCTGGGACAATATTTGTTCTATTTTGGGATCATGTAACTTTGACTTGAACAGTGGGCTAATGTGGCTGCAGCGGCTTTGGACCTCAGTCAGCAAATGGGTCCTCACTGCAAAGATCTTTATCTTCCTGGTCACCCGATGAGTGCCATTGACTGAGGGTCACGTGTGCCAGTCACTGCAGGTGCTTGGAGAACAAGACAGCCCACAAGGCTAAGAGAAGACGTCCATTTATCCACAAGAATTGTTGGAGGCTCTGTAAACTTATCTGGAAGAGAACTTTCCATATGACAGTTTTCAAGTTGGTCACAACATCGAACACAGATTACCCCCAAATTCCTCGGTTTGCAAGTAGAGTCAACCACCTCTCCCGCCCCAATGACTGGTACCTCCATAGTGAACGAGGCGTCCTTGAAATTCTAATGAGACATCCAGGGACTGAAGCAGGCACACTCCCCAGGAGGAACACAAAGGAGAGGGCTAGAGGTCAGTGGCATTTGGATTTTCGTCTTTGTTTCCATTACACTCAACAGCCAGTCCTGACAGCCGTCTCTGGGCCTGACAGCAAGCCGGACAATCATCTCCTTGACCCAGAGTCATGGCTCTAGGATGGCAACAGCTGGATCCGGGCCCTGACTCCCAGGACCTCTTCACATAGCCATCACAAACCACGACATATCTGTAGAAGAGCAGGGGCCGAGCCCGGGAAGCGCTACGATGCCTAAGCCAAGCGCCTGGAAGGATGCCCGCCCAGCCCCCAGAACACGGGTCCCCACATCCCTGGCTGGACGGGGTGGGAGGTGCGCCACCTGCCAAGGGCTTGAGCGGCTGGGAGCCAAGCTTGCTGCTCGAAGCCCATGTCTAGAATGTCACCAGAGCTTCCTCCTTTGTGTCCTGGACTCCGGCCAGGGCTCCCGCGGAAGCTGCGGTCTAGGGGGAACAGTCTGCACCAGCAGGGCGGGGCGGCTGCTCCCACTCCGGACGCGGGCCACGCCCCCTTGGACGCGAACACACCCCCATTTCCCGGGGCTCACGGGACACGCCTCTCCCTGCAGCCAAACAGCACCAAGCAGATTTGTACGAGTATGCACAAGGTCCTGGAATTCTCGCCCGGTTGCCACACAATATAAGGGGCGGGGGTGGAGGTGGGGGGCGGCGGCGGAGGTTGTGCAACTGCCCGAGGAGCCGGGGTGCGTGGCCAGGGCTGTCCAAGTTCTCATCGCAGGGATCCAGGGAGCCTGGGACAGAGTCAGACACCAACATTGCCACCTTTGGGTGGCACTGATGGCCTCGCTCCGTCAGGGGAGCAGTGTGGCCCTGGCGAGAGTTGGGGAGCCCAGGTCCCTGCTGGGCCAATGGGCGTGAAGCTTGGGCAGAGGGGCCTGTGCCTGCAGCCAAGGTAGCAGAAGTCGAAGCAGTGGCGACAGCAGGGCCTGGCAGTGTCCAGTGAGCACAGGGCCACCCCCAAAGCCCCTAGGCTGGATGCACACCAGATCCTGAGGGAGGGCAGTAGGGGGAGCGCTGGGGGAGGCCCCACCCAACAAAAGTAGGAGACTGACACCCCCTTTCCCAGCCCGAGGGCAGCTGGGCTGCATTCTCAGGCCCACAGAGCCCCCATGGGTGGGTCCCTCCTGGGGGCCCTGTGAGTCACTTCCCCAGGCCCTGGAGGCCTCAGTTGAAGGTGCCTCCCTCTGCAGCAAAGCCTCCTTTGTTCTCCTGCTGGCTTCACTTCACAACCCTTTCCTCCCCTCTGGGTTGCAGAGGCAGGTTCTGAGGGTTTGGGGGGCAGTGACTGTCAGCAGCACAGAGGTGGCAGATGGAAAGTGGTCTGGCATTGCAGAAGGCTGGCACCTCCCTTCCTCTGTTCCCTGCTCTCAGAGCTCAGGCTCTCTCACCACCCCAGACATCTGGGGAAACCCCCACCTCCCGCACAGGTAGTGGGTGTGCAGCCTTCAGAGCTCAGTCCTGGACGAGTACCAGGAGGGAGGGTGGTTTGAATGCGCTCACCCTGGCTGGCACCGCCTAGAGCTGCTCAACTGGCCCCTGACGCTTCTCTTGCATCACGAAGAGGCTCCCTTGGCTCAGATGACTGAGGCACCATCACTCACTCTCGTGGCTCTCCATTCCCTCAGCCTCCCCTACCTCCCATGCCCCATTGGAAGCCCAGCCCAGGAATGGAATTTGTCAAAGTGCCTTCAGACACAGCTTCTTGTCTGCCTTCTCTCCCCTCCCCACCTGCCATCTCCAGCTGGGCTGACCACGTCGGGGGCACACTGTCCCCGGGGGTGGGAGGGGGGTGGTCACCTGCCCACTCTACGCTGAAGGCAGTCAGCCGCTTGGTATGATGAGCACCAGCCTTGCAGCTAACTAGAACTCTTGTTTGGAAGCAGTAGAAAACTTAAATTTCGGGGAAAAAAATGCTGTGCACAAAGATTCTCAAATTTTATTTACAATAGTAAAAATGAAAATAGGGGTTCAGAGATCAGACAAGACAGGGCACATTCAGGGTAGTATGGCTGTAGACGATCTTATTTACAAAGCAGAAATAGAGACACAACTAAAGGGAACAAATGTATGGATACCAAGGGGGAAAGAGGGGTGGTGGGATGAATTGGGAGATTGGGACTGGCATATATACACTCTTGATACTATGTATAAAATAGATAACTAATAAGAACCGACTGTATAACAGAGCACCCTACTCAATGCACTATGGCCACCCAAGTGGGAAGGAAATCTCCAAAGGAGGGGACACTTTGCTGTATCGCAGAAACGAACACAACTTTGTAAAGCAACTACACTCCAATGTGTTTAAATGGGAGAATGTGTCCTAAAAACAGAGAAAAGATGAAATCTATTATGGAACATCATTTGATAAAATGTATTTATCCTTCTATAAATACTTATTGTCTCCAGTCTGCCAGGCCCTTGGAGGGCCTGGGTTCAAGCAGAGGGGCTTCTGGAGGCCAGGCTCTGAGCCATGAGTGTTTCACACATTAACTCACCAAATCCTTCAACCACACCTGGGATGAAGGAGCGATCAAGTCTCACTTATAGAGAAAAGGAAAGGTGTGAGATCCCACAGCTAACGAGGGCCAGAAGAGCAGCCCTGGAGTCTATGCTCCTGCCACTGAAAGCAGCAACTATTGTGTTAGCTTCATATTGCTGCTGTGACATATTACCACAAACTTAGTGTCATAAAACATAAATTTATCATGATACAGTTCTAGAGATCGGAATTCTGATATGGGTTTGCCAGGCTAAAACCAAGGTGTCCGTGGAGCTGACTGGTGGCTCTAGGGGAAAATGTTTCCTTGACTTTTCCAGTTTCTAGAGGCTGCCCAATTCTTTGGCTCATGGCCCCCTCCATCTTCAAAGCCGGTACTGTAATATCTTTAAATATCTCTGACTCTGACTTTTCTGGACTCATGATTACATTGGGCCCACTCAGAAATGAGCAAAACATATTATAGGTTAGATGGTGCTAAGTCAAGGGGAAAATATTAAGCAGAGAAAGGGAGAGGCAGTTACGTGTGTGCTGCTATTTCAGCCAATCTACTGGACATCTACCATTTGTCCCTCTATTCCCGCCCTGCTCCTGGTGGGCTAACATCTGTGAACAGCATGGTTCTCTTACCCTCTGCCTTCCTTTTGGTCATGGCTGATGAGAAACACCTTCAGGAGACCTGAGGGCAGAATACAACTGAGGTCAGCATCCCTCATCCAAAGGCCTCACCCCCTATTAGGAGTCTTTTCATGCAGCCCACCCAGCTCCAAGAACATCTTCCTTTTCTTGCCCTTTCAAGCCTAGGGATGGTAACTATGGCTGCCTTTATTAGTCCCAGGGTGACTCATCACCATTTCTGGTTTCCCTAAACTCTGTCCACTTTTTGTAATAGTATTTTATTAAACTTTTTTCAGCTTGTTCCAACTGGAGGGTGCCATCTGTTTTCCCAGGAAGCTTTGCTGAGCTGGTAACATTTAGATAAAACCCCTAAAGAGGGTAAGGTGGGAGACAAGCAGATATCTGGTGGAAGAGCACTTGGGCATGGTGGCTGCAAGTGCAAAGGTCCTGGGGTAGGTAAAATCACGCATGATGTGTTTGAGACACAGCCAGAAGGAAGCTTATGTGGCTGGAGTAAGTAAAGGAGTGATAGGAGGTGAGGTCACAGGGGTACTTGGTATAGGACAGAAGTCAGACCATGTAGGGCCTTTGAAGAAAGTGCTGCCAGTGCCCCACCTGTATCCCCTCAGCACTGCCCACTGATGCGTGCAGACCCTCTGGCTTCCTACTGCCCCTGCAGCTCTCTGTCTGAGGCACTTTTCTGGCCACAGGAATACAGCAAGGCATGTCAGGGAGTTATTATCCTTGGAAGTAGGTCTCAGACAATGTGGAGTTAGTGAATAAATACCTAAATGCCTTGGCACTTGTGAAGCATGCCCTAGGCAGCCTCCCAGAGGTCCCCAGAAGCACGGAGCTCTGGTGCCCACAGCGATAACTCACTTATTAACACACCTTGTCTTGGCATCCTTCCTTTCCCTGTCTTCCTTTCCCATTTCTCTCTCTCTCTCTGCTCCTGGGCACCTCCCAGATGAACCTCTTGTACTCAAGCTCTTGTCTCAGCATCAGCCTCTAGAGCACCCTAATCTAAGGTAGCCTGTGGGCCATTACTAGGAGTTGGACTTTTAAGAGACAGCGACGAGCATTCACTGCAGAATGGTCATTAGAGGAATGACATGGACCGAAGGGAGCAAAGGGAAAGGAAGAGAGACCAGTTAGATGCTACAGTAATAGTCTGGAGGAGTGAGGAAGGTGGCTTGCAGCAGGGTAGAAGCAGTGGAGGTGGTAAGATTTTGGGACACACTTTGAAAAGAAGAGTCAAGGGGATTTGCTGTCTGTTTGGATATGGGATATAAAAGACACTAAACTGTCTAGGGCGATTTCAAGTTTTTGCCCTGAGCAAAGCAAGGATGGAGTTGCATTTTACTGAGATGAGGAAGACTACTGGGGGGAGAGTAAAATACAGAAGGTTGGGAGCTCAGGTTTAGACATGCTTAGTTGAGATGCCTGTTAGACATATGAGTGGAGATGGTGAGCAGGCAGATAGTCAGGTACACAAGTGGGGAACTTGGGAGGAGGACAGGCTGCAGGCAGAAGTTGGAGGATCATCGGTTGAGAGGTAGTAGATAAAGACTGGGTGATGTCTCCAAGGGAGTGAGGGGAGAAAGAATAGGGAAGAGGCCACAGGACTAAGCCTTGGCACCCAAGGTCTAAAAATTAGGAGAGATAAGAAGGGATTAGCAGAGGAGTCTGAGAAGGAGCAGCCAGCAAAGTGGGAGGAAGGCCAGGAGGCTGAATGAGGAAGATGAAATCAACCTGCCAGATACCACTGATGAGGCAGGTATGAGGCCCGGCCTGGGGCTTGCTGCTGGATTCAGGAGCATAGAGCTCATCGATGACTTCAATACTCACCCCATCAAGTGGAATGAGGAGGCAAGAATCTAAATATTCTAGACAGAATAGGAGAAAATGAGAAACAAGTATGGACAACCTTGAAGGAAAATGTATCAAATATTTTAAATTAATTTTCATTTGGAAACAATCCCAAATCCATAGAGATGTTGCAAGCACCATGTAAAACAATTTTTTTTGATAAGCCATTTCATAGCAACTCATTGACATGATGTTCCTTCCATCACCCCCAAATACTGATGTGTGTTTTTCACAAACAGGGGCATTCTCTCATATAGCCACCAAACAATCTCAAACATCAGGCAAGTACACTGGCACGTTAACAACATCTACTCCTCTGGCCCACTGGGTCGCCGCCTCTTCTGATAGCTTTAATAGCAAGGTAGCCAGTCCAGAATCTTGCGCTGCATTTAGCAGCCATGGCCATGTGGTTTTAGGATCTCCATCTGGGAAGTTTCCCCTATCTTTCCCTAACTTTCATATTCTTAACATCTTTGATGATTACAAGCCAGTTATTTTACAGAATGTCCCTCAATTTTGGCTCACTGGTATTTTCTCATGACAAGAGCAGGATATATGACCCAGGAATTCTACTCTTAGGTACATCCTCAAAAGAATTACAAACAGATGGCCAAATAAATACTTGCACAGCACTGCTCCCAATAGCTGATAAGTAGAAACAACCCAAATGTCCAGCAGTGGTTGAATAGACAAACAAAAGATGGTATATATGTGTGCAGTGCTAAGCAGCTTCAGTCATGTCTGCCTCTTTGCGACCCTATGGACTGTAACCTGCCAGGCTCCTCTGTCCAAGGGATTCTCCAGGCAAGAATACTGGAGTGGGTTGCCATGCCCTCCTCTAGGGGATCTTCCTGACCCAGGGATTGAGCCCACATCTCTTTACATCTCCTTCATTGGCAGGTGGGTTCTTTACCACTAGCATCACCTGAAAAACCCTGGTATATATATGTGGAATCTTAAAAACATGATGTGAAACAGAAGGTGAAAGTGAAGAAAAATGGTGTAAATGAACCTATTCACAAAACAGAAAAAAGCCTTGTGGTTACCAAGGGGGAAAAGGGAGAAGAATAAATTGGGAGATAGGAATTGACATATACATGCTGCTGCTGCTGCTGCTAAGTCGCTTCAGTCGTGTCCGACTCTGTGCGACCCCATAGACGGCCTCCCACCAGGCTCCCCTGTCCCTGGGATTCTCCAGGCAAGAACACTATATATAAAATAGATAACTAATAAGAACCTACTGTATAGCACAGGGAACTCTACTCAATATTCTGTAATGATCTATATGCGAAAGGAATTTTTTAAAGAGTGGGTATATAACATATATAATCTGTATGTATAACAGATTTACTTATCTGTAAAGCAGGAACTAACACAACATTGTAAATCAACTATACTCCAATAAAGTGAAGTGAAAGTTGCTCAGTCGTGTCCAACTATTTGCAATCCCATGGACTATAGAGGCCATGGAATTCTCCAGACCAGAATACTAGAGTGGGTAGCCTTTCCCTTCTCCAGGAGATCTTCCCTACCCAGGGACTGAACCCAGGTCTCCTGCATTGCAGGTGGACTCTTTACCAGCTGAGCCACAGGGAAGCCCAAGAATACTGGAATGGGTAGCCTATCCCTTCTCCAGGGGATCTTCCAGACCCAGGAATCAAACCAGGGTCTCCTGCATTGCAGGCAGATTCTTTACCAACTGAGCTATCAGGGAAGCCTATACTTCAATAAAAGTTAATTTTAATAAAAGGGTGGCATATCTATACAATGGAATACTATTCAGCCATAAAAAGGTGTTGATATATGCTACATGGATGAATTTCAAAAGCATTATCTAAGGTGAAAGAAAGCAGACACAAAAGGTTACATATTATATGAATCCATTTATATGCAATACCCAGAATAGGTAAATCCATAGAGGCAGAAAGCAGGTTAGTGGTTTCCAGGGACTGGAGGTAGGTAGTAATAGGGAGTTACTGCTTAATGAATAGGGTGGTTTTTTGTTTGTTTGTTTGTTTGTTTTGAGTAATGAACATACTTTTGAACTAGATGGAGGTGGCAGTTCCATAACATTGTGAATGAACTAAATTTCACAGAATTATTTGCTTTAAAATGGTGATGTTACGTTACTTGAATTTTACCTTAATGAAAAAAATAAAGATTCAGGTTTTGCTTTTTTGACCAGACTATCCCAGACAGATATTCTTGTTTTGCTCATTGCAGTCTACCAGGTTGTAAATGATTTCTATTTGTCCCCTTACTGAAGATGATCGCTTTGATCATCAGATCAAGGTGGTGTCTACCAGGTTTCTCCTCCTTAAAGTTAGTCCTTTCCTCTTTGTAATGAACAGTACTTTGAAGTTACGTAATACTTGGTTCTTTGTGGAATTTTCCATCTATTTGTTTATCTGTTTATGTCAATGACTTCATAGTCATCCATTTCTATTCTATTCATTGGGTTATAATCTATTACTATATTTACTTTGGTGCTTCAATTACCCCAGATTTGTCCAGTAGGAACTTCTTTATGCTGACTTTCATATTCTTTTGACATGTCCTCATTATTTTTAAAACCTCCTTGCTTCCTAGCATAACAAGGTCATCTTGTATTTTTCCTGCTCTGATTCTAGAGTTCCTAAAGGGACTCTATTTCTTTATAATGCAGACTAGTATTTAGAAGCCAAGATATAGGGCTAAGCATACTCTTTGCTACTGGGGTATCATTTCTCCCAGACATTCTCAGTGGACAATGCCAGGGAATGTAAGTGTGTATGTACATCTCATGCTTTTATACATATTTATATACTTCCATGAGCTTCCCTGGTGGCTCAGATGGTAAAGAATCCACTTGCAATGCAGGAGACATTGGTTTGATCCCTGGGTCAGGAAGATCCACTGGAGAAGGGAATGGTACCCTCTCCAGTATTCTTGCCTGGAGAATTCCATGAATAGAGGAGTCTGGCAGGCTACAGGCCGTAGGGTTGCAGAGTCAGGCACTATTGAATGGCTAACACTTTCACTTTCATATACTTCTATATATATAGAAAATTATGAGTTCTTACCAATAATTCCAATCTAGTATTCTCCCTTTTCCAACTATGAGAAACACAGCTGCCAGAGGCTTCAAGTATCCAGTCACTGCCCTCTTCCCAAATCCTCAGATGCCTTCCTCATCCCCCTTCAGCTCTGACATCTGTGCTAGGTCACACCCTTGCACAGGTGTTCTAATCCAGCATAGGTTCTGACACCCTCATTGTGCACTGAAACACTCTTTTCTGCAGATGTCTTGCTCAACTGTCAGGATGCAAGGTGTACCTTGGATGACTTCAGCTTCCTGCCTAGTTCAGCCCCACCTAATAAATGTTTTCTTGAATTGTTAAGGAAAGAAAAAGAGACAGAAGAACTCTGATAAAACACCAGGCATAAAAAGTAGATGAACAAACTCTATGCAGTCTATATTTACAGTTTTAAATTTTGGAAAAAAATAAAATAAATTTTGGGTGAAAAAAAAGACTGTAGAAATTACACTAAAATGATAATCGGTATGATTGTAGAGGTTTTTTCCTTTTCCATATTCCCCACATTATCTGTAATACAGTTATGTTACTTTGCAATTAAAAGCATAACTAAAATAGCACTTTCTTTTAAAAAAATATTTATTTACTTATTTATTTGGCTGTGCTGGCACACAGGATTGTTAGTTGTGGTGCATGGGATCTTTAGTTGTAGCATGCAAACTCCTCGTTGGGCACGTGGGATCTAGTTCCCTGACCAGGGATTGAACCTAGGCCCTCTACATTGGGAGCACAGAGTCTTGCTCACTGAACCAGAAGGGAAGTTCCAAATAACACTTTCTAAATCATTGCAAGTTGTATTCAGTGTGCTCAGGATTCATACTGATGGCCCAAGAAGATACCCACAATTTTAATAGAGGGTCTGGAGAAAAGCAGGTTTAATATCAAAACAAACCTGGATCAGAATACAACAATTTGATAAAAATTCAATTCTTAGGAATTTTAAAAATGAAACGTGAATGCCAGTTCTGGCAAAAGATGGTGCTTTTTTCTGCTTCTATGTTGTAAGACTCAGTATGGCGTGCTGTCTTGGCATCTGGTAAAATCAGGAGGCCCTCAAATGGCATAACTTCAAGTTCCCTCCTCACTCTGCTCCCACAGATACGATCCCCTAGCCAAACAACCTCCTTATCAAGGGGACCCTGGTCCCTTTGCATCCTGAGTATCAGGTTTCTGTACTCTATCAGTCCATGGAATTATTCAAACAAGTTAATCACATTCTCCTGTGGGAATCAGGGGGCACCCCATCTTCTTGATACTATGTGGCCTGCCTCCTACAGCCTCTGTTTGTTCACTCTGTTCCCAAGTGCAACCCCCGTGTGACCCTACATGGCATGTGGTGTCCTGCTCCAGGCGATGACTATATGTGACTATTAAAAACCTGGGGAGCTCATTTGCCCATCTCAGCAGTTGTATATTCAACCATCCCCACAAACCTAGGGCAGGAAGACCTCCCTCACCAGTGGAGTAAAGAAAAGGTGTTAAAACACTGCCCTCTAATGATAACTAAATATCTTGGAAATTATTTAACAGACAACAGTTAAAAGACTCAAAGTCAGAAAGCAGAAGGTGTACTAGCTAGGGGCTTCAGGACTTGAGGAACAACAACACAGTGAATTTCCCGTTTTCTTTTTTATCTTACATATATCAAGAAGTAGGTGTCAAAGATTCCTACAACTCAGAACCACCGACAGACATTAAAAAAAAAAAAAGACAAGGAAGGTCTGCTCTTTCTGGACAAAGGACAAAGAAAAGGTCCAAAGAGACTTAGCAGGGAGCCCCGGCGCCCGCTCTGTGATGGAGGCACTAGCAGGTGGTCTGGTCCACCTGCAACAGCTGAACAACCAGAGTAGAGGTTGGTGAACTGGTCAACCTGCAAGGGGCAGCAGCAGCTAGAGGCATGAAAAGACCCAGGCCCAGCAGCTTTTGTCCCCCACCCCTAACCCTCCAGCTGAAGAAGATGTTGCAGCAATACCAGGCAGCCTGGGAAATGGCACCAACAGATGACATCAACAGAGACTGAGCAGTAGCGCCAGCAGCACTAGAAGAATGAAGCTGGAAGACCAGAATCACACTGAGAGGGTTCCGTAAGCAAACCAGCACTGTAACTAACACATGTAGGTTCTGGTATACATACACATCTACATATGATGTAGATACCAGCACCTATATGCTAAAACAGATTTAAATAAGTCAAGAGTTCAGTTTAGTTCAGTCACTCAGTTGTGTCTGACTCTTTGCAACTCCATGGACTGTGGTACACCAGGCTTCCCTGTCTATCACCAACTCCTGGAGCTTGTGCAAACTAATGTCCACTGAGTCAGTGATGCCACCCAACCATCTCATCCTCTGTCATCCCCTTCTCCTCCTGCCTTCAATCTTTCCCAGCATCAGAGCAATCTTTTCCAGTGAGTCAGTTTTCCTATCAGGTGGCCAAAGTATTGGAGCTTCAGCTTCAGCATCAGTCCTTCTAATGAATATTCAGGACTGATTTCCTTTAAGATTGACTGCTTTGATCTCCTTGCAGTCCAAAGGACTCTCAAGAGTCTTCGCCACAATTCAAAAGCATCAGTTCTTCGGCACTCAGCTTTCTTTATGGTCCAACTCTCACATCCATACACAACTACTGGAAAAACCATAGCTTTGACTAGATAGACCTTTGTCGGCAAAGTAATGTCTCTGCTTTTTTAAAATGCTGTCTAGGTTGGTCATAGCTTTTCTTCCAAGGAGCAAGTGTCTTTTAATTTCATGGCTGCAGTCACCATCTGCAGTGATTCTGGAGCCTCAAAAATAAAGTCTGTCACTTTATTGCCATTGTTTTCCCATCTATTTGCCATGAGGTGATAGGACCGGATGCCATGATCTTAGTTTTTTGAATGTTGAGTTTTAACCCAGCTTTTTCACTTTCATCAAGAGGATCTTTAGTTCCTCTTAACTTTCTGCCAAAGGGTGGTGTCATCTGTATATCTGAGGTTGTTGATATTTCTCCTGGCAATCTTGATTCCAGTTTGTGCTTCATCCAGATCAGCATATCGCATGATATACTCTGCATATAGGGTTTCTCTGGTTGGCTCAGATGGTAAAGAATCTGCTTGCAATACAGGAGACCTGGGTTTGATCCCTGGGTTGGGAAGATCCCCTGGAGGAGGGCATGGCAACCCACTCTAGTATTCTTGCCTGGAGAACCCCATGGACAGAGGAGCCTGGAGGGTTATAGTCCATGGAGTTGCAAAGAGTCAGACACAACTATGCAACTAAGCGCGCACGCGCTCACACACACACACACACACACATACTCTGCATATAAGTTAAACAAGCAGGGTGACAATATACAGCCCTGATGTACTCCTTTCCCTATTTGGAACCAGTCCGGTGTTCCATGTCTAGTTCCAACTGTTGCTTCTTGACCTGCATACAAAAGTCAAGAGTATCATAACATAAAGACAAAAGTATCTAGGATACAACTGAAAAATTGCTCATCATTCCAAAGAAGAACAGTTTAAATGAGAAAACTGACTCTAATAACTAAATGAATTAGATGTCAGAACCACCTGACAATTTTAAAGCCACGCCATAAAAATTCTTCAACAAACACTAATTCTCTAGGAATAAATTTTAAAATTAAAAATCTTAGCAAAAATAACTGTAATAAAAGACAACCAAATGGAAATTATAAAACTAAAAAATACAACAACTGGAAAAAAGAAACTGACTAGATGGATTCAATATTAAAATGGAGATGACAGAGGATAGAAATGATGAACTTGAAAACAGATCAATAGAATTTATCAATCTAAATAAACAGAAAGCAGATTAAGAATTTACAGAGCTTCAGAATTCTGTAGACAGTAACAAAAGATGTAACATTAATATGACCCAAGTTCAAGAAGGAGAGGAGAAAAGAATGTAGGACTGAAAAATATGAGAAGAAATTCTAGAAGAGATCTACACCAAGATATAGCTTCATCAAACCTCTGAAAACTAAAAATGATGGGAAAAAAATCATAAAAACAGTCAGTGAGTAATAACACATTACCTGTAAAGAAAGATCAATTTAAATAACAATGAATTTCTCATTGGGAACCATGGAGGTTAGAAGGAAGTGGCACAGCAGTTTTTCAAGTGCTGAAGAACCATTAACTATGAATCTTCTAACCAGTAAAACTATTCTTGCAGGAATAAGAGAAAAGAAAGTCCTTCTCAGATAAAGAAAAACTAAGATAATTTGTTGTTTGCAGATCCATCCTTACAGGAAGCTCTTCAAACAGAAAGAAAACGATAAAACTAGAAGACAGAGTCATTCAGAAAAGAAAGAAAAGCAATGGAATGGGTAAAAAATAGAAGTCAGTACAATAGACTATCCTCCACCTCACGAATCTGATCATATTTTGTGGTTGAAGAAAAGGTTGTAACACCAACTGGTATATAGAGAGGAAACTCAAGTCCATTCTGTTTAAAATGTGGAGATGGTAAAAGGATCTAAATGGAAGTATGGCCTCTACCCTTCACTTGAAGTGGTCAAACACTGACACCAGTAGACTGTGATGCTCTATATGTATATGGTAATACCTAGAGCAATACTTAGAAAACTATACAAAGCGATATACTCAAACATATCATAAAGAGTTCAAAACGAAGCTCTAAAAATGCTCAAATAGCCCATGGGAAGGTAAGAAAAAAAGAGACAGAGCAATGAGAATCAGAGACAACGAACAGAAAACAAATAATAAAATGGCAGACTTAAACATATCAATAAGTGCTTTAAAAATGAATGCTCTAAATTCACAAATTAAAAGACAGAGATTGACAGAGCATGTAGAAAAGCACAACCCAAGGATATGCTGCCTACGAAAAACTCACTTCAAACATAGCAACAGAGAGAGGTTAAAAATAAAAGGATGGAAAAGACACATCATGCAAACATTAATTTTTTTTAAATTGGCAATGACTTTTTAGATTTGACACCAAAAGCAAAGGCAACAAATGCAAAAATAAACAAGTGGGACTATATCAGACTAAAAAGCTTCTGCACGGCAAAAGAAAACATCAACAAAAATGAAAAGGCAGCCTACAAAATGGGAGACTGCTACTGCTGCTGCTAAGTCGCTTCAGTTGTGTCCGACTCTGTGCGACCCCATAGACAGAAGCCCACCAGGCTCCACCACCCCTAGGATTCTCCAGGCAAGAACACTGGAGTGGGTTGCCATTTCCTTAGCCAATGCATGAAAGTGAAAAGTGAAAGTGAAGTCGCTCAGTCGTGTCCGACTCTTTGTGGACCTCATGGACTACAGCTACCAGGTTCCTCCGTCCATGGGATTTTCAAGGCAAGAGTACTGGAGTGGGGTGCCATTGCCTTCTCTGACAAAATGGGAGAAAATACTTGCAAATCATATATCTGATAAAGGGTTAATATCCAAAATATATAGCAACCTCAGTATATATTTAAAAATTTTAAATGGGCAGAGGATCTAAATAGATGCTTTTCCAAAGAAGACATACAGATGGCCAACAGGTACTTAACATCACTAATCATCAGGGAAATGCAAATCAAAACCATAATGAGATATCACCTCATATCTGTTAGAATGACTATTAGCAAAAAGACAAGAGATCATAAATATTGATGAGGATGTGGAGAAAGGGAACCATTGTGTGTGGGTGGTTGGATGAAAAGTGGTACAGCCACTATGGAAAATAGTATGGAGGCTCCTCAAAACATTAAACATAGAACTACCATATGAACCAACAATTCTACCCCTGGATATTTATCTGCATAAAACGAAAGCACTAACTCAAACATGTCCCCCAAACATTCATTGCACCCATGTTCATATACTAGCCAAGACATGAAAACAACGTAAGTGTTCACTGATAGATAATGGATACAGAATATTTGGTATATTTATACAATGGGGTCTTATTCAACCAGAAAAAGAATGAAGTCTTGCCATGTGGAACAATATGGATGAAACTTGAGGGCACTATGCTAAGTAAGATAAGTCAGAGAAAGAAAAACACTGTTTCACTTATATGTGGAATCTAAAAAACAAAACTGATATAAACAAACAAAAGCAAACTAAACTCACAGATACAGAGAACAGACTGGTGGTTGCCAGAGGCAGGAGCTAGGGGTGGAGAAACCGGGTGAAGGCCGTCAAAGGATGTAAAGTTCTAGTGATAAAAAAATAAGTCCTGGGAGAGGTAATATAAAGTATGGTGACCACAATTAATAATATTTGTACCATATATATTTTAAAATTGCTAAGAGAGTAGATCTTTTTTAAAAAAATTAATTAATCAATTAATTTTGGCTGTGTCAAGTCTTAATTGTGGCCCATGGGATTTTTGCTGGAGCACATGGGCTCAGCCAACATAGACCATGTCCTGGGTTATACAACAAATCTTAACAAATTTAAAAGGACTGAAATCATACAGAGTGTGTTCTCTGACCATAAGGGACTCAAACTAGAAATCAATAACAGAAAGACAACAAGAAAATCTCTGGATGCTTTGAAACTAAACAACTCACTTTTAAACAGTCCATGGATCAAAGGAGAAGCCTCAAAAGAAATTTTAAAAATATATCACTTTGTGAAAATGAAAACAATGAAGACACAACATATCAAAATTTGTGAGATGCAGCTAAAGAAGTGATGAGAAGGAAATTTATACAATTAAATGCTTACATTCAGAAAAAAGGAAAAGTCTCAAATAAATCATCGACACTCCCATCTCAAGAATATAGAAAGAGAAATTAAAAGCATACCAAAAAAAAAAAAAGAAAAGCCCACCTCTCTCCATGGAATTCTCCAGGCAAGAACACTGGAGTTGGTAGCCATTCCTTTCTCCAGGGGATCTTCCTGACTAGGGATCGAACCCAGGTCTCCTGCATTGCAAGCAGATTCTTTTCTGTCTGAGCCACCAGAGAAGCCCAGAGAAAGAAGTTAAAAGCATACAGATTGGGATGGAACAAATAAAACATTCTCTTATTTGCACATGACATGTTGTTGATGAGTAAAATCACAAGAAATTTACAGAAAAACAACAAAAACACCTCCTAGAGCTTATACATGAGTTCAGTACAGTTGTAGGAGACACCATCAACACACAAAAATCAATTGCATTTCTATATACTCACATGAACAAGTTAAAACTAAAATAAAGAATGCAATAGCATTTAAAATTGTACCAAATAAAATTAAATACTTAGGTATACATCCAATGAAACATGTAAAAGTTCTATTTGATGAAAATTATAAAATGCTGATGAAAGAAATCAGAGACCAAAACACCTGAAGAGACATACTATGTTCATTAACTGGAAGACACAACATAGTAAAGATGTGAAGTCTCCCTAAAATGATCTACAGGTTTAATGCAACTTCTATCAAATTCTCAGCAAGATTTTTTGTAGATGAAGTCAAATTTATTCTACAATTTATATGGGAAGATATAGGCCCTAGCTTGACCAAAACAATTTGAAAAAGAATACAGTGATAACCAAAGAAACAAAATAGAATTAAGTCATGAATGCAAATATAGAAGCTTGACATATGAGAGAGGTGACTTTAAAATGAGTGGACAAAAGAATTACTCAATAAATACTGTTGGGACTACTGACTACACATAGAAAAAAATAAAATCATTTCCCCCTACCATTTCACAGTATATATGAAAATAAAATCCTAAATGTGAAAAGCAAGATGTAAACACTTAAAAGACATAACAGAGGTAAATTTCTGCATCTGGCCATCATATACCACAAACAATTAGAAAATTGGACAAAATATACAAATCCACCATTTCCTTTTTTGTTTTTTAAAGCAACTTTTTTTTTTCTATTTTTTTCTCAGCCAGTTTTATCGAGATATAGTAATATGCTGCTGCTGTTTAGTCGCTAAGCCACGTCTGACTCTTTGTGACCCCATGGACTGAGCCTGCCAGGTTCTTCTGTCCATGGGATTTCCCAGCAAGAAACTAGAGTGGGTTGCCATTTCCTTCTCCAGGGAATCTTCCCGACCCATGTCAACAGGCGGATTCTTTACCACTGAGCAACTTGGGAATCCCCCAAATCACCTATTTGCTAACACCAAACAACAGGCAGTGCAGGAATGTGATGTCTGAGAGGAAGGAAACAGATCAAGTGGGCTCTGACAATCACTTTGGCTTTCTGCTTGGTGGCACCTTTGGACTGTGCCACAGGGGAAGGAATTATTCAAACAGAGCAAGGCACTCCTATTCAATTGAGAATACAGAGACAGAGTTCAGAGAAGTGAAGGAGACTGGAATTTTCAGGACACAATAGAGAAAGAGGAGCTATGTACAGTACAATCTCTAGAAATATGTATAGGCATTCCCTTGATTCTTTAGTTGTAATTAAACTGTATGTGAGACTCAAAGAGGCTGGATAAGGAGCAACTTATCCTGAAAAGAATAGTTATCAAGAAGCAATAAGTGGGAAAATTCCCAGAGCTCATGCAGAGCTGGAAGATGTTAGAATTTTAACAGGCAGAGTGGAGAGAATTCACTGAACACAGAGACCATTCTGTAAATACCCTAGAAGGAACACAGTGCAGTATCGGAGGCAAACGAGGCCTAGCAGAAAGACAACTCTTGACCCAACAAACATTAAAAAAAAAAAAAAAGCTTCAAATGATCCACAGGCAACTTGGTAGGTTGTCAAAATAAAACTTCACTTTCTTAAAAGGAAGACAACAAAATCCAGTCACTAAACAATGTCTGCTACTGCTAAGTTGCTTCAGTCATGTCCAACTCTGTGCAACCCCATAGATGGCAGCCCACCAATCTCCTCCGTCCATGGGATTTTCCAGGCAAGAGTACTGGAGTAGGGTGCCATGGCTTCTCCAATGCATGAAAGTGAAAAGTGAAAGTGAAGTCACTCAGTCGTGTCCGACTCTTAGCGACCCCATGGACTGCAGCCCACCAGGCTCCTCCGTCCATGGGATTTTCCAGGCAAGAATACTGGAGTGGGATGCCATTGCCTTCTCCGAAACAACGTCTAGCATCCAATAAAAATTATTAGGTATGTGAAAATGTGACCTATAACCATGAAAAAAATGAGGCAATACAATATACCAGAAATAATAGAGATGATAATATTATCAGGCAAAAATTTAATCAGCTATTTTTTAAATTGAAAGATTTAAAGGGAATATAGTGAGACTAATGGAATGCATAAAGAGAAAAGCCAAATGAACTTCTAGAGATGAAAAGTTATCTTCTGAAAGGAAAATTTCACTGGATGGGATTAATATCAGAATAGACACTGAAGAAGATAAAAACCAGCAAACATGAAGACAGAATTTGAAAGCATAGAAATAAATCTAAGCAGAAAGAAAAAACTTTAAAAAATGAACAGTTTCAGTGATCTGTAGAACAATATCAAGCAGCGTGGAAAATTGAACATGCTTGACCATCTTGACATAACTAACATTGATAGAACAGTACACTTAATAATGGATGAATACACATTCATTTCAAGTGCACTTTAACCAGTCACCAGAATAGACTATTGGCTATTATATAACACAAGCCTCAATAAATCTAAAAGGATTGAAATAATAGGTTTTTCTGATCATACTAAGTCACTTCAGTCGTGTCCGACTCTGTGAGACCCCATAGACAGCAGCCCACCAGGCTCCCCCGTCCCTGGGATTCTCCAGGCAAGAACACTGGAGTGGGTTGCCATTTCCTTCTCCAATGCAGGAAAGTGAAAAGTGAAAGTGAAGTCGCTCAGTCGTATCCGACTTTTCTGATCATACAATGTTAAATTAAAAATCAGTAACAATAGACATCTATTAAATACCTGAATATTTGTTAAATTAAATAATACAGTTTTAAATACTCAAAGAGTAAAGAAGAAATCACCCTGCTTATATACAGAGTACATCATATGAAATGCTGGGCTGGATGAATCCCAAGCTGGAATCAAGATTGCTGGGAGAAATATCAACAACCTCATATATGCAGATGATACAACTTTAATGGCAGAAAGTGAAGAGGAACTAAAGAGCCTCTTGATGAAGATGAAAGAGGAGAGTGAAAAAGCTGGCTGAAAACTAACATTTAAAAACCAAAGATCATGGCATTGGTCCTATCATTTCATGGCAAATAGACAGGGAAAATGTGTAAACAGTATCAGATTTCATTTTCTTGGGCTCCAAAATCAACACAGATGGTGATTGCAACCACAAAATTAAAAGACACTTGTTCCTTTTAATAGCTATGACAAACCTAGACAGCATATTCAAAAGCAGAGATATTACTTTGCCTACAAAGGTCCATATAGTCAAAGCTATGACTTTTCCAGTGGTCATGTGTGTATGTGAGAGTTGGACCATAAAGAAAGCTGAGCATTGAAGAATTGATGCTTTCGAATTGTGGTGTTGGAGCCTTGGACAGCAAGGAGATCAAACCAGTCAATTGTAAAGGAAATCATCCCCGAATATTCATTGGAAGGACTGGTGCTGAAGCTGAAGCTCCAATACTTTGGCCACCTGATGGGAAGACCTGACTCATTTGAAAAGACCCTGATGTTGGGAAAGATTGAGGGCAAGAGGACAAGGGGACGACAGAGGATGAGATGGTTGGATGACATCACTGAGTCAATGGACATGAGTTTGAGCAACCTCAGGGAGACAGTGAAGAACAGGGAAGCCTGGCATGCTGTTCATGGGGTCGCAAAGTCACATACAGCTTAGCAACTGAACAACAACAGAAGAAATCATAGTTAATTAAATGAAACTAGCTGAATTATTGGTACACAGCTAATATGGACTTGAGTGTAAATAGTGCTTAGCTGAAAACTAAGGTCTTTCAACGCATATATTTAGAAAATAAAAGTCTAAAGTTAAAAATCTATGATACCAGAAAAAGAAGGACAAATCAAACCAAAAGAAAATAGAATATAGGAAATAGTATAAAAAGATAAAACATAAACAAATTGAAGATAAAAAACAATAGAGAAAAATCAATGACATTAAAACATGATTTTTTTAAAAATCAATAAGATCTAAAAACTTCTGGTTAAATTGATCACAAAAAAGTGAAGATAATTACCAACACCATATGCAAAAGAAAAGTCATACTAAATAATATACAAACATTAAAAGAATAATGAGGAATATTATAAACATCTTTATGTCAATAAATTTTATGATGCAGAAAACTGGACAAGCTGCTTGAAAGATACAAAGAAACAAAACTGACTCAGTAAGAAACAGAGATTCTAAACAGTCCTCCAAATCTAGACAGCATATTAAAAAGCAGAGATGTCACTTTGCTGACAAAGGTCCATAGAGTCAAAACCATGGGGACTTCCCTGGTATCTCAGCTGGTAAAGAATCTGCCTGCAATACAGGAGACCTCAGTTCCATTCCTGGGTCAGGTTCCATTCCCTTGGAGAAGGGATAGGCTACCCACTCCAGTATTCTGGCCTGGAGAATTCCCTGGACAGAAGGGCCTGACAGGCTCCAGGCCATGGACTCGCAAAGAGTCAGGAATGACTGAGAGACTTTCACTTTCATGGTTTTTCCAATAGTCACGTATGGATGTGAGAGCTGAACCATAAAGAAGGCTGAGCACTGAAAGACTGATGCTTGTGAATTGTGGTGCTGGAGAAGACTCTTGAGAGTTCCTTGGACTGCAAGGAAATCAAACCAGTCAATCCTAAAAGAAATCAACTTTGAATATTCATTGGAAGGGCTGATGCTAAAGCAGAAGCTCCAATACTTTGGCCATCTTATACAAAAGCCAACTCATTGGAAAAGACCCTGATGCTGGAAAAGATTGAAGGCAAAAGGACAAGAGGGCAGCAGAGGATGAGGTTGCTTGATAGCATCACCTACTAAGTGGACGTGAATTTGAGCAGATTTTAGAAGATAGTGAAGAACAGAGAAACCTGGTGTGCTTCAGTCCATGGAGTCGCAGTCTGATATGATTAGCAACACAACAACATTTAAAACTGACAAAATTACTGGGCCTAGGTGGCTTCACTGATTATTTCTGTGAAACACTTAAGAAATCATTTATCAGTTCAGTTCAGTCACTCAGTCGTGTCCGACTCTTTGCGACCCCATGAATCGCAGCACGCCAGGCCTCCCTGTCCATCACCAACTCCCGGAGTTCACTCAGACTCACGTCCATCGAGTCAGTGATGCCATCCAGCCATCTCATCCTCGGTCGTCCCCTTCTCCTCCTGCCCCCAATCCCTCCCAGCATCAGAGTCTTTTCCAATGAGTCAACTCTTCACATGAGGTGGCCAAAGTACTGGAGTTTCAGCTTTAGCATCATTCCTTCTGAAGAAATCCCAGGGCTGATCTCCTTCAGAATGCTGGTTGGATCTCCTTGCAGTCAGGATACATAAATTTTTTCCAGAAAATACAGAAGAAAGGAACCACTTCCCAACTCATTTTATGAAGCCAATATTATAATTGGCAGTATTATAATTGCACCTGATAATGCAGCCATGAAATTAAAAGACGCTTACTCCTTAGAAGGAAAGTTATAACCAACCTAGACAGCATATTAAAAAGCAGAGACATTACTTTACCAACAAAGGTCCATCTAGTCAAAGCTATGGTTTTTCCAGTAGTCATGTATGGATGTGAGTGTTGGACTATAAAGAAAGCTGAGCGCCAAAGAACTGATGCTTTTGAACTGTGGTGTTGGAGAAGGCTCTTGAGAGTCCCTTGGACTGCAAGGAGATCCAACCAGTCCATCCTAAAGATCAGTCCTGAGTGTTCATTGGAAGGACTGATGTTGAAGCTGAAACTCCAATACTTCAGCCACCTGATGTGAAGAGCTGACTCATTTGAAAAGACTCTGATGCTGGGAAAGATTGAAGGCAGGAGGAGAAGGGGACAACAAAGGATGAGATGGTTGGATGGCATCACTGACTCAATGGAGGTGAGTTTGAGTAGACTCTGGGAGTTGGTGATGGACAGGGAGGTCTGGCATGCTGTGGTCCATAGGGTCGCGAAGAGTTGGACATGACTGAGTGATGAACTGAACTGAAACCAAACACATACATTATAAGAAAAGAATACTCCAGGCTGATATACTTCATTAACATTGGTGTATATGTCTTCAACAAAATACGAGCAAATTAATTCCAATAATAGATGACCAAATGTGGTTTTCCTGAGGAATGTTAGATTGGTTTAACATTTTAAAAATCAATGCAATTCATTTTGTTAATGGAATAAAGGAGAAAAATTCATATGACCATCTCAATAGATGCAAAAAGAAGCTTTTGACAAAATTCATCATTCACTTATGAAAAAGAAAAAACTCAGCAAATAAGGACTAGAAAGGAACGTCTTGAGTATTGGGCTACACCTAACATCATAATGAATGTTTTCATTCTGAGGTCAGGAATAACAAGATTTCCACTCTCACCCCACTTCTATTTAACACTGTATTGAATATCCTAGTCAATGCAATAAGGTAAGAAAATTTTAACACAGACATCTTGTTTAGGAAGAATTTTTTCTTCAAAGATGACATAATATCATACAGGAAAATCCTAAGAAATGTTCAAAAGCCTACTAGAAATAATAGATGAATTTAGTAAAGCCTCAGAGTTAAATTCAGTATTAAAAACCCAGCTTTTTTGCATATTAGCAACAAACAATTGAAAAGTTAAGTTTTTAAAAATTGACAATAGCACCTAAAACCTGAAATTATATAGGACTAATTTTAACAATGGGAGCTTCTCTGGTGACTCAATGGTAAAGAATCCACCTGCCAATACAAGGGACTCACGTACGATCCCTGAGTCAGGAAGGTCCCCTGCAGAAGGAAATGGCAACCCACTCCAGGATTCTTGCCTGGGAAGTCCCATGGACAGAGGAGCCTGGTGGGCTACAGTTCATGAAACTGCAAAGAGTTGGACACAATTTAGTGACTGTATGTGTGTATGTCTGTGTGTCTGTGAGTTTAGTCACTCAGTTGTATCCAACTCTTTGAGATGCTTTGACTGTGGGATTCTCCAGTCAAGAATACTGGAGTAGGTTGCAATGCCCTTCTCCGGAGGATCTTCCCAACCCAGGAATTGAACCAGCATATCTTGTGTCTCCCACTGAATCATTGGGAAGCCTAAACAACAACAAATGTAACAATAGATTTTCAAGACTTTTATATTTAACACTATAAAACACTTGAGATAAATTAAAGAAGACCTAAATAAGTGGAGAAATACTCCATGTTTATTGTTTGAAGACTCAATATAAAGTGTCAATTCTTTCCAAGTGGATCTACAGATTCAAAACAATCCCAATTAAAAATGTCAGTGGGCTTTTATGTTTGGGTTGAATGGGACAAGTTTACTCCAAAATTTATATGGAAATGTAAAGGTCTAGAACATCCAAAACAATTTTGAAAAAAAAGAAGAGAAAAGTTGGAGGACTTGTGCTAACTGACTTCAAGACGTGTGGTAAAACGATAGTAACAAAGACAGCACAGGGTTTCCTTGGTGACTCAGCGGTGAAGAATCTGACTGCCAATGCAAGAGACAGGAGTTCAGTCCCTCATCCGGGAGGATCCCACATGCTGTGGAGCAGCTAGGCCCAGAGCCGCAACTACTGAGCCCAGGTGTTACAACTACTGAGCTCCCATACCCAGAGTCCACATACCGCAACGGGAGAAGGCACTGTAATGAGAAGCCCAAGCACCAAACTAAAGAGTAGCCCCCCACTTGCCCCGACTAGATAAAAGCCTGTGTAGCAACAAAGACCCAGCCCAGCCAAAAATGAATAAATAAATAACTTTCTTTAAAAAGGACAATTGGTGTCAGGATAGATGTATAGATAACTGGATATAGATTCTGAAAAACAGATCAGAACAGAGGTCCAGAAATAGACCCACACTTAAATAGTTACTTGATTTTTTTTTCCCTTTCAGTTACTTGATTTTTGACACAAGTTCTAAGATTATTTGATTGGGAAAATGACAGTCTTTACAGCAAATGGTGCCAGACCAATTGGACATGTGTAGGGGAAAAAATGGCACCCCACTCCAGTACCGTTGCCTGGAAAATCCCATGGACGGAGGAGCCTGGTGGGCTACAGTCCATGGGGTCGATGAGGGTCGGACACGACTGAGTGACTTCACTTTCACTTTTCACTTTCGTGCATTGGAGAAGGAAATGGCAACCCACTCCAGTGTTCTTGCCTGGAGAATCCCAGGGATGGGGGAGCCTGGTGGGCTGCCATCTATTGGGTCACACAGAGTCGGACACAACTGAAGTGACTTAGCAGCAACAGCAGCAGGGGAAAAAAATCAGCTCAACCCTTATCTCACAACTTACACAAAAATTAACTTGAAATAGATTCATAGACCTAAATGGAAAATATAAAATGATAAAATCTACAGTAGTAAACTTAGGAGAAAATCTTTGCAAGCTGGTAGTAAGCAAAGATGAGTTGAATAAGACATATTTTCTTTTCATAAAAGACAGTTCTGACAAACTAGATTTTATCAAAATGAATAAAAAAATTTCTGCTTTCTGAAAGACACTGTCAAAAAATAAAAATTCAAGACATAAGTGGAGAGTAAATGTTCTTAACACACGTCTTACAAAGGACTTCATAATATCTACAAATGGTTCAATAAGACAACCCAAAATGAAAATGAGAAAAAGATATGAACAGACATTTCACAGGCCAAGAAACACACGAACAGATGTTCAACATTATTCATCACTAGGGAAATATCAATTAAGACCACAATAAGATACCACTAAACACCCACTAGGAGAAGGCAATGGCACCCCACTCCAATACTCTTGCCTGGAAAACCCCAAGGACGGAGAAGCCTGGTAGGCTGCAGTCCATGGGGTCGCTAGGAGTCAGACACGACTGAGTGACTTCCCTTTCACTTTTCACCTTCATGCATTGGAGAAGGAAATGGCAACCCACTCCAGTGTTCTTGCCTGGAGAATCCCAGGGACGGGGGGAGCCTGGTGGGCTGCCATTTATGGGGTCTCACAGAGTTGGACACGACTGAAGCAACTTAGCAGTAGCAGCAGCAGCAGCAGCAGCAGCAAACACCCACTAAAATGGGTTAAAATTAAAAAGACTGACCATACCAAGTTTTGGTAGAGCAACTAGAACTCTTTTATATTTCAGAAGTGTAAAATGGTTCAATTTGTTTGCAAACAGCTAGCAGTTTTCATAATAGTGTTAAACATATACTTATATATGAATCAGTAATTCCACACCTATAGATTTACCTAAGAAACAGCAAAATGTATATACATAACAAATATGGGTACACAAATGTTCATAGCAGCTTTATTCATAATAGCCCTATTGGAAATAAACGTGTAACAGATTTACTGGAAAAATAAATTGTGTTATATCCATACAATGGAATACTACTCAGCAGTAAAAATGGTGTACATGTGACAGCATGGATGAAGGTCAAAATCATGATGCTGAACAAGAAGAAGCCAGAAGTCTATCTGTGTGCCATGTATTTTATTGATATGAAATCTGGAAAAGTTAAGCTCATTTATAGTGACAGAAAGTTGATGGGTCATTGCCTAGGGTTGGAGAGTAGGAAGGCAGTTTGTCTGGGCACATATGAGGTAACATTCTATAGTTTCTTTGGGGGGCAGGGTTACAATGTTGTATACATTTGTCAAAATGCGGCAGGCACTACACTTCAAATGGGTGCATTTTATTGTGTGTAAATTACGTATCAATCCATTTGAATTAAGAAGAAGTATAGGAAAATAATTTTGTCATTGAGGTTACAGAAGGATTTTTTTGAATAAAATAGAAAAATTACAAACCACAAAAGAAAGAGAGACTTTTACCACATTAAAATTTTAAAGTTCTGCACATCAAAAGACACCACCAGCAATGTTAAAAACCAAACCAAAATAAACAAAAAAAGCCACAGTCCAGTCAAAAGAAAACCCAAGTCCACAAGCTTGGAGGAGATATTTACAACCCCTATAACAACAACAACAACAAATATCATATCCAGAGTATTTCACAAACTGTTATAAATAAGAAAAATATGAATAATCTAATAGAAAGAAGTCAGGATATCATCAGGCAAATCATAGGTGAGATAAAAAGAAGAAAGTCCATAAATATGTGAAAAGATATTCAAGCTTACTATTAAATAGGGCAACATAAATAAGAATGGCGAAATGTAACAATCATCTGATGACATCAGCTGTTGGAAGGATGTTAGAAATGGGACCAGTTCTGTGTTCCCTGTGGGACTGTACCTTCATAGCAGAATTTGGAGGTGAATTGGGCAAGAACTCAGCAAGCTGAAGATGCACTAACCCATCACCTGCAAGTTCTGCTTTTAGCTACATTCCCCAGAGTGCCCAAGGCTGGGTGCACAAGGACATTCTAAAATGTGTTACCTGCAGCATTGTCTATTAGCCTCAAACTGGGACTATCCTAAACTTTCATTAACTGAGCAATGGATAAATAAAATGTAGTACATGTATACACCTGGCTGATTCACATTATTGTACAGCAGAAACTAACACATTATAAAGCAATTATATTCCAATGAAAAAATGTAGTACAGTCATATGATGAAATATATTCAGTAATTAAAATGAATAACCTAGATCTGGACACATCACCACGATATACATTTTATATATAGAGAGAGAGATGGTGGAAGAGCAAGCTACAAAAACTGCCCCAGAAATGGAGGTGCTTAGCAGGACCCTGAGAGAAGCGTTCCCACTTTATAGAGATAAAAGGGGGACCTGCTGGGCGATAAGGCATTCCTCCAGACTGGGACTTCTCAACAGAGACCCGGTCCAAGCTGTTCAACAGCAATGCAGGTCTTTTGAATGTGTGGGATGCTGCTGCTGGCCTCCCGTCTCACCCGTGGCAATAAGATATGAACAAGTGCCGGAAAGCGTTGTGATCCCACACAACCCGCGATGCAGAATTCCAGATGAGCAGGCCCACAGGGCCTCCTGCGCCACACCACATCACAACCTCGCTTCCGTGTTTCTTCTCCACTCCCATTCCACTTACTTAGGCTCCACGGACTTGCTTTGAGGTTTGACACTTTCACATTTTTAATATAAATTCAGATTCTTAAGACACTAGCATCAAATAAGAAGAAAAAGAAAAAAGAAAAAGCTACTTCCTAGTTTTCCAATTGCCCTTTGTCTCCAAAAACGACATGCATAGAAGAGTAGCTCGTATGTTGAAAACTTTTAACTCAAAGAGAAATCTGCTTTTTTTCCTTCCCATGCACTCTGACCTCAATAATCCCAAACGAGTTTATGGATGAAGCCTCGCTGTGATTTTAAACATGTGACTTCTGATCCCCCTTTTGAGGCTAGGGTGTAGGAAGGTGGGGCATGGGGATGACCGCGGTTTGTCTCTGACCAGGACCCTACCTGAGTCTTTGTCTTCTGTGGGGAATATAAAAAGCAACAGAATGGGCAAAGCAGATGAAGGCCCTTTTTTGTACCCATCAGAGAACACTGCTGAGAAATGAGACCTACTTCCCCTTCTCCGGAGAGCCAAGCCTGCTCCTCTTGGCCTTCCACATCCCTCTTTACCCGGCTCTCCACCCTCAGGGCTGGCCCAGGTGGTCCGCATTAATGGGTTCCTCTGCCTCTGGCTTTTAGTGGAGGTTCAGCCCCCAGGGATTCTCTGGCTCAAGATTGGAAAGAGAGAGGGCATTTATCCCCTATGGGGCCACCCTTACTAAAGGTTACTCCCCAGAGGAGCTTCACACAAGCCCACTCACAGCCAGCTTCTTGTGACAATATCCCAACAGTGAAATAAACCTTCATTGTCATCATCTTAGCAATCTCTCTCTATTAAGAAGAAAACTTGGTCCTTCCTCCTCCTGCATCTTTCTCCTTTACTTTCACATGGAACACTTCTCATGCTTCTGGTCACCAGATGTGTGTGTGTGGTGGGGCGCAGCGGGGGGTGGTTCCCACAGCAAGCAAGTCTGCACCATCAGCAGAATGTCCTACCATTTAACTCAGTTCTGCCACAGTCAACCTGAAGATATTGTCAGATCCCACGGTTAAGGGCTCAGTCTCAACCTGAAGATATTGTCAGATCCCACAGTTAAGGGCTCAGTCTCACAAGGCTGCCCCACCCCCCACCCTACCTTCAGAGGCCGGTTACAAGTCCAGGTTGCCACCTGTGCTTCTGACGGATCAGCTATAAATCAGAAGCTCCCATGACTCTCTCTTTGTTGTTACTATACTATTGTTCAGTCACTAATTCGTGTCCAAATTTGTGACCCCAGGGACTGCAGCACTCCAGGCTTCACTATCTCCCAGAGTTTGCTCAAATTCATGTCCATTGAGTCCATTCATGTTAGGTACTACCTCATCCTCTGCCACCCCCTTCTCTTTTTGCCTTCAATCTCTCCCAGCACTGGGGTCTTTTTCAGTGAGTCAGCTCTTTGAATCAGGTGGCCAGAGTATTGGAGCTTCAGCTCCAATAATCCACAACCCTCTCTTTGGGCTCAATTTGCTAGAGCAGCTCACAAAACTCAGGAAAGTGGTTACTTATATTTACCAGGTTATAAAAGGATATGATAAATATGATGAGCAGCCAGATATAGAGACACACGGGGCAAGATCCAGGAGGGTCCCAAGTCCAGGAGCTTCTGAGTCCGTAGAGCTAGGGTGCTTCACCCTCCTGGTATGTGGATGTGTTCACCAATCTGGAAGTTCTCTGAACCCTGTACTTTTGGGATTTTTTGTGGTGGCTTCATCAGACAGACATGATCTATCATTAACTTCATTTTCTTCCTTTTCAAGAGAATCAGGGGTGGGGCTGAAAATTCCAAGCTTCTAATCATGGCTTGGTCTCTCTGGTGGCCAGTTGTCATCCAGGAGCACCGCCTCCCAGCCCCTGCCCTGCCCAGAGTCACTTCATTAGAACCAAAGACACTCCTGCTACTGCTGCTAAGTCACTTCAGTCTTGTCCTACTCTGTGCGACCCCATAGACGGCAGCCCACCAGGCTCCCCCGTCCCTGGGATTCTCCAGGCATAACACTGGAGTGGGTTGCCATTTCCTTCTCCAATGCATGAAAGTGATAAGTGAAAGGGAAGTTGCTCAGTTGTATCTGACTCTTCGCAACCCCATGGACCGCAGCCTACCAGGCTCCTTTGTCCATGGGATTTTCCAGGCAAGAATACTGGAGTGGGGTGCCATCGCCTTCTGCGAAGACACTCCTATCACCCAGAAAATTACCAGGGCTTCAGGAACCTCAGGACAGGAACCAAAGGCAAAGACCAAAACATATTTTCTGTTATCTCACACTCTCTGTCTCCTTCCACTCATTCATTTACAGCATCTATTTATGCAACACCCATCATGTTCTCAGCATTGGGAGGCTGACAAGGAGGAGCTGGATGCAGTTCCTGCCTTCCTTAGAATGTGATGTGTCTGGGAGAGAAGTGCAGGTACAGAGCTGGGATGGTCACAAGGAGAGGAGGGCTGGGCATTCCTAGGTAGTAATTTCAGGCACTCGAGATTCAGAGCAGTTGCCTCACCTGCAACTTCTACACGTGCCTCGGCATTGGAGGCAGGTGTACAAGTTGGAAAACAACCCCTTCCCTTCCCTATTGAAGATTACGGTCTACTAGGGGGTATGCGGGCTTCCCTGGGGGCTCAGTGGGTAAAGAATCTGCCTGCAATGCAGGAGACCCCAGTTTGATCCCTGAGTCAGGAAGATCCCCTGGAGAAGGAACCCACTCCAGTATTCTTGCCTGGAGAATCCCATGGACAGAGGAGCCTGGTAGGCTACAGATCACGGGATTACAAGAGTCGGACATGACTTAGGGACTAAACCACCACCACTACAGGGGAATGTCAGCTGAGTGGGGCTGTCTGATGAGGAAGGATTTCTGGTGGGGAAGCAGCCCGTGGGCACAGGGGAGAGTGGAGAAGGAGGGAGTCCAATGCTCTATCACACCAGGAAGGGGCTCCTGTAGTGAAAGGCCTTGAAAGTGTTTACAAAATAGAGTGGCTTCAAATAATATGAAACACTGCTCCTGAACTCTTGAGTCACCCAGAGACTAATCAGCTCCTACATGCGTGTGTGTGCTCAGCCATGTACGACTCTTTGCGACCCCATGGGCTGCAGCCCGCCAGGCTCCTCCATCCATGAGATTTCTCAGGCAAGAATACTGGAAAGGGTTGCCATTTCCTTCTCTAGGGGATCTTCCTGACCCAGGGATTGAACCCGTGTCTCCTGCATTCCATGGCAGCAGGTTCTTCACCACTGAGCCACCAGGGAAGCCCAACCAGTTTCCGACTAGTATTCAATGGCTAGGAAGTTACCACCTGGTTCCCCAGGAGCCTTGGGACCAGCTCCGTAAGAAACACCTGTAAGTAGACCCACGAGTGATGCATACGGGCTGCCTTCTTGGGAGAGCTTGGCCCACTCTTCCTTTTCATTCAACCCAACAGCAAAACCCGTAGTCACAAACCAATCTACCAACAAATGTTACCCACCATCTTTGCCTGTGCTGCTACCCTGACCAAGTCCCTGCCCTGCAGGGCCCCTGCCTTCAGCCCAGCATGAAACCATCTGTCAGAGGTGCAGAAGGAACTCCACAAGGAGGAGGTGACCCCTTCAATGGAGGTGATCAGTGGGGTGGAGACAGAATGGTGCCCCGAGGCCAGGTGGAGTTTGGCGAGGTGGTAGTAATAGTAATCATAATGCTGATGGTGATCAACGCATCACAGCTAATCATCAGTAGCCGTGGCCCAGGTGCTGTGCTAAGGGCTTCGTGTGAATCTTTCCCTCAGTCCTCTCTGAACTCTGCAGGGGAGACAATGAGGAAACTGAAATGAAACAGGTAAGGTACCTGCCTGAGGTAACTCTGGGGTGGGTACTCTTCACACCAGTGCCATGGGGACTTGAGGGAAAATTCTGCACAGAGAGGGCTTCCCAGCTGGCTTGGTAAAGAACCCATCTGCAATGCATGAGGCACAGGTTCGGTCCCTGGGCTGGGAAGATCCTTGGAGGAAGGCATGGTAACCCACTCCAGTATTCTTGCCTGGAGAATTCCATGGACAGAGGAGCCTGGCGGGCTGCAGTTCGTGGGGTCACACAGAGGTGGACATGACTGAAGCAACTGAACACACACACACACCTGTGCAGAGAGCACAGCATTGGTGATGACTGTGGACAAGAGTGGGCAGCACAAAGCGGGTTTGGAGATGGGCAGGAAGCCAGTTCAGCCAGGGCAAAGGCTGGGTGAGGGGCATTGAGGAGCCCTCTGGTGAGTGCTTCCAGGGTCAGGGCTGGAGGGGGAGGCAGTGGGCTGGGGGGAGACCCCAGGAGGGCAACCCTGCTGGCTGTGGCGCTTCAGGCAGAAGTGGCTGCCTTGTCAGCCCCTTTTCATTCACATAAAGCTGTGTTTGTTTCCATTTATCTGCTTGGCTTTTCAGCCAAGATGCTGTTAGAAAAACATATTGCTCTAATTTAATCCACATGTGCATCCCCAGGACAGACTCTAAAAGGAAACTTCAGGTCCTGAGTCTCAGGCCCAAAGCTCCAGCCCTGTGGATGTGGCAGGGAAGGGTTGTGGTCTTGGGACTGACCCAGACTCACCTTTCAGGGTCCCCCTAAGCGAGTCTGCACCCTGCTGTGTCCTGAGCAAGTAGGAGAGGAGTGTCATGGGAAAGCAGGCTTGCAAGGAAGCCTCTATGGCCTGTACCCTGTAGGACAGAGCGGGCAGAGGGACTGGGCATGAGAGGTTTGACTTCCCATCACCTTCTTCTACTCCCTTCCCCAGGAACAAGGTCTTAAAAGTCAAGCAGAGGTGACATGAGATAATTTATCCGATTGCTCGGGGGAGATGCTGTCTGCAGGATGGGCCCGGGCCAGGGCTCTATGATGTGGCAGAAGAACACAGGTGGTATATACAGAATCTAAAAACGTGATGCAGGTGAACTTACTTACAAAACAGAAGCAGACTCACAGACAAAAAAAAACAGACTTATGGTTATCAAAGGTGAGAGTGGGGAGGGATAAATTAGGAGTTTGGGATTAAAATTTATATACATAAAGTAGATAACTATAGCACAGGAAACTATACTCAATCTCTTGTAATGGAAAAGAATCTAAAAAAAGACTATATAGGGCTTTCCTGGTGGTCCAGTGGTAAAGAACTGACGTTGCAAAGCAGGGGACACCAGTTCGATCCCTGGGCGGGAAAGATCCCATATAGTACAGGACAACTAAGTCTGTGGCCAGAATACTGAGTCCGTGCTCTAGAGCCCTCAAGCCCTAGAGCCCGTGCTCCGCACCAAAAAAGCCACCGAAATGAGAAGCCCGTGCACCGCAACTTGAAAGTAACCCCAGACACTGCAACTAGAGAAAGCTCGCGTGCAGCAGTGAATACCCAGTACGGCCAAAATAGGTAATTATTTGTTAATTTTTAAATGAAGAATACATAAATATATACACGTATAACTGAATCACTGCTGTATACCTGAAGGAACACAACGTTGCAAATCAATTATATTTCAATTTTTTTTAAAAAAGAGCAAGAACACGTGAAATCTGTGCCAACACCTGGCTGTGTGTTGTGGGCCATGGTTTCAGAAACTGGTCTCGCAGCCCCACCTCACTGGCAGGAAGCCAGCAGGGAACAAAGCCAGGGCACTCATTTCAATACTGCCGTCAAATTCTGCTTCCGTCACAGAACTTATTTTGAATATAATTATTCGGAGGAACCCGTTGCCACAAATCAGGAAGCAGGACCTCTCGCACACAGATGTTTACTCCTGACTGGGACAGGAGACACAGCATAGGACAGAGCCTAAGCGTCTGACTTCGACTCACAGTCTAGGCCCTTCAGGTGGCTTCTGTGCCAGGGTCTCAGTGAATGAATGAATCCACACAGAAACACTGCTCCTCCTTCCCCAAGTTGGCCACCTCTGGAGTTGTTCCCTCTACTCCAAAACTTGCCGTCTACTTGGTCTGGCCTTGGATTCCAAGCAAAGGCACATTTAGACACCTGTATATAAAGAAACTGATGTCTGAGGCAGCACGGGAACGTTCACACAAGCTTACACTTCGGACCCCTTTCACACTTGTGGTTTCCAAGAGTTGGGTCCACCCTCTAGCGAGGAAGGGCCAGGACCTGCCCTCAGAACCCATGTGGGTGGCAACTTAGAGGACGTGGCTGGGAAGATGGGATTTGGACAGCTAATTAATTTTTTGGAATTATACTAAAATGCATTCCATCAGAAGCAGCAGAGGAAATGAAACCAGTATGGGAGAACATCAGCATGGAATGGGTTTCCATTTACTGTCCACAGACTGGAGAACAGTCCTTGTTCATGTCTCTGACCAGGCTGTCTTGGCAGGGTCCCCTCTGCCAAACACAGGGCAGGGCTCCCTGGGGTCTTAGACTGAAAGTTTTGAAATCTCCTGGCCACCGACTACACCTCTCAATCTGAAGACAGGGGTCCGGATGCAGGCCGGAGGCTGCTATCAGGAGCCTTCTTTAGGATGGAAGGGTCTAGGAGACCTTCCTGAGCATGACGGGACCCCAAGCGGCCCTCCCTAGATGGGCAAGGTGAGGGACGTCATTCTGGATTTCTCAAGGACTGGTGTCCAGGGCAGGCTTGAGCCTTGTGGCCCTGTAGGGGTGACTTAGCCCAATTCCTGGCCAATTCTTTGATGATCTTCACACAAAGGAGCTAGTGGGCTACCACAGTGGGAGACACTTAGCAAGAACCCAGGGCCAAGAGCAGGCAGAGGGCAGAGACCCAGAGGCTAGACCAGCACACATTCAGCCCTGCGCTGCTGGATGGATCCAAAGTGAAGGTCCATGCGTGCAGCTGTGAGCTCACCACCTGGGGGGTAAAGGCAAGGAGGCCCCCAGATGCAACATCAGATCTAGTACCAGAAACAAGCTACCCACTTAGACTCCAAGGAGAAAACCCGGCCCCTCGTGAACTCCGGGCACCCGGATATAAAAGGCACTTTACTTCCTTATTGGTGCCTCAGACAGTAAAGAATTTGCTTATTGTTCAGGAGATCCCGGTTCGATCCCTGGGTCGGGAAGATCCCCTGGAGAAGGGAATGGCAACCCACTCCAGTATTTTTGGCTGGAGAATTCCAAGGACAGAGGAGCCTTGTGGGGCTACAGTCCATGGAATCACGAAGAGTTGAACATGACGGAGCAACTAACACTTTCACGCCCTTTACTTCCTTATTGGGCTGTGCTGAAATGTCGGTTTATCAGATTGGTCTTTCCCGGTCCAGTGACCAATCTTTATTGGAAGGAAACCACCTTTCACCATTAACAAAGTTGGTGACAGTGATACAAATGTGCTCCCTGCTCACAGGCATCAAGGCCACCCAGGTTCCTCTGATAGAAACTTTCTTAGGGCTTGACAAGAATTTGATGTGATTCTTTTTCCTGTGAAGGGCTGGGCCTCTCGACACAATGCTATATAGTAACCCTATAATCTTGGGCCTCAGTCAAAACATATTTCAACAACATATTCTGGTCAATAAATGAATGTTTATTTTAAAACAATTTACTATGGCTTTTTTTTTTTTTTTAAGAGGGTGAGAGAACAGAATTTCTTGGGGCTAGATTTCTCCTTGCCCCTAAGTGGTTCTCTCTACCAGAAAGGCTGTGTCATATGCTCAGGTCATAATTAACCACAGCGTTGCTTGGGAGAAAGGGACAATGAGGGGGCTTTTGACAAAGAGTTAACAGATGTCATTTCAGAGGCGGCTGGCCCGCTGCTGCCAGGTCATTTGGTGGATGGAAGCTGATTTTGCTGCTGTCGTAAACAGAGAGTGGTAATAATTATATGCAGGCTGCATTAGGCATAACAGATTGGATGTATAACATTCTGCTAAAAACCAGCTCGTATCCTGTTTCTCGACATACAATGGAAACGACCCCTGGTTCCTAGTTTTGAAAGTCGTCTCCCAGGATTCTTAGACTTTCTGATTGAGAAATAGGTCATGTTCTTTCAGGGCTAATTCTGCTGAGGTCCGGGGACAGCAGAGATCTCTGCCCTAGAACAAGTACGGGCACACTTCAGCGAGCCAGCATCACCGCCCCGCCGAGTCGCCTTTTTCCATTTGAAAAATGAAAGAATTAAATTCAAAACAAACAACTTCAATTTAACACCAAACTACAGGATAACCAATCTTAAAAATGTCACAGCGTAATGGATCTTAATACCCACAGAAAACACAAAAACAGCACCATTGTTCCCCAGCAAGGCAGAGCAACCTCGTAGAATTTCAGTGAAGGAGAAAGAAGGGAAAAACACCTTATTACTTCCAACCCCTGCGAGCCATTTTGGTCTCCAAAGGTTTTAGGCTGCCCGAGGCCGTGTGTCTGCAGTGTTTCGGGAAATGACTTGCCTTTGCACGAACGCTGCTCGGTTCTGCAGCGAGGCTGCCTGCCCCGGAGCTGCGCCGCTCCATTTCTGGTTAACTCTTCCTTCCCGGGCCCGCCGCTCGCAGGAGCAGTGTGGACAGGGCTGGTGGCGGGCGGTCAAGGCCCAGGGATGCCAAGGCCGTGGCTACTCGGCCTCCTGTGGGGCAGCCAGGGACTCGCCCAAACCGCAGCCGCTTCTCAAAGGTGGCGGCTCTGGCAGAAAGGCCAGTTATTCCCTTTGCTCTTTGGAGAATCGATCTTCGAACTAAGCTATAAAGCAGCTGTCATGAAACACAACACAGCTGAAGCCAGGGGACAGAAGTGGGACTTTGTGGGCCAAGACTGGCTGATCCAGCCTCTAGGGACCCTGGGTAGGAACAGCTCACTGTCTCTGCCACCGGCCGGGCAGGACTGTCTTCTGAGTGTGGTGCCAGCAGGCTCCAGCCTGTTCCCAAAGCAGAACTTGGGGTCAAGGACACCGGCCTCCCCCACTGGCTGAGGGAAGCAGAGGAAGAGAAACACATTGGGACTGCACATCTGAGCAGGGAGACAGGCAGCAAACCGCGTAGCACTTAAGAGGTTAACACAATTCCTAAGTGTTCGGCAATCACTGCAATTTAGTGCCATTTCGATTATTACACAATAAACAGACCATGTTGTCTGGAAGCAAATTTTTATGAGTATAGCTGAAGGGGCTGCAACTTATTTAGCTGCTGAAACTCGAAGGGAAAGAGCATTTCCGAATGCTAACACCACAGATCAGAAACCCAGGTAGCAGCAAAGGGTTATGCTTAGGTCACAGCTCCGGCAACACTATACCCTGACCTTTTCAAATGAGGGTGTCGTTAAAAGGCAACCAAGTTCAGCCAAGTGTTCTTTAAACAGAACCATGTTAATAACAATATTGTTGAGTTTCAGAGTGAAAGATTTGGGAATTTTCAGAAACATGTTATGTTCAGGAAAGAACATCATGTTAACATGGGTTGGGAATATGTAAACCGTTTTGCCTGTCTCGAATATACATTACACACACACACACACACACATGCACTCACACACACGCACACATACACGGAGGTATGCATGCACACCAAAACCAGCCAATTCATAGATACTAGCTATGGCTGTATTTTACAGGTGAAAAGTGAAAGTGTTAGTTGCTCAATAGTGTCTGACTCTTTGCGACCCTATGGACTGTAGCCAACCAGGCTCCTCTGTCCATGGAGTTCTCCAGGCAAGAATACCAGAGTGGGTAGCTGTTCCCTTTTCCAGGGAATCTTCCAGACCCAGGGATTGAACCTGGGTCTTCTGCATTGCAGGTGGATTCTTTATTGTCTGAGCCACCAGGGAAGCATTTTAGAGGTACTTGGGTGTAATGTTCACAAAGGAGATCAAATTCCTAACATAACAAGGATGGAAACATTTAATCTGGAAAAGGGGGTTGGAGGAGAGTCTGAGACCCTCCAAGTCTGTGCAAAGTCTCACTGCACACAGACCTTCAAGGGGCCCTTGTTCTTCCCACCCCACCTTCCACCCCACAAGGCATGCAGAAGTTCAGATCCGGGGAGGAGGACAGCCCTGCCCCAGTTCCACCATGGAGGAAAGAAATCACCCCAGACGCACTTCAGGACTCTTGGTTCAAATGGGCACATATGCACACAGCCTTTGTTTACACTAAGGCTTGCCAAGGCCTCTCACCTTCACAAGATGTCTGAAGCAACTAAGCATGGAGGTTGTTCTTCTTACCCCCAGTTAACAGATGAGATGATTGAGGCTCCGCCCAAGAAGCAGCAGCTTTGTTAGCACCCCAACAACGGCTCTATCTCAGGAACTCCTCCCTGAATCCCAGAAGGAAGGTCTAGGCTCCCTCCTTCAGGAGAACTGGCTGGACAAGCTTGTAGCAAACCACTGACCCAAAGAGCCTGGGACCCCTCACTACACAAGGTCCCTGGGACCCAAGGAGCTTAATGTGGGCAGCATGGGGGAAGGGCAAAGCTACAGAGGTCCACCCTGATCCCAGGAAGTGAGGAAGGTGCCTGCTGCTGACAGAGATGGGAGGATTATGGGAACATAGCCTCTGCCTTGTGACTGGCAGGGCCCCTTGTGTTCAGGAGGCTGGGCTGGATCCTCAGGCTGCCTGGGCCCAGCTAATAAACTGTAGGTGGTGCAGAAAGGAGGTTCTATCTGCTGACACCGGAGAAGGCAATGGCACCCCACTCCAGTACTCTTGCCTGGAAAATCCCATGGATGGAGGAGCCTGGTAGGCTGTAGTCCATGGGGTCGCGAAGAGTTGGACACAACTGAACGTTTTCACTTTCACTTTTCACTTCCATGCATTGGAGAAGGAAATGGCAACCCGCTCCAGTGTTCTTGCCTGGAGAATCCCAGGGACGGGGGTCTATGGGGTCGCACAGAGTCAGACACAACTGAAGTGACTTAGCAGCAGCAGCAGCAACAGCTGCTGACACCAGGAAAGAGTTTCCACTCCACCTTTTTCAGATCAGCCTCTGGACTGCTGAAATCTTACCTTTAGGATAGCAGGAGTGCTTAGATGCAGGAGTGCACATGCGTGCATGCCAAGTCACTCAGTCACGTCCCACTTGTTGTGACCCCGTGGACTGCAGCCCACCAGGTTCCTCTGCCCATGGGCTTCTCCAGAAGAGAATATTGGAGTGGGTTGCCATGCCCTCCTCCAGGAGATCTTCCCGACCCAGGGATTGAACTCGCTATCTTATGTCTCCTGCATTGGCAGGCAGGTTCTTTACCACTAACAGTACCTGGGAAAGCCCACTGGAGTGCACAAGAATCCTCAAATACTGGAGTGCACCTGTTCAAAACACACAATTCTGATGAAGTAGGTCTTGAGCAGGGCCCAGGGACTCAGTAAACAGGCTGCTCAGGTAAGTCACATAACAGGTGGTTAGAGGAGCACAGTTTGGGGAACCCCAATTTGGGGTAACATTTCTTTGTGTGTGCAGCATCCTACCTAGTGATAAAAGAACTTTTCATATACTGAGGTAGGGGGAAGTCATTCTGGCTTATATATGAATTAACTTGCCCTGTATGCTAACTAAAACAGCCTGTTTATGGCCTATCAAACATACATTATATCTGCTTTCAGTATTAAGGAAAGGGTACAATGACCGGAAATAAAGAATGTCCATATTAAAAATAAAGATGAAAAAGCCTTCCTTCCTGGGACACCAGTGCTGGTTCTCCTTCCACGATAAGACTCCCTCCCCAGGTGCCGAGGCCATACTGACTAGCTGTGTACTGCTGATTTATTTTTTGGACACCTTGAAGGAATGTATCCCTGACTTGTTTAATGTTCTTTGTTCTGACGAGATACAAAGCTGTGCTGAAAACCATGCTTCTCTGGAGCAGTCCCTCAGAGTTAGCTGAGAGGCCAGCTTCTAGACGATAGTCAGTTTGACTTAAATAAATTCTTTTCTATTCCTATCATAGATTGTTTATCGATACTAGGTCTTTCAAAAAACGCTTATGCTCCGGGGAGTGGTAGCTTATTCAGTTCCTGACATGAGTTTATGAGATACTCTCAACCATCCTCCAATCTGTCCATCCATCCATTCGTCACCAATCCAGCCATCCATCCTTCTGCTCAGCGGATCTTTCTTGAACACCTGTTCTGTGTCAAGCCATGTTCTAGGTGCTGGAGTGATAGAAAGAGGTCTCAGTATGCAGAGGAGGGAGCAAATCTTAAAGGGGGCTAATGACTCAGAGAGGGGACACCACTGTGGGAGAGGCAGAGACGGGTGAGCCCACCACGACTACACACACCGCTGGCCCTGGGCGTGGGGTCTCACAGCGGGCCCTGTGTTGCTTGGACCTCGATAAAAGACGGCTCACGGCACAGTTTGAACCCTAAGGCACTAATCATCTCCTTGAGAGGTCTCTTCTTGCCGTCTCAGAGAGAAAAGATGTACACCATCCTTGCACAGTGAGAGAGAGGAGGCATGGGCAGAAAGGGAAACAGGTACAGGAGGGGGATGACAATGGCGGCCACAAAAAGACTGCAGAAATTCTGCATGCAGGGCCCCTTTAGAGACCCAGGTTGAGCCTATTCGGAGCCCAGAAGGCACCAGACTTAGAGCCTCTCGTCATCATGCTCCGGCTCTATTTTGAATTCTCTTTGAAACACTATAACTGGCCATTTGAAACAACCCTAGTAATTATAAAGCCATCATCCACGTGGTCCAGTCTCAGGGAAGAGTCTCAGATGAAACACCATAGACCAACCTAAAGGTGATCTCAAAATAAGCCAAGTTCAACCCTCACACTTGTCTAACAGTCTGAAGGAGATAACAGATTACAGCACTGCTTGGGAACCCGTCTCTTCTCTCCTGCTTTCTCCCTGGAGTACTGCGGTGGCCCCATCTTTCCTACCCTCCTCAACACTATCCCCCAGGCCTCTCGCTCTCTAGCCTGACCTTCTCTCCCTCTCTTTTTCTTTCTGATCCTGCTGTCAAAACCCCCAAGGGACTGGCCTGCTTGCCCAGAGAGGGAAGTTGCTGCATGACGGTGAGGCCCTTGCACCTATCTGAAAAATGGAGACAATAGCATGACCTCATGAGTTTGTGGTAAGAATCGAATTATTTAAATAAAGCTTTTCATAAAGTAACTGGTATATGGTGGGCAACTGATGAATAACATCCCCCACATGAAAACTTAAATGTAGGGAGAACATAGTAGATTTTGTTTCAGAAGAATCTATTATTTCACATAAAATGATTCTATACATTATAGATTTGGAGAGAATGTTCTCATAGTTTATGGCAAGGAGAATTGGAGAGTACAGTTACTATTATGCAATGTTTTTCCCTTCAATAATTCCCATACTGATAGTCTAATGAAAATGGGTTCCCAAAATTCTGCGTTTTTCTCATGTGTGTCTGTGCTAGCATTTATGTTATATTCTGAATTAACAAACATCAAACGCTTAAAAATTACATATGCATAAAAATGGGGAAAGGAATTTACATCTTTTGTAAGTCTCAGTGGGAACGTAGTCAAACCTCTAGCCCTACCAGATACTCCCAGCTGAAATCACATGGTAATTTTGGAAGAGGGGAGCATTAATGACTACAAAACAAAAAGAAGGCTATTTGGGCATGTGCTAAAAAAAAAAAAAAAAAAAAGCCTTAAATCAGGCTATCGTTATCATTGGATACTGACTAATGAATATTATTCTCAATAAAGAACCTTCTGGCTTACTAATGTTCTTTCTGTTAAAATAGCATTCAAATCATTTATATAATGCAAAGTTAATGCCAACCCAAAACAAAATAAAGAAAGGAAAGAATGTCAAAAGAACAAACTTTTAAACTCTGCACTTTTTATTATTAGATGCTATTCCTAACTTGTTAAAATTGATCAAATAGAAAGCTGTGAAAAGAGAAAAAATTAAGCCAACTAGAAAAGTGTGACTTGGATTTAATATTTTATAATTGCCAAGGGACATACTGAGATCAATGAATTTTTGCCTGAGATGAACGTCAGAAAGAGATGTACTTCAGTCTTTTAGGGAACATTGGTCTATTTAATTCCTGTGTCTGATGCATGTGAAATAGGCCTGCCTTGGCCTTCTTTCTTTGCCAGGGGCACTGCCAGCAGCGAACATTACCACTTTTAATAGGCCGCTGTCTGAGGAGTGGCAAGGGATCCGATAACCCATCGACTCTAATGGATCTGCCTGTTTATTCACTTACACCTTTTTTTCCAGCTAATTTTAGTTTTGCATGCTGAGTTGTTTCACTTTGAATTAAATGAAAAGAAACAAAGGAAAAAGCCCGTGCAGTAATAAACCATGATTATGTTCATCATGGCCCCTTCTCGACTGGCTCCTCCACATACCAGGTACCCCATCAGAGAACAAATTCACTGTGGCATTTTCTCCACTTGTTGACAAAATTAATATTTTATACATGCTCAAATTTAGAGGAAAGATGAGATTATTCAAATCACTTGACGTAAAACACACTGTTGTTTATAGCAGATCTAAATGCCCGGCCTCGGGCCCCAGACGTCCTCAGATTTCACACACCCGGTCAGTGACTTTTCCTGCCTGGGGACTCACCCCAGAGCTCTCTGCAGGGTCATACAAACAGGACAAATGCCCAGATGCTTTGCTTGGTCTAATGAAAAACCAGAGGAGACTAGGTCTGAATGCCCTTCAACGGAAATAACAGGAATCAGTGCTTTAAAAACATCTTCCCTCCCCAACTCCTTCCTTACGCCCAGAGAGTTTGAAGTTTTCAGAAACCTTTTAGGCCAACATATGCCAAGGGACAGGAGAGGGACAAGGACGTCCAATATGGGAGATGATGAAAAAGGGGCCTGTCTCCCTAGATTTGCCAAACAGAAGCCATTTTCCACTGTGGGATTTTGTTACACAGAGCCTGCCTACAGAGAGGGTGGGCAGGGACACCCCTGCGCCACAGGGGCTCCCCCTGATTCGTGGTCCCAGCAGGTTCTGGGGGCTGCCACCTCCCCCCACCCCCTGCCAGTGGTAAAGTCAGCCTTGATTAGAGGGTGGTGGCCTGAACTTTGGGGGGAGGCTAACATCTCCCAAAGACCCGAAGTCTCACCTCTGACAGCTCATGCCCCAAGGTCACTATGCCAAGGATGGCACCAGACTGTGTGGCTGAGTTGTCTCCTGGCCAAAAATTAAGAAGATTGTTGCCCGATCAAAAACTAAGATCACTGATAATTTTTAGAGAGGGATCTGGAAATCTTTAGAGACTCTAGACTCATTGGGAGGAATAGAACATGATGCATCATGGAATTGAATAAAAAATAGGGCCCTCCATCAGAATGTCAACAGTTCTTTGAATGAAATCCTTTTGAGATGAAACAGCCTAATACTTATGTTTGGCCTCACGCAATTAAAACAGGGTAATTTTTTAGCCTGTTTGTCGTCTCTACAATCTGTCACTCGAAGGAGAAAGCCCCTGAGCATCCCAGCTGTATCCAGTGAACACAATGGCTCTTCTCCCCACTGAGCCTCAGCGCAGCCGGAAGTCAGGCAGCGCACAGACTCCTCAGCCCTGCCTTTCCTGGACACACACATTCCTGAGCTATGCTTTCTACCCTCCAAGTTCCACATCACCCAACCAGTCTTTCCTTCATTCAGCAATATTTCTTCAGTAAATCTCCATCGACTTCTTCCCTATGCAAAGGACTAGACTGTCTGCTCAGTCGCTGGCCTGGAACTGAGTAAGATGTATTTCCATTTGCTTAAGAAATGAAGAAATGCGGTGTGTAGGGTCCCCGGCTTACCTCCCTGCAGTGTCATTCAATCCTGCTGTTCAACTCAGAGCCTAAGAGGCTTTCTCTCTTATCAACACACTGGGTACCATAAAATAACGGATAGGTCCACAGTCCGTGCCTGCGGCGTCACTGTGAGCACGTCCTCAACAAGCAAGAAACTGCAGTCACCGAATAATTATATTTCCCCTCCATCTGTGTGTGTGTGTGCGTGTGTGTGTGTGGACCTGGCTCTTCACTCTCACACCCAGTGTGCAAAGCAGACGGGGGAACAACAGACTCAAGTTGGAAGTGATTTACTTCATTAGCTGGGATTACAAGTTTAACTTACAAACCAGAGGTCAAAATTTCTCATTAACAAGGGGGCCGTGAATCGCTGCAGGCTTTGGTTCAAGAGGAGACCACTCTTATTACTAACTACACATTTCAATCTGTCTTTGATGTTCTCCTTCTTCCCTCCTCCCTTTTATTTTTTGGCAGAGGAGCTGATTTTAATTGTGGCACTACAACAAGGCTCCCTCCATCCCGGGGAGCAGCCTCCTGTCTGCTGCCGCCGAGTGAGCCAGGCTGCGAGATTGGGTGCAGCCCATCGCTCAGGGCACATTTTAATGGCTCCCCTTCCCTACAAGGCTTGGATTGTTTTCCACGTGATTCTGGTTAATTTCGCTGCGGGAAAGGGCATCGGTTTTCCTTGTGAGCTTCTGATCCGTCTGCCTCAGAGAGGTGAAATATATTGAAACAGAGAAGGAGGCTGTCGTTCTAACTTTCCAAATGCACATTCTCCAGCACTCAGAATGCAGAAAGAAGTTTGACAGAGACCATGATGCTAGGGAAAAAAAAAAGTGCTCTTTTGATAAATCAGCTTTGGTTGTTTACAAAATACTCACACTGTCTCCCTGTGCCTCTTCTCTTCAAAACCACTGCCAAGGGTTAAAAGAAGCAACTCAAATGAGATGCAACCTTTGCAGAGGACAGTAGGAATCTCAAAATTCAACAGCATAGAAGCCTTCTCCAAATAGGAACAATGGGAAAAATACAGCCGAGCTTGTGGTGGGCAGTAAAAATAACAGGATGCTTAACACACACTTTCTATTTCCAAAGACCAAGCCCTTCATGCAGGCCACAGTGGCACCGTGACCGTGTTAACTGAAACAGGGCTCCGAACGGAGTCACTGATGGAAATGATTACAATATCTAATTATTTAGAAGCATAGCAGCTATCGAAAATAACTAAATTGTTATTCTGGTCTAGTCTGGTAAGAAGGTCACATTCAAACCACATAAGCTCTAAATGCTCCTGTTTCTCTTAATGTGCAGGGACATCGCCATTCAAACCTGTTCTCCCTGAGAAGTTTTCTTAGTGGCCACTGTGTAAAGAGCCCATAGGTACCACAGAGATGATGGATGGGTGCCCAGGGCCCAGCAGAGAGGCGGCCGCGCTGCCCTGGATTCGGACGGGCTTGCCCGCTTGGCTGTACCCGGATCCCGGGTAAGGCGGTTTGGTGTGGAAGCCACATGATGTGGGGAAGAAAGGCCACTGTGCAAGAGAAGTAAGATTAAGTGGGGGTACAGCAGGGTTCTGCAGAGGACCAGTCCCCACTCTGTGCTCCTCCTCCTTGGAAGATGACTGCATTCTTTGTTAATGTTCAGGTCGAGTCCCTTTAAATCTCCAGGTTCCTTTAACAAAAAATGCTTGTTAGAACTCAAGGAATCTGTTTGACCTGGAGGTGGGAGCCGTTCTCAGCTGGGGCCAGTCAGCAGCTCAGACCTGGGGAGCATCGGTGGCTCTACGTTGTAGTAGCAGGAGAGCCACAGCCATCTGGGCTAGCGGCCACTTCCTGCCACCCAGCAGCACCTCCGGCCAGGCCAGGCGGTTACCTTGACCCGGCTGACTGCTGAGGCATCTCATCCACTCTGGTCGGGGGGCCCCCTCAGCAGCCTTTCAATTTCAACAGGGGGCTATCTTAACAAGGAGACATCTTAGAAAGGTCATTATTGCTCATCTAATTTCAAACAGGCACCACAATGAAGGGCTGTCTTTGTGTGGGATTAATTTTAAAACCTCAGGATTTGATGTCAGTGGGAAAGAAACCAGCGTGGGACTCATACTGCTGCCTTCCCCTGCTTCTGGCCATCGCCGGCGGCGCGTTTCTTAGGAGATGAAAACTCTGACAAGCCCTTCAGTCAAGCTGAAAGCAGGCAGCAGTCCAACAACACCCACAGGCCTCCAGGGCATCCTGTGACCCCTCCGAAAAGTCACATTCACTTTGCTCTTGAGAAAGGAAAAATAATGCTGGAGGCATTTTATTTTAAACCATGTGAAATAAGGAAATGTGAAGATGCGAAAATGAAGTGGAAAAAAAAAAAAAGTTAGAATTCATTTCCGTCCTTCGCAAAGGCTTAGAAGCCAAACTGGTTCATTTTGAAGAGTGCAAAAATCTGATCCATTCACCAGTAGGCAGAGACTACAAAATGCTTAAGGTAAAATATGTAAATATGTAAAATTATCTGTTGAAAACCATCTCCTTTTGTGCTTGAAAGAATTTTTTTAAAGCATCTTTATTTCTATTCTGCATTAATATACTGTTGAACAGAAAAGTTACTTTCTGGCAAAGACAACAAAACCAAGGTGCTGAAAATAAAGTGATTTTAAAATGAAGTCCACAGATAAAGGGAAGGACAAAACAGATTCCATTTTCCCATCCCCTTGGATGGCATTTTTAGTAATAATTTAAAGTATATCATTAATATAAAAAATTATAAAATCCAGTTTTTTCAAAAGCAGTATTTGCTTGAAAACTTAAAACTCAACTGCCTGCCTCCATTGCTGTCTCTTTCGGAAGTGGGGTCTTCCTCTCCCTAGATTACCTCCAGCTCCCCCAACCTAGTCCCCCAACATCCCTCCTGATACAATAGCAGCCCCCTCAGCATCGAGTGAAGAACACACACCACAAATAATTGCCACCAACAGCTTGTTGTTTAGTCTCTCAGTCGCATCCAACTCTTTTGAGACCCCATGGACTATATCCCACCAGGCTCCTCTGTCCAAGGGATTCTCTAGGCAAGAATACTGGAGTGGGTTTCCATTTCCTTCTCTAGGTGATCTTTCTGACCCAGGGATCAAACCTGGATCTCCTGCATTGCAGGTGGACTCTTTACCACTGAGCTACCAGGGAAGTTCTTATTTCTAAATATTCTCAAATTAGTTTCTTTTTAAATATGTAGAATAGCAGAATAAATGCATATGATTACATTATTATTAATCTAGTTTGATTTAAATACTGTATCACAACAAAAATGGTTTGTTACATGATTTCCAACTTAAAGAAAAAAGGCGTTTCCCGCCCCCAATCCCATTCCCTGGGTTGGGAAGATTCCTTGGAGGAGGGCACAGCAATCCACTCCAGTATTCTTGCCTGGAGAATCCCACGGACAGAGGAGCCTGGCGGGCTACAGTCCATGGGGTTGCAAAGAGTCAGACATGATTGAGCGACTTAGCACACAGCACATTTCTTTTGGGAGGGTGTTTAACCAACTAAGGGATTGTCTCATCAAGCCAACATCTTTTACACTGTGGCTGTCCTGTCTCTTCCTGGGTAGAAGCTTCCATACTGGCTGGGCATCCAGCTCCCTCAGCCAGGGATGGAAGGATGAGCCTAGGATTGAGATGGGTGGTGTCTGAGGGCAAATCAGCTGAGCTTTCAAGCCAGGTGTACAGAATGCTCAGATTCTAGAGGGGCAAATGGGATGTGCACTTGAACCTGTATTTACTGCAGCAGCATCACTGAGGGGAAATAAAGGCACTTAAAACTGAAAAATTGCTTTTGCAAATCCTTGGCTATTTTCTGAAAAATCAGATGACAGACAGTAGAAGGCTTTCTGAAAACTGTTTTCAAATCTGCTTTCTCTAAATTCTCATGTTCCTATCCCTTGTTTTTAGGTTTTATTTTGTTTAAATCTATTTCCTCTACAGGGTCACCAAAAAATAAATATTTTTAAAAATCATATAGGAACTTCCCTGGTGGTCCAGTGGCTAAGACACTGCATTCCCAATGCAGGGGGCACGATTCGATCCCTGGTCAGGGAACTAGATCCCACGTGCTGCAACTAAGACCCAGCACAGCCAAATAATTTTTATTTTTAAAAAAGCCAGTGTATGCTGTGCTTAAAAAAAAACAATCACACACACACACTCAAAAGATAATTGTCCAGAAAGGTTTCCTTGCTCCTCCCCATGCTGATAGAAGACAAGTTACGGAGTCCATTCCCCAGCCCCTTTCTCCTAGACCTAGGCAGACCAAGCGATGCTCAAGACAGCCCAGCAAGGAGGGTGTAAAGAGCTTGACAGCAGCTTATGGGATCAGTAAGATGAGACTGGAAGCCAGGGTGTAAAGTGGTGACATTTTGTTCATCATAGATTTTTTTTTGCATTAATTCTTATTAAACATATATTGCATTAAAATATTATTTATCTTGATTACTGAGTGCTTTGGCATGCTGTGCATGCTAAGTTGCTTCAGTCGTGTCTGACTTTTTGTGACCCTATGGACTGTAGCCCACAGGCTCTCTGTCCATGGGATTCTCCAGGCAAGAGTACTGGAGTGAGCTATCGGTTCCTCCTCCAGGGGATCTTCCCAGCCCAGGGACTGAACCCGCGTCTCCTATGTCTCCTATATTAGCAGGTGGGTTCTTTACCACTAGTGCCATCTGGGAAGCCCAGTTTTGACACCGCCTTAAATTTTGCCCCCAGGCCAGTGCCTCGCTCACCTCTCCCTGGTCCTGGCTTTGTTGGTGGGAATGATGGATGTCTCACCAGCTGACTGGGGTCCCACAAGGACCAGCCAACATGGCAGAGGAGGGGCCATTTCTCTCAACGCCTTGCCTCCGGATGGCTGGAAGCAATTTCTTTACTGGCCCTTCCCAATCCAGGCTCACTAGGATCTCTCTCCTTAGGTCTCATTCCTTCATAAAGATTTCTGAAACTATAAGCCTCCAATTTTAAGAAATGCAGGATGGGAAAGAGTTATGAGTTAAAAGAAGAGTTTTCTTGAACATCACACTAGAATAAAATATTCTAAGTATTGGTTTGGCCAAAAAGTTCATTCAGGCATTTCTGTACGATCTTAAGCAAAAACCTGAATGAACTTTTTGACCAACCCAATACATCAGAAACCACGCTCACAGTACATCAAGGTCTGCTGTTCTGATTAAGGTCTTGAAGAGACAGGAGATGTATGTTAGCATCATTATTTTCAACCACCTCTGGGCGACATTTATGGAGCTGAGAGCTTCATAACATTTTATTTATTTAGTTCCCAGAAAGGCTGCTGGTGTATCTGAGGTTGCACAGTTACACATACCAGCTGTGGGAATAAGCTGGCATATGAATTCAGATCGGACTCCAAAGCCCCCGTACTATGGAGCTTTGGAGATAAGTTTTACTCTTTTTTGCCCATTTTTCTGGCCTAGCTCTGTGCCAGGATGCTGAGCCCAGGGCTGAAGGTTGCCCAGTTGACTGCAACTGAGGCTCCCACATCGCCCTCACCTTGTAAACCTAAGGACCCCTGAGCATGACCCAGGAGAAGCAGGTTCCCCATCCACACAGACATGGGCAGAAGCAGGTTTCTAGACCTATTGGGGAGCCCTTTACAGCAAAGGTGTGTCCAGGATCAGCATCCATTCCTGCAGATGATGCTCTCAGAGGGGTCAGCAGCAGTACTGATTTTTAACTTTATGTTTTATTTGGCTGCATCAGTCTTAGTTGCAGCACATGAGATCTTCTTGCATCATACAGGATCTTTCGTTGCAGCGTTTGGGTGGGCTCAGCAGTTGCAGGCATGCGGGCTCTCTAGTTCTGACTCAGGCTCCAGTGTGGGGGCTTAGTTGCTACACAGCATGTGGGATCTTAGTTCCCCGGCCAGGGATCAAACCTTTGCCCCCTGCATTGCAAGGCACATTCATAACCCCTGGACCACCAGGGAAGTCCCAGGAGTACTGACTTCTTTAAACTTTTATTTATTTGTGGCTGCACCAGGTCTTTGTCGCTGCACATGGACTTTCTCTACGTGCAGCGAGTGGGGGCTCCTCTTTGTTGTGCTGTGCGGGGCTTCTCGTTGCAGTGTCTTCTTCTGTTTCTAGGCATGCAGGCCTCAGCAGTTGTGGCACATAGGCTTAGTTGCTCCACGGCACGTGGACTCTTCCCAGACCAGGTATCGAACCCATGCTCTCTGCACCGGCAGGCAGATTCTTAGCCACTGGACCACCAGGGAAGTCCCAGAGTACTGAGTTGCAATTCAGGGTCCTTATGCAAAACGAATCAAGACTTCCTCTCGAAGCCAGCAAGAGAAATAGATTTCCAGCTTGAAAGGAAGAGAGGAGGAGTGTGGGGAGGAACCTTAGCTGTCACAGCTGGAAACTTCAGCATCAGGAAGGGAAGCTCTGTGTGTCATGCTCCCTCTCCAGTCAAGGACAAAGCAATCAGAAGCCTGGCTCTTCACCTTCCCTCCCTGGGGGTTCCTTCTGCGTGTCCAGGCTCCCTGACTTTCTCACTCTGCTCTTCCCTTTCCTCCCCTCGGCAAGCCCCAGAGGGCTTTTGCACACAGTGCGCTCATCCCATTCCTTCTTAGCCATTCTCTCAGCTTTTCAGGTTGTATTCTGCCAACTGTCCCTAGATGCAGTCTGTTTCCCCTAGCATACTCTTTTCAAAATTAGTCTATATTCTACATAAGGTACAGTAACCCATTTGTCTCCCCAAAACCTATAGCATTGTAGAGAAAACTCAAGCCATTCCACCCTTGCCAAACTCCTATAATCCATGGCTAACCTCAACCTTCTAAAAGGTAGCCACTGTACATGAGTCTGTACATATTCTTTCTGATTTTTGTTCTGCGCCTTTGCAACACATGTAGGACTCTGTTAAATCTATGCAGTATTTGTTGTTATTGATGAATGTTGTTTTTTTTTTAATGAAAAATACATATATTGTTCTGCAGATTTTTTTTACTCAATAATACATCTTAGAGATCTGTTTGCATACATATAGGTTCAACTCAATTTTTAAAAATTGCTATATGAAACTCCACACTGTGAGATGCCTTAATCTATTTAGGCTTTCCAATACTGATGGGCATTTGGGTTTCTACAACTACAGAGACTGGTGTGATCATTTCTCTGTGTGTGTGCGTATATATGTTTCTTGGGGGCAGGTAAAGCAGAAGGGAAATTGCTGGGTTCCAGGATATACACATTTCTAGTTCTAAAGGACATGGCTAGGCCCTCCAAAACAGTTGCACCAATAGGTAGCTCTGAGAGTACTATCCTGACATTCTCACTAGTACCTGATACTATCAGACTTGTAAATTTTTATCCATTTGATGAGTAAGAAATGCTACCTCATTTTTCAAATTTAATTTTTTGTTAGAGTGCAGTTGTTTTGGACTTCCCCAGTGGCTCAGCAGTAAAGGGTCTGCCTGCAATACAGGAGACTCAGGTTTGATCTCTGGGTTGGGAAGATTCCCTAGAGAAGGGAATGGCAACCACCTCAGTATTCTTTGCCTGGAAAACCCCATGGACAGAGGAGCCTGCCAGGATACAGTCCATGGGGCCGAAGAAGAGTCGGACACAAATGAGTGACTGAACAACAACAGTTGATTTACAACGTTGTGTTAGTTTCAGGTGTACAGCAAAGTGATTCATTTATACATATATTCATTCTTATTCAGATTTCAATATTCTTTCATATAGGTTACTACAGAATAGTAAGTATAGTTCCATGTTCTAGACAGTAGGTCCTTGTTGATTATCTATTTTACATGGTAGTAGTATGTTGATCCCAAATTCCTAATTTATTCCTCCCCTGCCCATCTTGCCCCTTTGGTAACCATAAGTTTGTTTTCCAAGTCTGTTCCTGTTTTGTAAATAAGTTCATTTGTATGATTTCTTTAGTTTCCACATATAAATGATATCATATGATATCTGTCTTTCTCTGTCTAGCTTACTTCACTTACGATGATAATCTCTAGGTCCATCCATGTTGCTGCAGAAAGCGTTACTTCATTTTATTTAAAAAATAGTTCTATTTATTCACTTCTGGCTGTGCCGGGTCTTCGTTGCTGTAAGGGCCTTTCTGTAGTGGTGGTGCACAGGCTTCTCATTGCAGTGGCTTCTCCTGTTGCTGAACGTGGGCTCCAGGGTGCATGGGCTTTAGTAGTTGAGGCACACGGGTTCAGTAGTTGTGGCTCTGGGTTAGTAGTTGCTGTTCCCAGGCTCTAGAGCACAGATTCAATAGCTGTGGCTCATGGGGCTTGGTTGCTTCTTGGCATGTGGGATCTTCCCAGATTAGGGATCAAACCCATGTCTCCTGCATTGGCAGACAGATTCTTTACCACTGAGCCACCAGGGAACCCCTATTTCATTCTCTTTTTCTGGCTGTGTACTATTCCAGTATATATATAAATACTACCTCATTTAAGTTGCATTTCCCTTAAGGTTTGGCAGGATTGAGCATTCTTTTTAAAAATCAATTTCTTTTTTTTTTTAAATCAATTTCTGAGTCATTTTCCATGCCTCTTTTGTGAACCTATTCATATTCATATACCTATTCATACCTACTCATATTCTTTGCAGCTTGTCTTTTCGCCTTATCACTTGCTTTCCTGATTGAGCACACAGCAGGTGCTTGGGACACAGGGAATTTCAAGCTACTTATCCACTCTCTATGGGGACACAGCAGCTTTGGGCCAACCTGTAGGGCTGTGATGTATTCCTTTAAAGGGGATCAAATAGCACCTCTTCTGGGAAGCTTTCACAGTATTCTCATGGCATTAGGGGGCCACTGGTCCTGAAGCTGGTAGGGACATGTGCTGGCACTGACCAGAAGCCACTTAAAATCAGGGGACTCTGGCACACACTACACCTTGGGCCCCACAGCCAGCTGGGGTTTCCATGTGGAGCTCAGCAGCCTCTAATGGGCTAGTCCTGGGCCTGCCTCAGCCCAAAGCCTGGGGCTCCATGGGCCCCACCTGTAGAAGCCTTCACCAGTTGCGGGCCTACTGTGTGCATGCCATACTCAAGATGGCCCACGACTGCCATTTCGTTTCATCCCACTACATTGACGGATGCCAACTCCAAGTTCTGCAATTTTCTCCAAAGCTCCCAGTGTGGCCCTGGGGAGGCTGGGATTTGAACTTGGATCAGCATCCCTGCTTTGCTGATAGCCCCACTGTGCTCCTGGGCTGGCTGCTCCTTCAGCTGAGAAGGAAGCTGAAGAGTACAGGTCAGGGCAATCAGGGCCCAGTCACAGCATCCCACAGCCCTCCCAACACCTTTGCCCACCTGGTCCATCTCCAGAGCCCTGGTGGCAGAGCACTGGGGAGCCTGAATTTTCAGTGAGGGGAACACCTGCCTCCCCTTTCCCAAGGCCTCACATGAGAGGATGCTGAATAACAGGGACACAAGGGGACAGTCATCCTTGAACTGAGAAAACCTCGGGTGGAGGATCAGAGTCAGCCAGAGGACCACCCACCCCAAGTGCCCCAGCCCCATGAGCCAAAGGAAGAGAGAAAGAAAATGGGACAGGGGACTTCCTGGATGGTCCAGTGGTTAAGAATCTGCCTGCCAATGCTGAGGACACAGGTTTGATCCCTGATCTGGGAACTAAGATCTCACATACTGTGGGGCAACGAATCCACTGCACCACAACTTCTGAAGCCCTCGAGCCTAGAGTCCATGCTCCACAACAAGAGAAGCCCCTGCAATGAGGAGCCCATGCACTGCAATAAAGAAGAGTAGCTCCCACTCACCGCAACTAGAGAAAGCCTACACACAGCAACAAAGACCCAGAATGGCCAAAAGTAAATTATAAATAAATAATAGGAAGAAAGAAAATGGGCAAGGGGTTCTCGAAGGTAAACAGACAAAATTTTGGTCAAATTCCAATACATCTTCCTCTTAACATTTAATACTAAAAAATCGTAATGGTGACCTGTTTGCCTCTTGTGAATTCCAGCGCTCTCAGAGAGCCTATCTCTTGAGGTGACAAGCCGGGGGTACCTGAATTCATTACTGCCTGATTAATTATGCTGCCTTTGTAGGAGGGAAATGGGGACTTCAATCAGACAGAGCCACCACCCCCCGGCCACCACCTCGTCAGGCCAGACGCTGCCTGCAAGCCTGGCCCGACTCCCAGTGTGGGGGTGACTAGGAAGCTGGGAGTGGTGGCTGGTTAGATGTGGCTGCCAGCGGTCAGAGGGCTTGGGATGTGGGGCCCTCTCTGCAGAAAAGAGCTTTGGGGCTGTTGAGGGAGGGAGGGGCGAGTTGGGTCCAGTAGCAGCTGAGTGGAGATTTCTACTCTGTCCCAGTAAGGGCCTGGCCATGAGGCCCTCCTCCGGATTCTCTGAAACTGGGTATCATCCCTTCGAGAGGGAGCAGGGTCTCAGAAGGTGCTATTTAGCATAAATGTATCCCTTGGGACACATGGTCACTTGGGTGAAGGCAAAGGTTTACCCAGAGCTGCGCGTGGGCACAGCCCCGACAAGCATCAGGGCAGAGTCTTGCCCTCTGGAGTGGAGCTCTGGGCAGCACCAGGCACGGAGCAGGGTGAGAACTGCACCTCCCAACTGGTTTATTAGCCACCAAGGTGCCCCCGCTGCGGCCCTTTATCCTGCACACTCTGCATTTATCCGGGTCTGTCTACCAAGTTGTGAAGCACAGTCATATTTGAAGACTTGCACAGTGATGTATTTTTTCAAAGAAGAAAAGACTAAATATATTTGGAAATATCAGTTCCCCACCCCTATCCTGAGGCTACTCTGTGTGTGGAGCAACAGAAGGTGCTCATTCCAGCCTCGCGGCTTGTGAGCCTTGGCCTCAGTGGGTATAGTTTAAAATCATACCCTCTCATAGATGTGCTGTGTGACCGTGGCCAAGGTACCTAACTTCTCTGAATCTTATGTTTTCAGAGAAACTGCCTCCCGCCGGGGTGGTTGTGAGAGCTAAATAAGAGAGCACAGGTGAAGTCCTTGTTCTTGCCCCAGAGTGCCTCCTGACATGGGCCAGCTTGATCCAGGTGTTTTGCTGCCACTTTGTCAACCCTGAGCAGTCAAAATGGGAAGTGCTGGGTTTTGATACTAAGCTGTGCATGAATCCATCCTCCCACTGCCAAACTTCCAGGGGTGTGGAGAGCACGTAGTACGGGGCAATTTTGTAAAGCCCTGTTTCTAGGTCACAGCAGAGCAATCCAGACGCACCAGCTTTGCTGAAGTCCCCTCCCCGCTGCCCCCAGACTGCCCTCCCTGGAGGTGTCACCAGCCTCCTGACAAGCCACTTGGCAAGTATGGTCAGGGGTACCCTCAAAGGGCGAGGAGGGAGGGAACAGGCCCCAGGAAGACCCAGGACAGTTGCTCACATGCTAGGGACAGGGGGTGTGTGAGCAGAAGGGTCACCAGGGAAGCCATGAAGGGTCAGCAGTGATTCAAGGGCTCCAGGAAACCAGGAGAGGGCGTTGCCAATCAGAAGCTGAGACCAGAGTCCAGTCCAGGGAAAGGTCTAGGTCCAGGCTGGTCAGAAGCGATGACAGGGCAAGCAGCAGGAGTCCTCAGCCTGGCAGGAGCACTGAGGCTTGGACACCCCACTCAGACTTGTGGTGCAGGCCCAGCACCTGAAAGAGGGCTGGGCTGGGCGTCAGAACCTTCACTTGGAACCCTAGAGCACACAGCATGAGGTCCTACCAGAAACAAGGGGACCAGGTCCCCAAAAGAAAGCTCTAGTAACTAGATTCTCCTGAGGATCAGTGGGAGTGAGGTTGGGGCACAGAGACAGACCATCCAAAGAAGAATAGGGCAACAGCCTCTACAGCATCTTTGTTTTCAGCAGCTGAACCTACAAGGTTCAAACTTCAGAGATTTAAAAACAAGTTAATTGGGAAAGCTATAAAATATATAAAGGTCATTTAATGACCTGACCTTCAGATGGGAACAGCAGTCACCTCCCTTAGGTTTGCAGGTGTCTAGACACATGCTCAGTACCGCCTGGGACAGCTGGTTCCCACCCTCCCCCTGCCAAAACTCACTCAGAGAACCTGCACAGATCCTCCTTGGGGTCTTTTTTCTCAGTATGGGAAACTGGCCTCTCCTGAAACCTGACTATGAAACTGCCAAAGGGACCCCTGAAAAGATAAATGTTAAAGAACAGACATCAGGGCAGTGGCTCTTACTTGCTACCACTTTGGAATCATAATATGCCCATTACACTGGTAAGACATGAAGAGATTTGCCTGAAGGAAAAACCAATGTCTATGGACTGAATTGTGTCCCCTCCAAATTTACACATGGCAACCCACTCCAGTATTCTTGCCTGGAGAATCCCATGGGTGGAGGAGCCTGGTGGGCTACAGCCCATGGGGTCACACAGAGTCAGGCACAACTGAAGTGACTTAGTATGCACACAGAAATTTATATGTTGAGCACCTCTCATGAGATAGTACTCAGAGATGGAGGCTTTGAGAGGTAATTAGGATAGATGACATCATGAGGGTGGGGCTCCCATGATGGGATTAGTGGTCTTATTACAATACCAGTGAGCTCATTCTTTCTGCCATGTGAGGACACAGTTAGAAGGCAGTCCTCTGCAAGCCAGAAAGAGAGCTCAGAACCTGTCCCTACTGGCATCTTGATCTCAGACTTCCACCCTCCAAAATTTTGAGAAAATCCGTTTCTATTGTTTAAGCCATCCAATCTATGTACTTTATTAAGGCAGCCCAAGAAGACTATGACACCTGTGAATGGTCTTTTCTTCATTTTTCTCTGGTCTGGTTTTAAAGCTACACTGTTGGCCCAAAGGACTAGGTGAACATCTTGCCCAAGAGCCAGATGCAGATGCCAGTTCTAAATGAGTAAATGACCCTCTAGAAACTGTCAAGAAAATGCTAGGACCCTGATGATGAGAGGATCATCCACAAAGACAAAGGCCTTTGTTCACCTTCAGTTGCTCTATCTCACTACCTGTCAGAAGATGACATGCTGATGCCAAGTCCCAAAGACAGGAAGGCCAACGGGGTGAGCGGTGGATGGAGGAGGCACCAGACTCCAACCCCATCTGGGACTTCTGGGCATTTCAACCCATCAGCAGAGCAGAAAAGGAGGCTGAAATGTGTTCCCTCAAACTCCTCATACTGCTTCACAAATACCAGCCCCCAGCCCCAGGGATCCATGAGTGAAAAAGGTGGTCTCCAGGACACCTACTATTCAGTTGCCTTGTGTAGGAGGAACACTGGACCAAGTGTCAAAACGCTTGGCGTCTACAGACCAGCTACTCAATTTGTAAGCTGGGGCCTTGGGACAAGTTACTCAACCTCTCTGTGCCTGAATTTCCAACCTATAAATTGTATCTACACTTCCCACATTTGGTTATTATGGGGTTCAAAGAGAGAATAAACAATGGAGGTTCTGTAAGGGTTATTTTCCTTCCTCTTCCCTTTTTCCCTACCTTGGCCTCTTGTGTTTACCTGTTTGCTGTTAATTTTATAGGTATTTCACAAAACTCACTGACTGGGGAGAAAAATCTTCCCCTTTAAAAAAAAAATGATGTCCATCCAGGGGCTAGGGCTTTGTGCTTTCAAAGGAGGGGGCACAGGTTCAATCCCAGCATAGGTTCGATCCTGCATGCCACATGGCACAGCCAAAAAAGAAGTCATAGTTTTTTTGCAAAGACTATGGGTCTTAGTTCAGAAAAAGACAAGACTAGGGGAAAAAAAAAACATGTTAATGAGTCTGGCACATAGTAGGTGCTCAATGAATATTTGAGAAAGGAACTCTGCAGAAAGAATGAGTCCCTCTCTCATTGGGCTCCTGTGTCTTAACTACAGTGCTCACTCAGAGATGTGGGGGTCCCATCCATGCTTGCCTCTCTCTCTCAAGTTTTGAGCTCCACTAGGCAGGATTGCAGCCAAGAAATTAAAGATGCTTACTCCTTGGAAGGAAAGTTATGACCAACCTAGAGAGCATATTCAAAAGCAGAGACATTACTTTGCCAACAAAGGTCCGTCTAGTCAAGGCTATGGTTTTTCTAGTGGTCATGTATGGATGTGAGAGTTGGACTATAAAGAAAGCTGAGCGCTGAAGAATTGATGCTTTTGAATTGTGGTGCTGGAGAAGACCCTTGAGAGTCCCTTGGACTGCAAGGAGATCCAACCAGTCCATCCTAAAGGAGATCAGTCCTGGGTGTTGATTGGAAGCACTGATGCTAAAGCTGGAACTCCAGTACTTTGACCACCTCATGCGAAGAGCTAACTCATTGGAAAAGACTCTGATGCTGGGAGGGATTGAGGGCAGGAGAAGGGGACGACAGAGGATGAGATGGCTGGATGGCATCACCGACTCAATGGACATGAGTTTGAGTGAACTCTGGGAGTTGGTGATGGACAGGGAGGCCTGTTGTGCTGCAATTCATGGGGTCACAAAGAGTCGGACATGACTGAGCGACCGAACTGAACTAAACTGAGGACAAGCACTACCCAACACTGAACCTGACCTTTGGCAAAGCTCAGCAAACTTGGGGTAAACAGAAAGAGAGCTGTGAGTGTTTATACACTATATACATGCAGATTGCCAGACTCAATGGCATGGTTTTCAGGCTAGCAGGAAGCTCTTGGCACCTGACTCTTGGAGTATGGGTGACATGTGGGTAAAACAGAGTGTGATCCTTCTTTAAGAAAATGCTAGCTTCAAAGACATGAAAACAATCAACTGCATCCAATAAAAATCAGAAAAATACATTTTCTATGAATTATTATTGACAGTGCCAAATTTGTGTGGTCACAGAAATATTTATCTTTCTGCCTCTCAACAATCTCTTTAGTCCTTGTTTGCATAGTGTGTCGTTCTTTGATTTTGGTAGTTTGACTCGGATATGTCTAGATGTGATTTTTTTTTTTTAATTTACACTGCTTAGGGTTCTAAAGGCTTCCCTGGTAGCTCAGCTGGTGAAGAATCCACCTGCAATGCAGGAGACTCCGGTTCGATTCCTGGGTCGGGAAGATCTGCTGGAGAAGTTAGGATACCCACTCCAGTACTCTTGGGCTTCTCTTGTGGCTCAGCTGGTAAAGAATCTGCCTGCAATGTGGGAGACCTGGTTTGATCCCTGGGTTGGGAAGATCCCCTGCAGAAGGGAACAGCTACCCCTTCCAGTATTCTGGTCTGGAGAATTCCATGGACAACAGTCCATGGGGTCGCAAAGAGCTAGATGTGACTAAGTAACTTTCACTCACTCACAGGGCTCTAAAGGGATTCTTAAATCTGTGGATTTATGTATTTCATCAATTTTAGAAAATTTCTGGCCATTATCTATTCAAAAATTGCTCCATTCAATTCTCTCCCTCCCTGTCATTTTTTGGGACTTCAGTTACAATTTTGCTAAAACCTTTTACTATGTCCAAAATATGATACACTCTTTCTGTATTTTCCATTCTTTTATCTCTTGGTGATTTGTTTCAGATTATTTTCTTTCTTCCAATTCACCTCTCTCATCTGTCTAATCTACTTTGAACTCATCTAATATGTTCTTCTAGTCAAGGCTATGGTTTTTCCAGTGGTCACGTATGGATGTGAGAGTTGGACTGTGAAGAAAGCTGAGCGCCAAAGAATTGATGCTTTTGAACTGTGGTGTTGGAGAAGACTCTTGAGAGTCCCTTGGACTGCAAGGAGAATCCAACCAGTCCATTCTAAGGAAAACAGCCCTGGGTGTTCTCTGGAAGGAATGATGCTAAAGCTGAAACTCCAGTACTTTGGCCACCTCATGAGAAGAGTTGACTCACTGGAAAAGACTGATGCTGGGAGGGAATGGGGGCAGGAGGAAAAGGGGATGACAGAGGATGAGATGGCTGGATGGCATCACTGACTCAACGGACGTGAGTTTGAGTGAACTCCAGGAGTTGGTGATAAACAGGGAGGCCTGGCATGTTGCAATTCATGGGGTTGCAAAGAGTCGGATATGACTGAGCGACTGAACTGAACTGAACTGAACTGAATATGTTCTTATTTTTAATTACATTCTCTCAGTTGTAAAATTTCCATTGATTCTTTGTATATATATATATATATAAATAAATATATATATATAAAACCTGTTGGAATTTTCCATTTTGTCTTTATCTCCTGAAATGTATTGATCAGAGGTTATTCTATCAATATGTGTCTATATCTGATAACTCCAATAACTGGATTTCTGTGAATCAATTTATATTATCTATTTCTTCTCTTGGTTAAAGGTGACTTGGTCTTATCTCCTAGTATGCTTAGTAAATTCTGATCAACTGCAACATGTTGTATATGAAAAGTTGTAGAACAAATGTAGTATTGTAGATAATGCTATCTTTCTCCAGAGATTTTCTTTTGCTTTTGTAATGCAGTTAGTATACAGGCAGACCATCTTAACCTCATTTGAGTCAAAGCTGAACCTTTGTGAGAGTTGAGTTGGTCCTTTTTTGATTTGCCCTTCCTACTGGTGTAACCTTTCAGAGTGAAGTGAAGTCGCTCAGTCGTGTCCGACTCTTTGCGACCCATGGACTGTAGCCTACCAGGTTCCACCATCCATGGGATTTTCCAGGCAAGAGTACTGGAGTGGGTTGCCATTTCCTTCTCCAGGAGATCTTCCTGGCCCAGGGATTGAACCTGGGTCTCTTGCATTGTAGGCAGACGCGTTACTGTCTGAGCCACCAGGGAAGAGACCTTTCAGAGGTCCTAACCAAAAGCCCAGGATATTACCAGGGTCTCTCCGAGACTGCCAAAGCTTTTCTCAACTTCTTAGCATTGAAATCACTGTTTTTAGAGATGCCTTAAGGGGAATAACAGTGCTGTTATGTACTGAATATTCGTGCCTCCCTCATTCATATACTGAAGCCCTGGCCTTCAAAGTGCTCATATAAGGAAGTGAAGCCTTGGGAAGGTAATCAGGTTTAGGTCGGGTCAGGTGTAGGGTGTAGCCTCTATGATGGGATTAGTGCTCTTGTAGGAGGAGGAAGAGACACCAGAGCCCCCTCTCTGCCATGTGAAGACAGACACAGAGAGAAGGTGGCAATCTGCCAGGCAGCCTTCACCAAGAACCAAATCTGCTGACACCCTGATCTTGGACTTTCAGCCTCCATAACTGTGAGAAAGAAATGTCTATTGTTTAAACCACCCAGACTATGGCATATTTTATAGCAGCCCAAGCTTAGACAAATGTCAAATGTCAGGCTCACCTTCCTATGTTTCCATTCTCTCCAGGATCTTGCCCTCTCAGGTTCTCACTGTCAGATATATTCGTTAAATTATCCAGCTGTTTTACTTGGTTTGAAGTAGGAAGTTTAGTTTGATCTAGCCTGGTGTTCCAGAGCCAGAAGCAGAGGTCTCAACTATTCTTATAGCATAATTCCTGTTATAATGATGGCTAGCACAAAAATTAAGGTTTAGGTTATTAGCTTTAGTGTAATAAATTCCATCTGGGTGGGTAAAAAAAATACAAATTGGTTCAACCGATTGGAAAAAGTAGAAAATTATAGTTTCCTATTAAGGTAAATTATTCTAATTAAATTAGTGTAAGAAGCTTTTGAGCAGTCCCTGGAAACATACAATATATCATAGCTAATTTCCCAATATTTTCCCACAGTGAAGTATACCTTTGGTTTACAGCAGTAAAAATTAGAGGAGCTGCTAGCATTCCCAGCCCTCCACCAGGCTCTGGATCACACTGCTAGATGTTGCCAGGTCCCTAAAAAAACAGCATATTTGACTCAGCATCATAGCCCAGGCAAACTCATTCAACAAACACAGAGCAACCACATTTAAACAGTCATATCTTACTTCTCCAACAGTTTCAGAAATTGTCCTTTTAAAGTACAAACATCCACAAAAACCAAGAAGATGAAAAGAGAATAATTCTCTATGATGGAGTAAAGATGTGATACTTCCAACTACTTGCTAAATGACAACTAGTGTTTTAAGCTTTGCCCCAACAGATGGTTCATGTCACATGGGTGAAAAGGCCATTAAAGCACAAAGTTTGACCTGTTTTGGCCGAGTATCAGCATGAACAATTAACCTGAAGGCCAGGCTGCATGCTGTATATTAAACTGCATATCCTACATGAAGGGAAGGAGGTTAAGAACAGTTGGGAAGGCTGAGAGTATACACTATAGGCACCCATGTTTTGAGGAGCAAATGGGCTTTACCACCAAGGCTGAGTCTTGGTATAGCTAAAGTTACTAAGTGAATGCCTTGGGAACCAGATAGACAGAAATAAATCTAGGAGTCCAAGAAACCATTCCCAAAGAAGGTTATAGACTGGTTATAATGATGATGCTTTGGCCTTCAAACACAACTGGGGAACTCACGTTTGGATTGTCTCAGCTAACAACATAAAGGATGATGACAGGAAGTACACAGTGGAAGGGGGTGGGGAGGGGTGTCGCTCAACTCCCTGGAGGGACACACAAAGAAGAAAAAAGTTGGTTACCGGCACGTTACAACCCCAGAATCTATTAGGATTAAATGGATGTAGACCTAGTCTAACCACCTTACCTTATAGAAGATGAACTGATGCCACCCAGGGAACTCCTTTTCATCTGTCAGAATCCATATCAAATGTCAATTCTTTTGCAAAGCCTTCCATGCTTCAATTTGGCAGCTTCCTTCTTTGTTATTTTCTAATCTAAATTGTCAGCGCCATGATTTAGAAGCCCAAGCAGACAGGAGGTTCTCCAGAGTTTTTGTTGAATGGACAAGTGAGAAGTGACATGTACAGTCACAGTGCAAGACAAAGGCCAGTCATCCTGAGCTCCATCCCAGGTAATTTTGTCAGGCTTCAAGGCTGGTTCCCAAGTTTGCGAATACTTTGCAAAAAGTAAAACATAAAAAAAAGAATAATAAAATGAACCACCATATACTCATTAGTAATGTTCAACCCTGTTTCCAACACTTACTTTTTCTTATTTGTACATAAAATTATTTAGAAATAAATTCCAGATTTCATATCATTTCATCTGTATTTTAGTACCACATTTCCAAATTTCAACATACATTGAAAATGTTCAAATGTTTGTAAATACTTAAAAATATAACCATATTATCCATCTGAAATAATGTAATAATACTTTTTAAATATCCAATACTTAGTAGTGTTCAAATTTACAAGTGTCCTATGAGTGTCAATTTTTCCTTTCATTTATTCAATTTAGAATCTAAATGCAATACTTTCTATAGAATTATTATTCAAGAACTGGGCCATTTATAGTTTCACAAGATATAGATCGTTTTGATTACGTTCCACAGTGCTGTTGAGCTAGATGACTCTTGATCAGATGCTGCTTTGATTTGTGTGAGGGCAGGGATGTAAGGAGTATCAAGATGACTTCATAGCTGGTGATGAGTTTTTTCATTAGCACATCACGTGGGTTCTCTCTTTTCAAGACTTAGTAGTCACAGCTGATCATGCCTAGATCCAATCATTCATTAAGAATACAAAATGGTGATGTTCGGTCTATAATTCTTTCTTCATTTATTAGCTGGAAATACTTTCACAAAGAGAAATCTCCCCCCCATCTACCATCTGGCCACCCAAGCCCAATTTTAAAAGAATTTGAACCAAGACCATGCTTTCTCTCAAAGTAGAATCCTCTGCAGGAGGATGAACAGCTTCAAGGAAACCTTCATTTATTCTTTATTTTTTAGTCAAGAACTAACTGAAAGACGGTGGGCCTGACAGCTGCAGAAAGACCATCTCACTTGGTTCGGAGGACCTGCCTGCCCTGAGATTTTCTTTAGAAGCATTGCTCCTAGGCTTGCTCTAAAGGTCTACCTTTTCTCTTTGAAAATGTTTTCTCCTGTAATTAAGGGAGTTTCTAATCTGGGGAATGGATAAAAATTCATCAAACTTATATTTTAAAAAAGTCATAATCCTGAAGCTGCAAATATCTGGCTCCAGGGAAATCCTGGATGGCGGAAAGATGCTAATCAGGATAGAATTTAAGACAATAGTTTATAATCTTTCATCCTCAGAACCGAGACTAACCCAAGGAAATGCCAAGCAAAAAAGTAAAACCGGCGATTGATTCTGCATTTTGAGAAACTGACCAAGTTTCTTGATCAAATGCTGATTGCAAGTCTGACTCAAGGTTGAGCATATAAAAGAATCCTCCAGGGTACCCCGCTTTCGGTCTCAGCATGCTGCGATTTTGAAAAAAACAAGACTCTGGCAATCAGAGACCTCACTCGTTCCACTGCCGCAGAGGAAATGAAGGATGCTTCGCCTCCAGTTCCTGGCTCCTGCTGACATGCCCTCGGGTTCATGCTGGCGCCAGGCAGGGAGGGAGAGTGGTCGCTGTCTTACTGTCTGCAGAGGTTAAACGGAATCTCTCCTCGACTGAGGAAAGAAAGACCTCTTCCTCATTAATTTCGTGAGGCTGGGGACCGCCGCGGTGATACTGCGAGGCTGTCAGGGCAGCGTGCCCAGACCTTCCTGCGTCCCTAGCCCCTGTCTTCCACTCCAAACCCCCAGGACTCAGGCCCTGGGAAAAAATCCTGGCCTTCGTGGGGTCTCTCCTTGCAGGCTTTCCCTTGGCTTCCTTGTGGTTGGCTAACTTACGGTGAGGCCTTGGCACAGTGTGTGCCTTAGTTTCCCTAGTTGTAAAGTAATAAGGTTACTTTATTCTTAGCCTTGATTCGCAGAATCACCCAGGAAGCTTCAACATAAACCTTCGGTCAGGGTGCCCTTGGGGAGCCACTGGATCGGAAAGGGGCTCCAGAGCTCGCAGCCCGGGCTGGAACCCAGGATCCGGGCTCTCCCGCCTCTCCAGCCGCTCCACCCACCCTCCTGCTCGCGTCCTCGGCCCGGGCGGGGTCGTGCATGTCTCCGAACGGGTTCCGGGAGGCCGGGCGGGGCGGACCCGGCTGGGCAGCCCCACCGGAAAGACTCGTTTCAGCCGGCGCAGGCGGAGACCGGGAGGAAACAGACTTGTCGCCCCCGCCTCGGGCCGTCCGGGTCCCCAGCCCCCAGCGCAGCCCCAACGAAGTCGGAGAAACGCCGGCCGGCAGCTGGGCAGCCCTCGGGTCACCCACTCCCACGCCCGTCGGGCTTCACGCTCCCAGCACCCCAGGCCACACCTGGGCTCCGCCTTGGGTCCCGGGGCTCTGACTCTGCAGAGCTTCAATGGGGGAGGGGAGACCGACCCAGAAGAGGGAGGGCGCGACCCGTGCAAGGGCCTCGTTGCCTAGAAACCGACCCCGCCTTGGGCACAGGCCGCAAGCAGTCGTGGCGCAGCTGCTTCTTCCCCCTTCCCCCACGCCCTCCGGAGAAGCCCTGGTAGCCGCAGTGCTCAGGCGACCCCAGGCGGAGACCGGAACCTCGGACGGCTGCTTTGCGGGTGAAAGCCCGCGGGCACGCCAGCGGACGACCCCCGTCCCGCCCGCCCCGCGTGGGCCGTGGGCGCCGCGCCTCTGGGCTCCGGGTAGGGCCATCCGGCCGGCCCAGTCACGCCACCTCCGTGGGCCGCACCTCCTAATGGGGCGCTCGGGCTGAGCTGAGCCTTGCGGCGGCGAGACCCAGGCCTGGGTCTGGGGGCTGCCAGAACCCGCTCGGGGTCTCTGGGGTTTGCAGCTCAGGCCATCTGGTCAGCTGGCGCGCCCAGGGCCTCCAGCTTCGCCCCAGGGGCACGAGCGAGGCCGGCGCTTGTTCAGGCTGCGGCCCTGCTGAGCCGGGACAAAGCACGGCCTCCTCTGGGGCCTCGTCTCTGCCTTTACTGTTGGGTAAGATCGCCCCCTGCCCCGCCCCCCTGCCCCCACCCCCGTTTCTGCTACAGCTCCCCTAGGGACACAGTGACGCACGAGGCCGGGCATCCAGGCGTTTCCACGCCCTCTGTGAGAACGGAAAACTAGACAGAAAACAGCCCTTTCAGAACAGCCCTTTCAGGGAAGACGCGCAGGTGACCAAGAGACCAAAAGCATGTCAGATCTCTCTGGGAATTTATGCCAGGCGAGGCGGGCAGATCAGCAAGTACGACTGTTTGGAAAATACCCACAGTAACCATTGGCCTTTCAGAACAAGTGCTGCTTAATTGTCAAGCTGGGTTTAGACGGAAACCAGTCTGGAGACCAGTTAAGAGAGAAGTGCCAAGACCAAAGCCCCCAAACTGGGCATCAGGAGACTTGAGCGTCAGAGCTGCCCAGTCCCATAATCCTGTGTGACTTGGTCAATGTAGGTACAGTCAGTCTCTGAGCCTCACAGTGTTCTCATACATAAAAAGAGCCTGCCCTACTTCAGAGCACAACAGGAGACCGCAGACATGACACCTGGCTGCTACCGGTTTCCTTACCCCCTGGAAAAGAATGCACAACTGCCAAGACTTCTGGGAGGGAGATGATACCATCCCTGAAGGAAGAGAACTTAAATAAGAACTTTATTTTTCCTTCCGCAAAAGTATAATTCCATCCTGGAGAAACGTAAAAAATCAAGGAGTCATTAGAAGCCATTTATTGGGTTTTAACTTTTTTTTTTTGTTTTAATGACAGAGATGGATGGAGGGTGGACAGGAATGCTGGTGTTCTAGATCTAAGAGAGTTAAGAGCATCAATTATGGAATCACACATTTCTGAATTAGAGTCCCACCTCTATTTACAAGCGTTGTTACTTCAGATAAGTGACTTAACCTCTCCGAGCCTCAGACTGCTTAGCTATCAAATGGGGAAAATAATAGCACCAGAAAATAATAATAATATGGGGCTGTTAGAAAATTAAGTGAAATGATTATAACAGTGCTTGGTACAGGCCCAGCACATTGTAGTAAATGATAAATGTGAACTAGTGCTTTTTCTTTTATTCACAGTGGTTCCTACTCTTTCCCCAACATTCTGTTGTAAAAAATGTCAAATATACAGAAAAATTCAAAGAACTGTGCAGCAAACACTTATGCATGTTCCACCTACATGATACAATTAATATTTACAATACTTGATTATCACGTATCTGTTCATCTGCAGGCCTCCAGGACTGTGAGAAATTGAATATCTGTTGTGTAAGCCACTTGGTCTGTGGGGTTTTGTTATGGTAGCCCTAGCAAACACACATAGAACACTTTAGGATTAGAGGAAAATTTGAGTTATCAGTGCAAGTACATGGTTTTCAATGTACATTAAAATAGATATAAAAATAAATGCAGATGTAAATGTGTGTGTATTATATAAATAGGTGTATGTATGTTTGCATGTATGTATATGCACTCATGGGTTTCCTATTTCTGTTCCCAGCCCTGTTCACTGAGAGTCCCTGGGAGCAGTGACATCCCCAAAGGCACAAGTTCCCCTAGTGTCCAGATCTTGCTTTCTAAATACCATTCTCCACTAAAAGGGCAGAGTAGGGAAAGAACAAGATGAGCCTGGAACATCTTGTGGTGCCAGAAAATAAAGAAGTGCCCAAAGAATGATACGGACATGTCAAACACACAGAAGGAGTCCCCCCTGGCCATGTCTGGGGCAACTCAATGAAAACCCATGAATCTGTACTGATAAGTGAAAGTGAAGTTACTCAGTCATGTCTGACTCTTTGCAACCCCATGGACTGTAGCCTACTAGGCTCCTCTGTCCATGGAATTTTCCAGGCAAGAGTACTGGAGTGGGTTGCCATTTCCTTCTCCAGGGGATCTTCCCGACCCAGGGATTGAACCCCGGTCTCCCTCATTGCAGGCAGACACTTTACCATCTGAGCCACCAGGGAAGCTATCTGTACTGATACTCATGATTAAATGGGAAGAACAGTAGAATGCTTCCCTATGGCAGAATGCCAGCTGTATAACGAACAGTGGAGTCAGAAAAGCACCATTTCACAAGTAAGAATTCATCTAAGAATCATCAGTGGGTGTTAGAACTAATAGGAGGAAGTTTGATGAGGAATGAGATAGTATTTTCAAAACACTTTCCCCACAAAATGATTACTAATTACAAAGGTAAAAAGTAATTTTGTAGTAAAGAAGCTTGGTAGATACAAATGCAGCTTAATCAAGTTACCATCATCAGTAATGGGATAAATTGAAAATTGATGCTACCTAATAAGGTATACCTAGAAGAGCAACCTGTGACCTTCCCACTCTTACAAATCTGAATCTAAACATGAGGGGACATCAGTCAAACCAAACTGAGGGACAGTTACAAAATACCTGGTCTGTATTCAAAAACCTTCAAAAATATTGAAGTTATAAAAGTCAAGGAAAGTCAGGAACAGTGGGAATATTTCCAGACTGAAGGAGACTAGAAGATGTGACAATTAAATGCTTCATGTGATTCTAAACCCAACCTTCTGCTATAAAGGCTGTGACTGAAACAACTGGTGAAACTTGAATAAGGTCTTAGGAGTAGATGTGAGTAATGTGTCAATGTTAATTTCACAATTTTAGCTGTGCATTGTGCTTATTTAGGAGAATGTCTTTGTAGGAAATACGCATTCAAGTTTTAGGGATTGACAGGGCATCAAGCCAGCAACTTATGTTCATGTTGTTCAAGAACAGTGAAGTTCTTACTGTATTTGTTATTCTTCTGTAGATTTGAAATTAAAGACAAAAAATTATCTATAGAAGACATACAGATGGCAAATAAGGAAATGAAAAGATGTTTAACATCGTTTGTCATTCGTTTGTCATTAGGGAAATGCAAATCAAAATGGCAATGCAATACTGCTGCACACAGATTAGAATGGCTAAAATCCAAAAAACTGACAATACCAATCGCTGATGAGGAAATGTGAAGCAACAGGAACTCATATTGCTGATGGGAATGCAAAATAGAGCAGCCACTTTGGAAGATCATTTGGCAGTTTCTTACAAAGTGCAACCCAGTCTTACCAAACAACCCAGTCATACTCCTAGGCATTTATCCAACTGGATTGAAAACTATGTCCACACAAAAGTCTGATCATTAATACTTTTTATAGTAATTTTATTCATAATTATCCCAAATTGGAAGCAACCAAGATATTCTTCAGTAAGTGAAAGAGTACGTGGGTGCACACTAAGTCACTTCAGTTGTGTCTGACTCTATGCAACCCTATGGACTTGTAGCCCACCAGGTTCCTCTGTCCATGGGGATTCTCCAGGCAAGAATACTGAGTAGGTTGCCCTGCCCTCCTCCAGAGGATCTTCCTGACCCAGGGATCAAACCCATGTCTCTTATGTCTCCTGCATTAGCAGGCAGGTTCTTTACCACTGGGAAGCCACCTGCCACCTGGGAAGCCCCAAGTTAAAGGATCAGTTCAGACACTCAGTCGTGTCCAACTCTTTGCGACCCCATGAATCACAGCACGCCAGGCCTCCCTGTCCATCACCGACTCCCGGAGTTCACTCAAACTCATATCCATTGAGTCGGTGATGCCATCCAGCCATCTCATCCTCGGTCATCCCCTTCTCCTCCTGCCCCCAATCCCTCCCAGTATCAGGGTCTTTTCCAATGAATCAACTCTTCACATGAGGTGGCCAAAGTATTGGAGTTTCAGCTTTAGCATCAGTCCTTCCAATGAACACCCAGGACTGATCTCCTTTAGGATGGACTGGTTGGATATCCTTGCAGTCCAAGGGACCCTCAAGAGTCTTCTCCAACACCACAGTTCAAAATCATCAATTCTTTGGGACTCAGCTTTCTTCACAGTCCAACTCTCACATCCATACATGACCACTGGAAAAACCATAGCTTTGACTAGACGGACCTTTGTTGGCAAAGTAATGTCTCTGCTTTTGAATATGCTATCTAGGTTGGTCATAACTTTCCTTCCAAGGAGTTAAAGGATAAGCAGTGATAAATCCATTCAGTGGAATACTATTTAGTGATAAAAAGGAATTGTTGCTGTTTAGCCCATCAGGCTCCTCTGTCCTTGGGGTTTCCCAGGAAAAAATACTGGAGCAGGAGATCTGCCCAACCCAGGGGTTAAACCAGTGTCTCCTGCTTGGCAGGCAGACTCTTTACCACTGAGCCACCTGGGAAGTCCAAAAGGTTAAAAATCAATTAATTAAAAATCAATCAAGTAATCAAATCAATTAATTACATCAATTAAATTAGAAAAATAAAAATTTCTAAGTTACGTTGTTTAGTCACTAACTCATGTCTAACTCTTGTGACCCCATGGACTGTAAATATGGGTGAATATTAAATATATATTGCCAAAATGAAAGAAGCCAGTCTGAGAAGGCTTTTTTTATTTTTTATGATATCATATTTTATGATTCCATTTATGACATTTTAGGAAAGGCAAAACTGTAGAGATGGTAAACAGATCAGTGGTTGCCAGAGGTTTGGAAAAGAAGGCTTATTTGAGCAAGACACAGGTGATTTTTGTTTTTAAGGCAGAGAAACTATATGATGCTGTAATGGTGGATACATGCCACTATGCATTTATCAAACCCATAGAACTTTACAGAGCAGAGAAGAATTTAAGTTGCATAAATTTAATGAAATCATTTAAGAGGCTGGAGAACCCCAGGATAGAATGCAGATGACAAGAGAATTGAACTGTATTAGAAATAGATGAAGTAACCTCACTGAAGGGATTGGGACAGTAACTTAAGAAATGAGTGGAGGGACTTCGCTGCCAATCCAGTGGTTTAGAGTCCATGCTTCCAATGCAGGGGACACAGGTTCAATTCCTTACAGTCAGGAAACTATAAGATCCCATATGCTTCACAGCACAATTTAAGAAAAAAAGCAGCAGCAGCAGCAGAGAGAAGATAGGACTAAAGGCAAAGGGAACTGTACATACATACTGAACTCTAGGCGACACAGTGTTTCCCTTGGGGGTTGATGTTATTCAGTCACTCTGTGTCCAGCTCTTTACGACCCCGTGGACTGCGGCATGCCAGACTTCCCTGTCCTTCACTGTCTCCTACAGTTTGCTCAAACTCATGCCCACTGAGTCAGTGATGCCATCCAACCATTTCATCCTTCATAGCCCCCTTCTCTTGCCCTCAATCCTTCCCAGCATCAGAGTCTTTTCCAATGAGTCAACTCTGTGCATTAGGTGGCCAAAGTACTGGAGTTTCAGCTACATCATCAGTCCTTCCAATGAATATTCAGGGTTGATTTCTTTTAGGATTGACTGGTTGGATCTCCTTGCAGTCCAAGGGACTCTCAAGAGTCTTCTCCAACATCACAGTTCAAAAGCATCAATTCTTCGGCACTTAGCCTTCTTCTTAGTTCAGCTCTCACATCCATACATGACTACTGGAAAAACCAGAGCTTTGACTATATGCACCTTTGTTGACAAAGTGATGTCTCTACTTTTTAATATGCTGTCTAGGTTTGTCATAGCTTTCTTTCCAAGGAGCAAGTGTCTTTTAATTTCATGGTTGCAGTCACCGTCCGCAGTGATTTTGGAGCCCAAGAAAATAGTCTGTCACTGTTTCCATTGTTTCCCCATCTATTTGCCATGAAGTGATGGGACCGGATGCCATGAACTTCGTTTTCTGAATGTTGAGTTTTAAGCCAACTTCTTCACTCTCCTCTTTCACCTTCATCAAGAGGTTCTTTAGTTCCTCTTTGCTTTCTGCCATTAGGGTGGTGTCATCTGCATATCTGAGGTTATTGATATTATTTCTCCCACAATCTCGATTCCAGCTTGTTCTTCATCCATGCTGGCATTTCACATGATGTACTCTGCATATAAGTTAAATAAGCAGAATGACAATATACAGCCTTTCCCAATATACTCCTTTCCCAAGTTTGAACCAGTCCATCGTTCCATGTCTCATAGGGGTAAGGGTTAACAATTGTAAAACTACTCAATATATATAATAATTACATAAATGGATGGTGGGTGATTGGAGCCAGATTTCTCACTAATGGAGTGTTGGTTTACACATAAGCAATGGGAGGATACCAGAACGATACATGCGGTAATAGATTAGAGTTGGAGACATCAGTATGAACTCATGTTTCAGTTCAGTTCAGTTCAGTCTCTCAGTCGTGTCTGACTCTTTGTGACCTCATGAATCCCAGCATGCCAGGCCTCCCTGTCCATCACCAACTTCTGGAGTTCACTCAAACTCATGTCCATTGAGTCAGTGATGCCATCCAGCCATCTCATCCTCGGTCATCCCCTTCTCCTCCTGCCCCCAATCCCTCCCAGCAACAGAGTCTTTTCTAATAAGTCAACTCTTTGCATGAGGTGGCCAAAGTATTGGAGTTTCAGCTTCAGCATCAGTCCTTCCAATGAATACCCAGGACTGATTTCCTTTAGAGTGGACTGGTTGGATCTCCTCGCAGTCCAGGGGACTCTCAAGAGTCTTCTCCAACACCACAGTTCAAAAGCATCAATTATTCAGCATTGCGCTGAAAGCATTCCGCTTTCTTCACAGTCCAACTCTAACATCCACACGTGACTACTGGAAAAACCAAAGTTTTGACTAGACGGACCTTTGTTGGCAAAGTAATGTCTCTGCTTTTGAATATGCTCTCTAGGTTGGTCATAACTTTCCTTCCAAGGAGTAAGCGTCTTTTAATTTCATGGCTGCAATCACCATCTGCAGTGATTTTGGAGCCCCCCAAAATAAAGTCTGACACTGTTTCCACTGTTTCCTCTTGTGTTTAACTTAATATAAATAAATATGGCTACATTTAGACATATTTAGAAGGCAATGGCACCCCACTCCAGTACTCTTGCCTGAAAAATCCCATGGACCGAGGAGCCTAGTGGGCTGCAGTCCATGGGGTCGCTAAGAGTCGGACACGACTGAGTGACTTCACTTTCACTTTTCACTTTCATGCCTTGGAGAAGGAAATGGCAACCCACTCCAGTGTTCTTGTCTGGAGAATCCCAGGGATGGGGGAGCCTGGTGGGCTGCCGTTTATGGGGTCGCACAGAGTCGGACACAACTGAAGCGACTTAGCAGCAGCAGAGATGTGTATGTGTACACAAGTTAGCATATACACATATATTTTCTTCCTCTGTCGTTTGAGAGGCGCCAGAAGCAATAAGACCCAGGTAGCAAAGAACACATCTATTGCCCAGATCTTGGCTTCTATTATCATACTCCAATGAGAAGGAATTAGGGCTCTGTGGAGAAACAGCTGATTCTAGGACTGGGGTATACAAAATGAACCTGGAGCATCTTACAGTGCTAGAAAGTAAGGACGTGCTCCATAAAGGGAGAGTTATGGAGGTACGTCAGAGACATAGGGAACCAACTGAAAAAGCTCCCGCTGGAGCCCGTGCCACATCGAAGGATCTGCACAATGCAACAAGGATCCTGTGTGCCACAACTAAGGCTTGATGCAGCCCAATAATAAAAAGTAAATATTTTAAAAACTATTTTTAGAACTTTTAAAAGTTCGATATTACTGTGGAGAAACACACATTAATCGGGCCTCAGTTGCTGTGGTCACTCTGCTATGTGTGTGCAACTTGCTGGACAGGCTCTTGCTGGATAGAGGCTGTGTGGGGATTGAGATATGCCTGGGAGCTCTGCCGGTCAGGGCCGTGCTGCTGGTGCTGCTGTCCCTTAGTCATTAACCGAACTTTCCTCCCCACTGGTCCCTGACCAAGAGACAGATTCAGTCTGTTCCTCCGTCCCTGAATGTGGAGATCCAGTCACTGCAAAGATGCAGTTCCCCTGAAGCAACCTTCAAGACTTGTGCAATGCCTGTAACCATGTTTTCTGAGTGCCTCAGAGGTAGACTTTACGAGTGCTGTTCTCATTTACATAGTTTTTACAGTACTTTTGCACACACTTGCTGCTTTACACATTCATCTCTGAAAACGCTGTCCCTTTAAACCATGGATCCAGAAAGGTGACAATGCATCAGTGTCATTGGCTTTTATCTATTTATTTATTTCCACACCTGTCATTGGCTTTTAAAGTAATAAAGTCATCTCTGATTTTAAAAATAAATAAACCTATGCAACCTATGTTTTTCTTGAGGAAATCCAGAGCAAGGCAGACCACAACATCCATTCTTGTCTCAGACCGGAGCTCCTGCCTGGGCCCAGTGCGGCTTGGGTACTGTGGATTGTCAGTGGAAAAAGTTCCAGGTCAAAGTAAGAGAGAGAAAGAAAGACAGGAAAGAGACTTCCCTGGTTGTCCAGTGGTTAAGAATCAGCCTGCCAATGCAGGGGACACAGTTTGAATCCCTGGTATGGGAAGATTCCACATGCAGCAGAGCAACTAAGCCCGTGTGCCACAACTACCAAGCCTGTGCTCCACAAGAGAAAATGTTAGTCACTCAGTTGTGTCCAACTCTGTGTGACACCATCTACTGAAGCCTGCCAGGCTCCTCCGTCCATGAAATTTTCCAGGCAAAAATATTGGAGTGGGTTGCCATGCCCTCCTCCAGGGGATCTTTCCACCCCAGGGATTGAACCTGGGTCTCCTGCACTGGCAGGCAGATTCTTTACCACTAGCGCCACCTGGGAAACCCACAACAAGAGAAGCCACTGCAATAAGAAGGCCACACATCACAACTAGAGAGTAGCCCCTACTTGGTGCAACTAGAGAAAGTGTGTGTGCAGCAATGAAGACCCAGCACAGCCAAAATAAACAATTTAAAAAATTAATTAATTTTAAACAAACGCAGGAAGGCAGGAGGAAGGGAGGGATGGAAGGTAGGCTGGTTCCTGTCCCATCCTGGACTTCTTCAAAAGGGTGGTAATCTAATGGAAAGAAAGTGAGCAAAGCGAAACTTCTATCTATGGTGCATCCAGATAGAGGTGGAAGGTCCCCTCTTAGCTTTACTAGGGAGCTTGCAGTGGTTTCAAGTGTGCTCAGAGAAGTGACTTTAGTTGCACAGTGGTCCTCCTGAGAACTGGCCAAGGCTGACATCCCCTTCTTTCAGAGGAGCAGGTTGAGTTCAGGAGAACAGACAGATTGTCCACTGTCAGGGAGCAGGAGCTATGGACGTGACACCTCAATGACAGGCACAGGCTGCCTGATCTCATCAGCTTGACAGATGAGGGTGTATCTAACAAGGCTTCCAAAGACAGACATCCGCACCCGGGATCATCACTGTGTGAGGTCAGGAGCAGTCTGAGAGCTGCTCCAGCTGGGCGCTTCAGACAGCACGCAGGAAGGGTGATGGTGACCCTGTCTTCTATTCAGGTTTCTAGACTAGTCAAGTGTATTGCCAGACAGATGGATCAACAGAAATTTTATATTCTTTATCTCTAGAATTGAAAATCGTTTGGGCAAGCATACTGCTGCTGCTGCTGCTAAGTCGCTCCAGTCGTGTCCAACTCTATGTGACCCCATAGACGGCAGCCCACCAGGCTCCCCCATCCCTGGGATTCTCCAGGCAAGAACTCTGGAGTGGGTTGCCATTTCCTTCTCCAATGCATGAAAGTGAAAGGTGAAAGTGAAGTCACTCAGTCGTGTCTGACTCTTAGCGACCCCATGGACTGTAGCCTACCAGGCTCCTCCGTCCATGGGATTTTCCAGGCAAGAGTACTGGAGTGGGGTGCCATTGCCTTCTCCAAGCATACTAGAACACCTAATAAACTCGTGGTTGAAATTGATGGATGCCAGGAGTCCATTTGAAATATTTCAAAGTTGCTTTGGACCTTAGCTACAACAAGGATACCTCTGGGAGGCCCTTGGTCCTTAAGAAAAAAATTTTTTTTTACAATTAATAAGCTTTATTTTGGGGACTTCCCTGGTGGGCCAGTGGGCTAAGACTCTGCACTTCCGATGCAGGGGGCCTGGGTTCGATCCACAGTGAGGGAACTAAAAATCCGTCATGTCGAAACTAAGACCCAGCACAGCCAAATAAATCAATAAAAAATTTTTTAAAATAAAGTTTATTTTTTAGGAAGCAGTTTTTGGTTTACAGAAAACTTGAATAGAAAGTAGAGAGTTCTCATATACTCCCTCTCTCCCACAGTTTCCCCTATTAACACTGCATTAATGTAGTGGGTGTGTGTTTGGCTTATCAGTTATAACAAATGCATTCATGTGGTACATTAGTTACAATTGATAAGCCAATATTGATACATTGTTAACTAATAAGTGTTATTATTATCCACTATCAACTGTTATAGTAAGGTTCACTCCTTCTATGGATTGCCACATGTCTCCACCCTTATAGTGTCATATAGAATAGTTCCACTGCCCCTCAAAAGCCCCTGTGCTCTGTCCCTTCATTCCTTCCCCACCTGTTCTTCCCTGAACCCTGAAAATCACCAGTCTTTTTTACTTTTTCCTAGTTTTGTCTTTTCCAAAACGTCATTGAGTTGGAATGATATAATGTGTAGCCTTTTAGATTATGCCTAAAAATATGCATTTTAGGTTCTTCCTTGCCTTTTCATGGCTCCATTGTTTTTAATAGTGCTCTATAAATTCCACTGCATAGATGTTCCACAGTCTGTTTATCCAGTCACCTATTGAAGGATATCTTGGTTGGTTCCAAGTGTTGGTGATTATGAATAAAATGCTATAAACATTTGTGGGTGGACATAAGATTTCAACTCATTTGAGTAAGTACCAAACAGCATAATTGCTGAGTCACATGGTAAGAGTATGTTTAGTTTTGTAAGAAGCTGCCAAACTGTCTTCCAAAGTGGCTGCAGGTACCAGCTTGCATTCCCACCAGCAATGAATGAGCATTCCTGTTGCTCCACATATCACCATCATTTGACATTGTCAGTTTTTTAGATCCTAGCCTTTCTAATAGGTATGTAGTAGTATCTTATTGGTGGTTTAATTTGCAGCTCCCTGGTGAACATATTTTCCTATTTTATTTTGCTATATTTGTGTGAGGTGTCTGGGAAGAGCTTTTGTCCATTTTTAAATTGAGTTGTTTATTTTCTTATTGTTGATTTTAAAGAGTTCTTTGTAGATTTGGGGGAGCAGTCTTCCATCAGATACATGTTTTGCAAAGATCTTCTAGTCTGCAGTTTGTTTTCACTCTCTTAACAGTTTCTTTCCCAGAGCAGACGTTTTTAATTTTAATGAACTCCAACTTACCAACTCTTGCTTTCACGGACCGTGCTTTTCGTGCTACATCTAAAAAGACATTGCTAAACCCAAAGGGCATGCAGATTTTCTCTGAGGATATCTTCTAAGAGTTTTATAGTTTTGCTTTTTACATTTAGGTTTATGAAGACCTGGTTTGAATTGAAAACCCCAAGGGATGGAACCACATCAACACTTGGAACACCTCAAGTGAAAATAATCGTCACTGAAGTTCAAGTTGCAGTTGAAAACACCCATGACAAGTGTGGCAGGTGAGATCTAATCCTCCTGGAGAGAAGGAAAGTTCTTTCAGACAGAGATGCCAGAGAAGTCTCCCAAGGATATGCTGCTTCTCCTTCATGTTTCCCGACACTTTTTCAGCCACAAGAGGAGTTAATCTTATCAGAGAGAAAGGCAGGGATAGAAATAGTCCTGCTTGTGCCCTGAGGGTCCCCATCCTCAATTGAAAAAAAAAATTTTTTTGAATTATCACTAGTTTTTGGTTAATATATATATATTTTTTCTGCTGCACTGTTATTTCTTTGCATCTGCTTCCAAGAAAAGGACAGACTCCAAGGAGAGGTTCTGGAGTGGTTACAAGCTTCTGTGAGTTTCTGTACCCATCCTCAATGTCACTCACACTGCATAGGAGGGGCAGGAAAAGAGAAGGGAAAACCATCCTCCTGCTCAGATGATGGGGAGCAAAGGGAAAAAGAAAGAGTGAACAAGAATTTCGAATTGGGACTTCCCTGGTGACCCAATGGTTAAGAACCTGCCTGCCAAAGTAGGGGACACAGATTTGATCTCTGGTCAGGGAAGATTCAACATGCTGCAGAGCAACTAAGCTCATGGTGCCACAACTCTAGAGTTCATGCTCAGCAACAAGAGAAGTCACTGCAATGAGACGTTCAGTGCAGCCAAAAATAAATAAATAAATAAAAATTAAATAAAAAATAAATTCAAATTATTACTTGTTTTGGGTTAATTTTTTTTTTCTTTCTGCTTCCAAGAAAAGGACAGACTCCAAGGAGGGGCTCTGGAAAGGTCACATTCCATATCCCTGCAGGAATACTTTGCTTGGAGGTGAGACCTGGAAAGGGGTGCTGAGGAGGCTGCCAATGGAGGCTGGAGGTTTGCAAGGGAAGTTTTCTTGTGTGTGTGAGGCTTGAGCAAAGATGTCCCAGGACAGGGCTGGATCTTCTGATCTCCAAGACAGCCCCAAACCTATTCAGTGAAAAGGACACGGTCCATTTGGAATATACTACTGAGAAGTAGAAATGAAAGGGCAGGTGAGTGACAGGGGGAAGGACAAATGGAAGGAGGAATCAGGGAGGCCTGTGGAGTTCTGGCTCAGATAACCCTCTCCAAGGAAGAGATTCCAGAGCTCTCTGTTGAAATGTGCCAAGTCTGAAGTACTTGAGGACATCTGAAAAGTAATGTGTTCCTGCTAAAGCCCCAGTATCTGAGATTGAGGGGGCTTCCTGGCCCCTGGGAGTGCCTAGCTGGTCAGGGCAAGCATGGAGATAAGTGGTCCAGCAAAGAACAACCTTAGAATGAAAATTGCTTTGAGTTCCAATGGGCCTTGGGCCAAAGGAAAGAAAGGGTTCATGAAAAAACTAAAAATAATTCGCTTATTTCTTAGCTAGGCTGGCTTTGCCCAAGTCTTGGAAAAGGCAAAAGAAAAAAAAAACAAACTTGAGAGCAGAAATCCATGGCAACAAGCAACTTCTGTTTAAGAATTGCATCCTAGGGAAAGTAAATGTCTGGCTGCTATAGAACAGAAATGCACGTTAAGTCATATGTATCCATTTATCTTCCAATTGAGCAAAAGAAAATTCATACCTGTTCTATCTATTCATGAGAGAGATCGTCTTATATTTTTGTTTGACAAGACATATGCTGTATTGTTTCAGGAGTTTTGAATAAAGATTATAACATACCACTCTGATTGCTGACCTAGATTGCAAGCTGGCTTTCTATAGCCTGGATCACCAAGAAGAAAGGGGCATAGGATGAAAGAGGTGTTCATAGGTGGAGGTTCTGATTTCTTTTTAAAAGCTTTATTTCACTGATCGATTTTATTTTATATTTGGCTGTGTCAGGTCTTAGTTGTGGCACACAGTCTTCGTTGCAGCATGCAGGCTTCTCTCTGGTTGTGGCTGCTGGGCTCAGTAGTTGCAGTGAACATGCTTAGGTGCCCCTCAGCATGTGGGATATTAGTTCCCAGAACAGGGATTGAACCTGAGTCTCCTGTACTGGCGGGCGGATTCTTAACCAATGGATCACCAAGGAAATACCTGGAAGCTTTAATTCCTAATTAAAATTCCTCTCACTTTTTCACTTAAACTGTTGACTGCCCTCCTTGATTCCTTTTTAAAATTATAATTGGTTTCAAACATACAGAAAAGCAAAATGATCCACATTCAATGATCTATAAATATTTTAAACACATTTTTGAATGTCTTTCAGTTTGTTCTATTATTTCCAGTTCTTGAAATGCCAATTTCTCTATTGGAGCAGACTCTCTTGTAGTGGTTTATAATTTATTATTGTGAACTCAACTTCAGTAGGGGTTTCTTTGGGAGTCTTGTTTGCCTTGATTGCAAAAGCAACATAAAGTGTTGTGACATAGAAGTGGTGTGAGCCTCCCCTCCAAGACCTTGAGGCTCTGCTCTTATTCCTGACCTGAGCTGTTCTCAGGACCCAGTAAAGCAATCACTACAGATGTCTGTCTCAGAGCGTTGCATGCCACAGGTGACCACATGTGTTTTTGAAGTCATCTCTCCTGAACTGATGCGAAGAGCCAACGCATTGAAAAAGAGCCTGATGCTCAGAAAGATTGAAGGCAGAAGGAGAAGGAGGCAACAGAGGATGAGATGGGTGGATGGCATCTCCAACTCAATGGACATGATTTTGAGCAAACTCTGGGAGATAATGAAGGACGGGTAAGCCTGGCATGCTGCAGTCCGTGGGGTCGCAAAGAGTTGGACACAACTTAGCAACTGAACAACAACTCGTGCACCAGGCATTGGTGCCTGTCCTGAAAGATGTTCCTCTCCATGAATGAGAACATTCCCATTTCATATCTTTTGCTTCCTCCTGTCAGGGTTGTTGGCCAATCAACACTTTCATCCATCAATATTCCTCCCAAGCTAAAGACATGCCTCTGCCACTATAGAGGCAAATAGGGGCTGCTTCACAGATTTTGCTGACACTGTCCATGTTCCTGTTTCATAGTCTTGAAGTTGTAAACAATTAGAAAACCATGCTCTGAAGGAGTGTGACTCGAAGGGAAAGTCTTTACTATGCTGATTTATCGTCCCTTCTTTAGACTCACAGAATAGTCTGACTTTATCCATAACATACTGCTGTCTCTCCGGCTGCCGTGGGGGAGTCAGCCAAGCAAGACTGAAGAGACGGATGACAGGGAGATGGATGAGGGAAGGACAACCAGAAGGCTTGGGACTTGGCATAGGAGGCAAGAAACGAGATAGAACAAGAGCAGCAATCCTTTATTAGGGAAGGATCACTATGGAAGTCTGAAAGAGGAAGGCTGCGGGGAAGCCAGAGCAGCGGGACAGAAGAGGAGAGGGCAGAGATGGGAACGAGGGTCTGGGCAGGTGTGCAGTGCGCAGCAGGTGTCCAGGAGGCAGGCTGGTGCCCTTGGATGAGGTGAGAGGTCAACCCTCTGAGGTCACATTGTCTGACAAGCAGGGTCCATCCAGCCTTTGGTCAGAAGGTCGCCGCCCTTTTGGACCCTCCATGGTGGGGAACCCTCAGACTCTGACACCACTGTTCCCTTCCCCATCAATCCTGCTGATACCATTCATCAGATGAAGGGGATGCCTTAAACTGGAAGACATTTCCAGGCTCAGTGAGACAGCAGCTTAGGAAAACCGGTACCAAGCCAGGGTCCCTGAGCCCACACTGCTCAGCCAGCACTCCCTCTCAAGGATGCCTAATCCTCTTGAGGTATGTAGGTGAAATGAGAGTTCCTTCCTGCCTACAGAGGTGGGGCCAGAAGGAGAAGGGGGAGCAAAATCCCAGAGACAGGAATAGCAGTGGGGTGAGAGAGCCACACGGGGGACTGTTACCCAAAAAGTGCTCTGCCTGCAGCACAGACTGCAGAAAAGGGCACCTACATTTATCAGGTCCAGGCAACTGGACACAGGGGTCCCCCCTGACTCGAACACCCACGCCTGAGATATGCAGATCTGGGGATGTGAGATGAGACATTCAGAGCCAGCTTTGAGCCCTCAGGTTCTAATCGATTTTCCATATACTGAACACGCTCAGATGGTGAGGTTTTCACCCGGGCCAGGCGCTGCACATGGTATAAGGGCACATCACATTTCAGTGAATGCCTATGGCCAGCTCCCCAGGTGCTAATAGACACGGGCCCGCAGTTTATTCTGCTTCTCAACAAGTATTCACAAAGAGTCTTCCAAGTCACAGGTGTGGTTCCAAATCCAAAGGGTCAGTGTAAATGGGACAGACCAAGACACTGACCAATCTGTCCTCATGAGATTCACATTCAGGCAGGGAGAGATAATAAAACAATAAATTAATACGAAAATTTCAGAGAACAATGAGTACTATAAAGAAAATAATACATGTTCATGGTATATAGGGATTTCCTTGATAGCTCAGTTGGTAAAGAATCCACTTGCAATGCAGGAGACCCTGGTTCAATTCCTGGGTCAGGGAGATCTGCTAGAGAAGGGATAGGCTACCCACTCCAGTATTCTTGGGCTTCCCTGTGGCTCAGCTGGCAAAGAATCCTCCTGCAATGTGGGAGACCTGGGTTTGATCCCTGGGTTGGGAAGATCCCCTGGAGAAGGGAAAGGCTATCCACTCCAGTATTCTGACCTGGAGAATTCCATGGGGTCACAAGAGTTGGACACGACTGAATGACTTTCACCATTTTCTTTCATGGTATATAAACTAACAGCGGGGTGCGAGGTGGAAGAGACCTGGTGATGGGAAAATACCTCTCACAAAGTGGTTTTGGAACTTCCCTTGCAGTCCAGTGGCTGAGACTCCACACTTCCAGTGCAGGGGCCCTGGATTTGATCCCTGCCCAGGGAACTAGATCCCACATGCCACAACTGAGAGTTCAAATGCTGCAACTAAAGATCCTGTGTGTCACAACTAAGATCTGGCACAGCCAAATAAATAAATATTAAAGGAAAAAAGGTGGTTTTGAGCTGTGATCTGAATGACAAGAAGTTAACCAAGAAGATCAGAGGGAAGACGTATCCAGGCAGAGAAATAGCAAGTGCAAAGGCCCTGAGGCAGGAAAGGGCTTGAGCCCTTCCAAAGACTGAAGAGGCCAGGGTGGCTGAAGCCTCTAGGAAGGAGAGTGGAACAGAGAAAGTGGAGAGGAGAGGCCATGCAAGGGCAGTCCAGCCTCGGGCCATGATTACAGCTGGAGTCTACTCCAAGTGGGGCAGGAAACCCTCGGAGGGTTTGAGGTTGGGGCATGGCATGCCAAATCATCTTTTATTTATCTACTGGCTGTGTTGGGCAGCTTGCAGGATCTTAGTTCCCCAACCAGGATTGAACTCAGGCCATGGCAGTAAAAGCGCTGAGTCCTAACCACTGGACCATCAGGGAAGTCCCCAAATCATCTTTTCAAAAGTCCCCTCTGGGGACTTTCCTGGCAGTCCAGTGGTTAGAACTGCACTTGCAATGCAGGTGGTGCAGTTTCGATCCCCAGTTGGGGAACTAGGGTCCCACATGCCCCATGGTGCAGCCTTCCCACCCCACCCCCCAATTGTATGTTGCCACTAATGATCATTGTCATAAATGGTTGATGGGTAGGTGAGTTTTTTAAAAAGTAATGGAGGGGTTTCCCTGCTGGTCCAGTGGTTAAGAATCTGAGCTTTCATTGCAGGAGGCACGGGTTTGATCCCTGGCTAAGGAACTAAGATCCCACAAAAGGACAGGGCACTAGTGGAAGCTGTCATATTTTTCAGGTGAGCAGGGATGGAGGACAGCAGTGCAATTGGTAAAGAAACCTGTTTCACCTGGTTGGACCTAGTAGTTCCCAAACTGCCTGGACAGTGGAACCCGTTTCTCCTGTAGCCCCTTTTCACCTATCCCAGCAGCTTGGGTGTTCCCTGGAACACACATCGGAATGTATGGCTGTCTGCTCTGCCTATTTCAGCTAAATTCATGAACGCCATCTTCTCTGCTGGTTTTGTCCCTGCCAGTTGGTCTGGGTGTGAAATTATACTACATTTACTTGACTACACAAGTCGATTATTCCAGAATCTTGGGGGCACTGATGCACAGCTTCTTCTGAATTTTTTAACATACAGATTCTGAAAAGAATTTAGAAAACCACCCAGCCCTCAACTCAAACATTCATCATTTATTGATACAGGTTTCCAGTGAATGCCCCTGCACTCAGGTCTTTTGGAGGTCTGTAGCATCAGCAGAGCTCTGCAAAAGTAACATTCCCACGAAGGTTAAGCAGTGACTCTAAGTGCAAATTACACACTTTAAAAATGCAGGGCATTATTCTAATCAGAATAATTACTAATAGTATATGTGCCAAGACAAAGGTGAAATTCCAGAGATACAAGTTGCCTGTGGTGGGATCAATTACCATACCTCACTGCCGTGCACTTCCTTCGTTCCCAGGAGCAATAGCTTTTGCACTAAAGATTCTCACCTCAGTCCTACTGTTATACATTATCTGTAAAACATGACACTAATGTAAGCATCTTTGAAAACACTTACATGTACACATGTTAATAGTGGGAAAATAAACTAAACTGAAATCAGCAAAGTTGCTGCTCTTCAGGGAGTGAACAAAAGGTACCGACACATAAAGACGCAGCAGCATCTTCCACAGTCAAGACACTTTCCCGCCCCACACTGTGCTGGGACTGACGCCTGAGCTTGCCAGGCGCTCCCAGGATGGCGGCTCCATGGGTTCAGGCCCCAGGCTCAGATCTGCTGCTGAGCCCGAGGATGCACTTTAGAGCCCATCCTGACTGCACACAAAACACATCTCATGCTTCCAGATTGCCATGGTATTGGGGAATTAAATCAATTGCTTCCAACTGTAATCCTTGGATGTACCATAACAGAAATATCTTGAAATATGCTGTGCTCACATCACAGGGGCCTGCTAGAATGTATACATTAAAACTCGACCAAAAAAAGAAGAAATTTAAATGAAAACTCGACAATGGGACTTCCCTGGTGGTCCAGTAGTTAGGAACCCGTCTGCCAATGCAGGGGACACAGATTTGATTCCTGGTCTGGGAACTAAGATCCCATGTGCCTCAGAGCAACTAAGCCCACGTGCCACAACTCCTGAGCCCATGCTCCCAAACAAGAGAAGCCACCACAATGAGAAGCCCGAGCGTTGCAACAGAGAGTAGTCCCCATTCGTCGAAACTAGAGAAAGCCCACTCGCAGAAACGAACACCCCGGATAGCCAAAATTAAAATAACACTTTACAGTGAAATCCTTTTAAAAAATGATGATGACAACTGGGAAAGTCCACAGATTTCAACCCCAACCTGTCAGATTACACTCTCTTGTTCTATCAATAAAGGAATAGGACCAAGGAGACACATGGTGCTTGGCTTCCGATGCATTTCAAAGGTCGAACGGAAGGAAATGCTTACCCATGAGATATAGAAGAAACCATGCTTAGTCACCTATACAGGTGCTCGCCTCTCCAGCTGAGGAAAAAGCTCAGGTGAGTTTACCTGGTTGCCTCTCTAGGGCTGGAAGCTACTGATGCTGTTTGGTTCTGTGCCTTTGCCTCCACTGAGCTAGCTTGGATCTATGTCCATGACAAAGAAAGAAAGTTGTCCTGTATAGTCCAAGTTTCTAAGAACACAGGTGTACTCGTGACACATGGGGAAACAGCCACAGCACGCACCTTCCTGAGACTTCTGCAGCAGGACAAAACAGTGCTTTACTTGAGACTTCTCATGGGATTTTTAGATCATAACTATTTTTTTAAATTTATTTTTATTGGCATATAGTTGCTTTAAAATGTTTGCCAACGGGTTCAAAGAGAACCAGCAAAGAGAATCGGCCACACACATACACGTATCCCCTCCTCTTTGGATTTCCTTCCCATTTAGGTAACCACAGAACATTGAGTAGAGTTCCCTGTGCTACACAGTAGGTTCTCATTAGTTATCTCTTTTACACATATTAATAGTATCAGTAGTGTATAGCTGCCATTCCCAATTTCCTGACTCATCCCACACCTTGCCTTTCCCCCTTGGTATCCATACAAGGGAATATGATTCAGCCAAAAGAAGGAACAACATTGAGTCATTTGTAGAGACGTGAATAGACCTAGAGACCGTCATACAGAGTGAAGTAAGTCAGACGGACAAAAACAAATATTGTATATCAACGCATGTACGTGGAATCCAGAAAAATGGTATAGGTGATCTTATTGGCAAAGCAGAAATAGAAACAGACATAGATCATGACTCTTTTAAAAAACAATTATTTATTTTTGGCTGTGTTGGGTCCTCGTTGCTGCACTGGCATTTTCTCTATTACGGTGAGCAGGGGCTACGAGAGTATTGCGCAGGCTTCTCATTGTGGTGGTTTCTCTTGTTACGGAGCACAGGCCGTACAGTGTGGGTTTAGTAGTTGCATTTCCAGGTTCTAGAGCACAGGCTCAGTAGTTGTGGTGCCTGGTGTGAGCTGGGCTTCCCTGGTGGCTCAGACGGTAAAGCGTCTGCCCACAATGTGGAAGACCCGGGTTTGATCCCTGGGTCGGGAAGATCCCCTGGAGAAGGAAATGGCAACCCACCCCAGTATTCTTGCCTGGAAAATTCCATGGACTGAGGAGACTGGAAAGCTACAGTCCATGGTGTCGCAAAGAGTCGGACACGACTGAGTGACTTCACTTTCAGGTGGCACAGTAGTAAAAAATCTGCCTGCCAATGTAGGAGACGTGGGTTTGATCCCAGGGTCAGGAAGATCCCCTGGAGTAGGAAATGAAAACCCATTCCAGTACTCTTGCCTGGGAAAGCCCCTGGATAGAGGAGCCTAGAGAGTTACAGTCCATGGGGTCACAAATCAGGCAGATAGGACTGAGCACGCACAGTCACGTAGGCTTAGTTGCTCCGTGACATGTGAGATCTTCCTAGATCAGGGGTCAAACCCATGTCTCCTACATTGGCAGGCAGATTCTTTACCACTGAGCCAACAAGGGAGCCCTCGCAGGCTGTAACTCTTGGTGATGGCTTTCACTTCGGGGAACACTGGTGCTTTTATGAGAATTGTGTTAGACGTTGCGTCACAGAGACATGCCAGCAGCCAACCGTGGGATCAAGCTTTGTTTGCTGACTCATCTCAGCTTATCCCCTTCCCTGGTGTCCTCCTCTATTCCTGGGAGCTCAGGTGGACTCTCATGTGTTGGTAGAGGAGATAGGCTTTCCTGGGGACTGGCGAGATGAGGAGCTACAGTAAGGTTACACTCAAGTGCTTAGCCAGAGACGGGGGTAACCAGTATCTGCTTCCCGAGCAGGTACAGCCCTGCTGCCCAGAACGCTCAGAGGAGCCAACACTGAGCCAGCTCAGGGAGGCTGTGTGCAGTGGACAGGGGAGGTGCGGGGTGATGATGGGTGTCATGGGGCACTGTGTGGATAGCAGCTGACATGCAGATACCCAGGAGGGTCAGTCCCAGGAGAGCTGGCCTGTCTGCAGAGGGGATGGAGGGTGTAGAGAGAACCAGTGGGTGACAAGGCTGGTCTTAGGGATGCTCAGAGAGACCTAGTAGCAGACAGCCTAAAGACCACTGTCCAGAAGGAAACAGGCTGCTATTACATAAAACATGACTCTGGTAAAGCAAGGCCGCCAAGACTCTATTTCAATGACATAGCTACAGCCTGACCACAGACTAAGGTAGCAAATTATTCTTAATAGCAGTGATTCAAGAAACTGAGGAGGGGGCTGGCATTCAAATAGGAGCCTATCTTGCCCTCCCTGTGGCCCCAACATTGCCATCAAGGGGGTCAGGTGGGAAGCCGCCTTCCTGACATCCCACCTCCAGGAAATGCAGGAGGATCGTGTTCCAGGCTTCTGTGGCTGAACTTCAGCCATCTGCCCTCAGGCAGCACCCCCAGGGACCTCGGGCAGGCAGCTCAAACATGCTCCAGCTGGCTTTAGCCTGAATCGGAAAGCCTGGCCCTGAGGACAGCTGGGACGTTACGTGGGAGCTCAATGCGAGGCCTGGATGAAGCTTCTTCAATAAGAACTATTTACACTGAAGCTTGAGCTTCACAGTCTAAAGCTTAGCATGGAGATCAAATCCAGTGATTTAAGAAAAAGAAGAAGAGGAAAGAAACTTCTTCCTAGCAAATAACAATTTTATCTGCAGGTTTCAAACTTCCAGGGATGTTCTGAATTCAGGCCCCAAGGGTGCTTACTGCAGCTCCATCCAGATATTCTCAGAACTCGGGACTTGGTCCAAAGAAAGCGGGTGTGGGGGACACACTGGCAGTGTCCTTGGGGCGGAGACGAAGTCCACAAGCCCTTTCTCTACAGGCAGCTCAGGGCCGGTTTTCACCTGGAATATCTTTGGCCCACGTCCAGATTAAATGCCAGTTAGGAAGCTCTGGCCGCTTGCTCTTTCTGGGCAGACAGCAACAGTGGTGAGCGCTAATCATTTACAAAGGTCACGATCGGGAACCAGCCCCGGAGCAGTCATTTAAAATTCGATTGATCCCTATTTGTAGTCAAGGAAAGAAAATGGGCACTTGGACTGTTATTGTAATTATGGGGCTTCCAGGCAACCCTAAATAGATGTGCAATCTCGATACTGGCAAACACCTGGGAGAAGAAATTATTACTCTGGTAGAGCACGTTGCTAGGAAAGGTTGAAGATAAAATTGTGCATAAAAAAAAAATCAATCATCTTTCGGCTAATTTGCCCTGCTCACCACCCATCAAGGTTATCACAATTGTCAGCTGTCTGCTGAATATATGAAGATGAGGGTCTACTTGCTAAAAATGATCACCAAGAAAGCTAAGGCCTCACCAGGCAGTGGGGACCCTGGAGTGCTGATGCTGGGAGCTGGGTGGGTTCAGGGTACAAAGAAGGGGACTCTTACTGAGGGACACAGTAGTAGGGAAACCAGCACCAACTCATGTCTGAGATGCCCTTCGCAGTGGGCACTGCAAACACCAGCCCCAGGCACACCCTACTGACGACTGGGAGAAAGCCATCCAGACGGAGGAGGGTCTGCCGTCCTGTGAATGGCAGTGGGGGAGTGAGGGTCGGCACATTCTGAGCTGCTTGGTTGGTTACACAGAGCTGGGTCTGGCACTTTGACACCCATAACCTTAACCTTCACTACAACACCCAGAAATAAGTATTATTGGTGCCCTTTGAAAGAAAGAAAGAAGTCACTCAGTCATGTTCAACTCTTTGCAAACCCATGGACTGTAGCCTGCCAGGCTCCTCTGTCCACAGGATTCTCCAGGCAAGAATATTGGTGTGGGTTAGGGTTAGCCATTCCCTTCTCCAGGGGATCTTTTCGACCCAGGGATTGAACCCAGGTCTCCCACATCACAGGTGAACCCCTTACTGTCTGAGCCACCAGCGAAGCCCGTTAGTACCCTTTACTGATGGGAAAATGGAAGCACAGTGAGGGTCAGAAAGGTGGCCGAGGTCACAGGGAGGTAAGTAGCAGAGTGGGTTCAGAGTCAGCTGGAGGAGACCAGGGTGTCCAGGCGACTCATTCCGCTCCAGCCAAGGTCACACCAGCATCTCTGGAAGAGCTGAGGGCAGGGGCTGGTGGCAAATCTGCAAACCCCTCTCCACCTCTGCCTCTGCCTCTCCTGTGCACTTGCAGCGTCGCTCCCTCGGCCTCTCTAGAAACCTACAAGGACCAGGCAAAAAATGATACTGGCGGAGGTGCAGGCAAATTCTGTTTGGTCCCACTTACATGAAGTACAGAGACCAGTCAAATTCATTGAGTCAGAAAGTGCACTGGTAGATGCCAGGGGTTGGGGGGAGGGGGAGTTAATGTTTAATGGAGACAGAGTTTGCATGTGTGCACGCTAAGTCACTCAGTTGTGTCCATCTCTTTGCGACCCCATGGACTGTAGCCCACCAGGCTCCTCTGTCCATAGGATTCTCCAGGCAAGGATACTGGATTTGGGTTTCCAGGCTCTCCTCCAGGGGATCTTCCTGACCCAGGGGTGGAAGCTGCGTCTCTTATGTCTCCTGTGTTGGCAGGCAGGTTCTTTGCCCCTAGTGCCACATGGGAAGCCTGAGTTTCCATTTAGGACAGTGAAAAACTTGGAAGGATTGGTGGTGAGAGCTGCAGAACAATGTGAATGTACGTAGTGCCACTGAACTGTATAGTTAAATACAGTTAAAATAGTATTTTTAAAAATAGTATGTTTTGTATTGTGTGACTTTTTAAATTTCATTTTTAATTGGATGATAATTGCTTTACAATGTTGTTAGTTTCTGCTATATAACAACATGAATCATCCATAAATGTACATATATCCCCTCCCTCTTAAACCTTCTTCCCACCCATCCTCATACCACCCCTCTAGGTTGTCACAGAGCACCAGGCGGAGCTCCCTGTGAAAGATACTAGCTGGACAGCAAATATTCCCCACAAGAAGTGGTGGTGGCAGCGGGGCGGGGGTGGGTTCTGTCTTTCTTCTGAGCTGAGTCTACCTTATGAGAAGCAAGGTTGTAACAGTCTGGAGAGGTCAGTTCTGCTGAGGATGGTCTCTAACATCGGCACCTTCTCGTCAATCCCTCCTTACAAGGTCGGTGTGCACAGAGCCTTGGCATCCCAGGAGCTCTGTGATGGCTGCCCCGAGGGATGGGCAGGGCCTCTCTCAGGAGTGATGTGTGTTAAGCCAAGATACCCCTTTCTCCAAGTGGAGTCAACAGCACCAAGACACAGGTGGTGGTGGGCTGGGCTTCAGCCAGAGGAAGTGCCAAAGGTACAGCCTTTCTGAAATCAACCTGCCACCATGGAGCAAACTTCTATAAGCATTCAATATCATACCCAAGTCATTCTACTTCTAAAAATCTATCTCAGGGAAATAACCAAGGTGTAGACAGAGATTTATGCCCAGAGACCTTGATCCTAGCGTTCTGTGTAGTGTGAAAAACTGTGGGACTTCGCTGGTGGTACAGTGGATAAGAATCCAGCTGCTAATGCAGGGGACACAGGTTCAATCCCTGGTCCAGGAAGATTCCACATGCAGAGTAGCAACGAAGCCCATGCACCACAACTACTGAGCCTGCACACCATAACAAAAGATCACATGTGCCGAAACCAAGACCCGATGCAGATGAATAATTAAAAGGTGGATTACAGCAATTCCATATGGCCTTTATAGAGCTTTATACAGAGCTTCCGGTGATATAGGGAAATGTTTATAAAAGAATGCTAAACAGTCACAACAATAAAAACCCAGGTATCAAATTGTAGAAAACTTTGTAAGGAAAAATTCATAGATAACTATGAGGATTACAGGCGACATGGTGCAGCTTTCAGATACTGTAGTTCTTTTCAGAGTTGTCTACATTTAGTTATTATCCTCCAAGGTGGCTGGGGTCCAGGCCTGGGCCAGGGTCCAGCCAGGCCCCAGCAGCTCAGGAAATCTAATTTGGGTGCATCAGAACGGATATGAGAGATGCACCATGAAGAAGGCTGAACGCTGAAGAATTGATCCTTTCAAACTGTGGTGCTGGAGAACTCCTGAGAATCCCTTGGACAGCAAGGAGATCAAACCAGCCAATCCTAAAAGAAATCAACGCTGAATATTCACTGGAAGGACTGGTGGTGAAGCTGAAGCTCCAACACTTGGGCTACCTGATGTGAAGAACTGACTCATTGGAAAAGACCCTGATGCTGGGAAAGATTGAGGGCAAAAGGAGAATGGGGAGACAGAGGATGAGACGGTTGGATAGCATCACTGACTCAATGGACATGAGTTGGAGCAAACTTCAGGAGGTAGTGAAGGACAGGGAAGCCTGGAATGCTGCAGTCCATGGGGTCACAGAGTTGGACACAACTTAGTGACTGAACAACAATAACCCATTGAATAATGACTCTCTATTCTTCCCTCCTCCTAGCCCCTGGGAATTGCTAGTCTACTTTCTATTTCTATGGATTTGCCTATTCTAGGCACCTCAAACAATGTTCATCCCTTACTGTCTGTCTTATTTCACTTAGCTTGATATGTCTTCAAGGTTTGTCCAAATTGACACACCCACCCTACTTTTACCTCCATTTTCATTGAACTTAGGATGGACAGGGTTGTTCCCATTTCAAACTGAAAAAACAGAGGCTCACAGGGTAGAGCAGGGACTTTTCCTTGGGTTGACTGAGTCCATCCTTTGCTGTCAGCCATCAGTGGTCCAGAGTCAGACAACAAGTATTGATCTGGCCTCTTTGCCGTGCTTATCTATGCTAAAATTAAGTGACTAAGCATCTCCCTCACCAAAACCAGAGAATAAAAGGTGCATTTCAACCAAAAGCTTTCTTTTTTTAAAAAAAATTTACTCATTTGGCTGTGTTGGGTCTTAGCTGCAGCACTCGGGGTCTTACGTTACAGCACATGGACTCTACTTGCAGATCATGGGCTTAGTTGCTCTGTGGTATGTGAGATCTTAACGTCCCCAACCAGGGATTGAACCTGCATCCCCTGCACGGCAAGGTGGATTCTTAACCGCTGGACCACCAGGGAAGTCTGCCTCCTGAAACCCAAAAAACACTTTGTTGAGGTCAGTAGGGTCTGGCATAAGAATCCCATTCTTTCTGGGCAGTGGGTCTTTAGCCCGACTGTTCCCAAAGCACAGCTCTGCACCCTGGCTCTCCAACCTTCCTCCCTACCTGTGGGCATAAGTGAGCAGACACCCTTGCCCACAACCAGCCCACCACCCACCCCACCTGCTGCCCTCCCCTTGCAGCATCTCTTGGCTGAGTAAGCAGCCTGAGTGCAGCCTTGTCGAGAGCCTTCTTACATCCTCCTTCCAGATGCATCCTCTGGGGGGATGTGGTGAGAGCTGGGGCAGCAGGGTCTAACTGTCCCTGGAACAGGTCTTCTCCTAATGCTGACCTTTTGCTTCTGCCCTGAGAAGCATTCTCACTCTGAAAGTTCCATTCCAGCCACAGGTGGATTGTGAAAAGCCTACCCCTATTAAGGGTACATTTTCCAGTATGGGGGTTTCTCGAAAAACTAAAGATAGAACTACCATATGATCCAGCAATTCCACTCCTAGATATCTATACAAAACAAAAATAAACCCTAATTCGAGAGATACATGCATTCCTATGTTCACAGCAGCATTATTCACAACAGCCAGGACATGGAAGCAACCTGTGTCCATCAACAGATGTACGAATGAAGAAGATGTGGTTCGGACTTCCCCGGTGGTCCAGCGGCTGAGAATCCGCCTGCCCACGCGGCGGACATGGGTTCAATCCGTGGTCTGGGAAGAGTCCACGTGCCTTGAGGCAACTAAGTCCATGCCACAACTACTGAAGCCTGCGCGCCTAAAGCAGGTGCTCCAACAAGAGAAGCCGGCGCACAGAGAAGCCTGCGCACCGCAACAAAAAGGAGCCCCCACTCACCACAACCAGAGAAGGCCCACGCGCAGCAATGAGGACTCAGCACAGCCAAAGATGGCAAAAAATAAACGTGAAAAACTTCTTAAAAAGATATACATATATATATATATGTGATACACACACACGCACACAAAATGGAATACTGCTCAGCCACAAAAAGAATGAAATTTTGCCATTTTCAGAAACCTGGCTGCACTTGGAGAGAATTATGCTCAGTGAAACAACTCAGAGAAAGATAAATACTGTACGATATCAATTCTATGTGGAATCTAAAAACTATAACAAATTAGTGAATATAACAAAAAAAAATAAAGACTCACAGCTATAGAGAACAAGCCAGTGGCTACCAGTGGGGAGATGGAAGGGAGAGGGGCAACGTAGGGGCAGGAGAGTAAAAGGTACAAACCACCATGCATTAAATAGGCTACAGTGACATATTGTACAATATGGGAATTATAGCCAGCATTTTATAACAACTGTCAATGGAGTATCACCTTGGAAAATTGTGAATCACTATACTGTACACCTGTAATGTATGTAATATTGTATAGCAACTATACTATGATTATAAAAAAGATAAAGGCACACTTTGCATGACCCAGTCACAACAGTTCATTAGCTGATGGAGTCCTTCTAAACAAGTCTAATTCCTGCTAACAACACACACCTCATAGAATACATTACCTGTGAACTGATGCTAGGCAATTAGCAAGTTTCTCTCTATTTAAGACAACACATTACATCACTACGGTGGCACAGTCACAGTAGTGACTTAGAAAATGGTCATTTTTGTCCTTCTGTGTATTTCACCTTGATCCCAGCATACCCAGACAGGCCTGTTCCTGCAATGCCCGTCTTTGCCCAAACCTCTCCCACCATCACCCAGGCTTCCCAGGTGGCACTAGTGGTAAAGAACCCCCTTGCCAATGCAGGAGACATAAGAGATGCAGGCTCGATCCCTGGGTCTGGAAGATCCCCTGGAGAAGGAAATGGCAACCCACTCCAGTATTCTTGCCTGGAAAATTCCATGGACTGAGGAGTCTTGCGGGCTACAGTCCATGGGATCACAAAGAGCCAGACACGACTGAGCATGAACTTGAAACAAAAACAAAAACAAAAACCTCCACCATCCCCAGCTTGGACAACCATGGGGCCTCTTCACCACCCTCCCTGCTTTCACTCTTGCCCTCTTTGAGTCTGTTCTCCCCAAAGCCAGAGTGACCTTTTTAACAATTGATATTCATGTATTTGTTTGTTTGTTTGGCTGTTCCGGGCCTTAGTTGTGGTACGGGGGTTTTCCATCTTCACTGGGGCCTGCAGGTTCTTCAGCTGTGGCATGTGGGACCTCGTTCCCTGACCAGGGATCAAACCCAGGCCCCCTGCATTGGCAGCATGGAGTCTTAGCCACTGGACCACCAGGGAAGTCCCCAAAGTGACCTTTCAAATATGTAAATCATTCCACATGTAAATCATCCCCTATTTCAGAGGTTCCAATGCCTTCCCATGACAACTAGCCTCACCTCAAGCCCCCATTACAGTGCCCTGCGTGGTGCCAGCCAGTGCCTCCTGTCCTTGACCTGCTCCAGGCCCATGGCTTCCCCCTTTCCCTCAAACACCCACCCCAGGCTCTTTGCACTGGCACACCCTCTGCCCAGCTGGGTCCTTCTCATTCCCCGCAGCCACAGCAGTCACCCCCGCCTCAGAGAGACCGTCCCTAACTAGTCCTAACAGTTGAAGTAGCCCTGTCACTCACTTGCACATCACCCTGATTTATCTCTTTGTGCTTCTTGTCAGTATCTGAAATTATTTTATCTATCTTCTCTTTATTTACTTTTTTGAGGGGGAGGATCTTCATTCCCTGACCAGGGATTGAACCTGGGCCAGGGCAGTGACAGGGACAATGACCACTGGACTGCCAGGGAATTCCCTGCAGTTATTTTATTTTTGTTTTACGTTTACAGTATCTGAAGTTGTTGTGTTTTCTATACACATTTACTCTTCAAGGAGAGAAGCTTAGTGTGTGTTGATAACGGTGGTATCCCCAGGGACGATCATAGATTAGGGGCTCAATAATGCTTGTTGACTGACTGACGGAATAATCTTTTTCTCAACTTAAATCCTCCTTTTACTCTGACTCTCACTCAACCTCTGTCCTATGGTCCTCCTTGAAGGGACCGTCCTTGGCTGTGGGCTTCACGTCACCCCTGCCCCCTCACACACCCCACTGCTGTTAGACTCTGTCCCTCTGCTCTTCTGCAGCTGGTCTCACCAGGACCCCTCACCCACTCTAGGGCTCTAGAGCTTCAGCCACACCCCAGCTCAAGCTGCCTGCAGGCCCTGGCATATGAAAACCCAGCGCACTGCTACTAGAATCGGTGCCCCCTCCCCAAACCTGGCTCCTCCTACTGGGCTCCCCACTCCCCTCCTTGCCCAAGCCAGAAGGTCAGGAACCTGAGCCGGATGCTTTCTGTGTCCTAGCTGCGTCCCCAAGACACACCTGATTTCAGCACAGCAGTCCCACCTCCAAGGCACCCCTCAGTACTCACTCGATTTTTCAGTGGTCACAGGGAACACTCAGCGGGGGATGGAGGGACAACACCCTAGGGCCTGTGTGACAGTTCATTCCGTGTGCCAAACTGACTGGGCCATGAAGTACCCAGATACTTGGTCACACATTACCCTGGGTGCATCTGTGGAGTGTTTCTGGGTGACGTTAACACTTGGATTGGTAGACCGAGTAAAGCCGATGGCCCTCCCCAGTGCGGGCAGCCCTCGTCCAGTTTTTTGAAGGTCGGAATGGAGCAAAAAGGCTGACACTCTTGAGAGTGAGAGAGAATTCTTCTTGCCTGTTTGAGCTGGGAACACGGGGTTTTTTGTTCCTGCCTTTGGATTTTAATTGAAACATCGGCTTCTCCTGGGGCTTGAGCCTGATGGTTTTCAGTGGTCTTCTACCCCCACTGGCTGTCCTGGCTCCAGCTGGCTGACTGCAGATCTTGTGATAATCATATGAGCCTCCATAATCATATGAATCAGTTCATCATAAAATCTCTCTCTCTCGATACACACACACACACACACACACACACACACACACACAGTTGCTGTTGTTTAGTCACTAAGTCATACCCAACTCTTTGGTGACTGCATGGTCTGTAGCCCGCCAGGCTCCTCTGTCCATGGGATTTCCCAGGCAAGAATACTGGAGTGGGTTGCCATTTCCTACTCCAGGGGATCTTCCCAACCCAGGGTCTCCTGCATTGGCAGGTGGATTCTTTACCCCTGAGCCACCGGGTAAGACCTATATATACATACATATATATATTTATTCTTATTTTTGTTACATGTTACAAATATAGATATCTATCACATATGAGAGATGTATATGATAGATTAACTATAATGAATATTTAACATATTTCCCACTCCTGTGTTCTTGCCTGGAGAATCCCAGGGACGGGGGACCCTGGTGGGCTGCCATCTATGGGGTTGCACAGAGTTGGACACGACTGAAGTGACTTAGCAGCAGCAGCATATTAAATATAATGAATATTTACATAGTCCATTGGTTCTAGAAAACCCTAATACAGGCAACTGTCAACCACTAGGACATGGGAGCTAGTGGATAAATGCCCCAGCTCCCTGTCCTCCTGAGGGACGATTCAGGTGAGTATTCCACGTGGTTTCTCTGCCTGCTGCAGTCACCAGCTCAGTCACACACGTTCCCAGGAGTCTCTTCCTTCCCTGGGTCCTTCCTCTGCTTCCCGGGCCTGCTCCCACATCTCTGAGTCTCAGGCTTGCTTTTGGCAGGAGCCAGCTTGGGTACCTCCTAGATGTCTCCCATCCCTGCAACGAATACATCCACTCAGTCCCCAGGCTGGTGGACTCTACTCCTAAGTCCCTCTGACTCTGTCTGTATTAGTTTCCTGTGGCTGCTGTAACAAGGGTGAAGAGCTGATTTGAAAAGCTGATTCACTGGAAAAGACCCTAATGCTGGGAAAGATTGAAGGCAGGAGGAGAAGGGGACGACAGAGGATGAGATGGTTGGATGGCATCACCAACTCAATGGACATGAGTTTGAAAAAACCCTGGGAGATGGTGAAGGACAGGGAAGCCTGGCGTGCTGCAGTTCATGAGGTCACTGAGTCAGACACAACTGAGTGACAGAACAACCACCTCAAGCTTAAGAAAGCTTCACACACTTCACTTTCTGAGCAGAGCCCCCAAATCGCCAAGTTTTGAAATATAAATATGGGTTAAAGTTGTATCAAAATGAGTCCTCTGATTTAGAATTCAAGATTGTTTGGTCTATTCTAGCAAAGGACAGACAGGAAAAAAGATACGCTGTCTGCATCTTATGGGCGGATCCACTAGTCCCTGATTTATACACCGTTTGCTGCAAGCACTCAGCAGCCTTCTGTAGGTGGGATACCTGCATCCATCTGCACACATCTGCAAGCCCTGTATCCCAGCTCATCAATACTACTGTGGGTGGGACTTCTGTGGTGGTCCAATGGTTAAGACCCCATGCTCCCAATGCAGAGGCACTGGTTCAATCCCTGGTTGGGGAACCAAGATCCCACATGCAGCCAAAATAAATGAATAAAATAAAGAAATGTTATAAAACATATTTGATATTAAAGGTCCTCGTGTGAGTGAGTGAGTGAATGTTGCTCAGTTGTGTCTGACTCTTTGCGACCCCATGGACTATACAAGTTTGCACTTTCCAAATTGTCTGCAATCATCACACACAAACACACATTACCTTTAGAATCAAGCAAAGGATGAAATTTTTAAATGTGTGGAGAAACTACTGATCAGTTAGCAGAGGCTCCCCAAGAATCCATTGTGCTGCTCAGCTCGGCACCACTGGGGCACTGGGCAGTGGGCAAGACTCTGCTCTCCTGGGACATGTCACCAACTTAAGAAGCTAGAGCCCCAACGTGTGGCACTCAGCCCAGAGGCCGGAGGACAGTGGAGTGGTTGGTGGGCGGCCAACAGAATGAGGTCCATAGTAGAGAGTCTCATGTCCTGGGAGAAGCCTTATGGGGATTTCAGGTGCTATTTTAATACTACTTTCACTTCACTCTGTGCATGTGTGCGTGCCTCTTCAGGGTACTGAAGCAAATGACTTGCTAAAGGAACAACCTCTTGTCTTCTTCAAAGACAGAGACAGAGGTTTGTGCCTGAGCACCGATACACTTGTAAGAGGCAGGCCCCAACCCCATTGCCCTCCCTGAAAAGCTTCTTCCAGGTGCACTGGCTCTGGGAGGGGCCATTTCAGAGACCAGCTCAGAGCCTAGCATCCATCAGTGACACTGACTGAATCTTGAAGGATGACAGATGAAATTCAAGCATTGTCTCTAACCCTGAATGTGGCAAAGCCTAGTAGCAGTTATGAGCATTAAGAAGCAGAATTGTGCCTGAGGACTGTCCCAAGGGAGAGGGGACTATGCTGGTTGATGGTTACTTTCAATCAGTGCAGTCGCTTAGTCGTGTTTGACTCTTTGTGACCCCATGGACTGCAGCACACCAGGCTTCCCTGTCCATCACCAACTCCCAGAGCTTGCTCAAACTCATTTCCATCGAGTTGGTGATGCCATTAATCCTACAATATTTAGATAGCATTATGAGCCCCCAAAGTGATCTGGAAAGCTCACTCCACACACAGGACTTGTTTGAGAAGGTGGTTTCATCCCCTTGGAGATGACATTGTGTCCAGGTATTCCTGAATTAAAAGAGGGTCCAGGTCTGGGACACCTGGCTTTCCCTCTTGCCTGGTGCCAGGCTGACCACACCTTTCTAGGGAAAAGAGATTTTAAAAGTGGGAAGCACACCATATAAAGTGGGTACAGCTTTCAACTGTTATCTTACAACCAATTTAGAAGCAGTGGTGTGTCCTGGGGGTGATGAATTCATCATCAAATCCAACACGACCTGGACGGTGGGTGTGAATATGGCTGGATTTTCCATTTCTGTGGCTGTAAACCAGTAATCTGTGAAACGAGAAGTCTCAAGTAGCTGAAAGAGACAACCGCTAGACTCTACAAATAGAAGGCTATTAATTCACTCTGATGCTCTGTCCCCAAAGCTGGAAGCCTCCTTCTGGAGGGTCCCTGCACTCTGTTCTCCCATAGTCTATTTTTTCCACCTCAGAATCTCCTCCAGTCCATGCTGGTTCAGACTCTGGCTGCCTGGATGGGCAGAGAGTCTCTGCCTTCACCTTGTACAACACCTTACAAAACATCAAGGAGAGGAAACATCAGGGAAAGCACCTCTGGTGTGGTACAACTGAGTAGGGGAGGGATTGGCCAAAGCCTCCTTTATAAATTTACATCTAATCCTGCTTTCACTTTGTCCTAAAACCTCCCAGTGGGAGGTGACTCATTTGGTAAAGAATCCACCTGCAATGAAGGAGACCTGGGTTCAATCGCTGGGGTGGGAAGATCCCCTGGAGAAGGGAATGGCTACCTTCTCCAGTAATCTTGCCTGGAGAATACCATGGACAGAAGAACCTGGTGGGCTACAGACCATGGGGTTGCAAAGAGTCAGACATGACTGAGTGACTAACACTAAAACCTCTGATCCTCTCCCCCCTGGGAGACCCTACTACAAACTCTCTAGGTTCATTGTAAGTTGGAACCTGATGAATTCTTGCAGCCTCTGAACCCACCATGCACACTCACGTCTCCTCACTCTGCACTTACTGCCCCTTGTTTAGAAAATCCTCTCCCACTACTTCATTCTAATAAATTTTCCTCATTTTGGAAAACTCAGGGCCATGTCACCTCCCCAGTGAGGCCTCTCTCTCCAGGCTGCTGCTTTGAAATTAACAGTCTGTCCTCTATATTCTCTGCAAACACACACCACTTCTGCCATCTCTTGTGAGCTTCTTAAAGAGAAGAGACGGAGCTTTTATATCTTTGCATCCCTGGCTACCTGCACTCCCCTGAAGAAGGAAATGGCAACCCACTCCAGTATTCTTGCCTGGAGTATCCCATGGACAGAGGAGTCTAGCGGACCACAGTGCATGGGGTTTCACAAAGAGTCGGACACAACTGAGTGGCTCACACTTATTTGCACTCAACCCAGCCAGGTGCTCAAATCCCACTTGAGGAACTGAACAAGGTGTTTGAGAAAGTGCTGTGTAATGACCCATGCTGCACCCTGCGACCCTCAGTAAAATTTTCAAGGTCAAGCAGGCGGATGCTCTTGCAGAGGCAGTTTCCTTTGCCTCTGAGATTCCTGGCAGGTCAGTATCCATTCCATCACCCTCTACTCCCTACATTTCATGGGCCCTGCACCCAGGGCTGGAGCTGTGCATAGGGTAGATGGGTTGAACAGGCTGAGCACACTTCTGCATCCTCCCATGGAGTTCTACAGACCTGCATGGGCTCCTCCTAAATCAAAGCCCAGGCCTGCAGTGGCCACACACCGTCCCCTCTACCCCCGACTCCCCACCCGGGCTGGGGGCTATAGCGGAGCCAACAGCAATGCTGTGCGCCCGAGCTAGCATCCAGGGTAGAGTGTGGGCCTTAGGGACCTGAGCAGTGTGCCCCTCTCCCCTGCAGCCCTCTTTCCTCCAACTGACTCATCCTCCAGCCTTTCCTCCACTCACACCCCTGCAACAGGCAGTATTTCCACACCTTTGCACGCGTTATGCTCCTTGCCTGCAAGTCCTCCTCCACTTGGCCAGTTCTGCCTGGTCCCCAGGGGCCCTCACGGAGTCCCTCCCTCTGTGGCCTCAGTCCCAAGTCCCCTCCCCTGGCAGGCTCCCCACTACCCACCACTCAGGGGTAATGACTTGCTTCTTTTCTGATTCTTTATTCCACTCACATGTGGGGTCCTGAAGACAATTAAAAGACGCTTACTCCTTGGAAGGAAAGTTATGACCAACCTAGATAGCATATTCAAAAGCAGAGACATTACTTTGCCAACAAAGGTCCGTCTAGTCAAGGCTATGGTTTTTCCAGTGGTCATGTATGGATGTGAGAGTTGGACTGTGAAAAAAGCTGAGCACCAAAGAATTGATGCTTTTGAACTGTGGTGTTGGAGAAGACTCTTGAGAGTCCCTTGGACTGCAAGGAGATCCAACCAGTCCATTCTAAAGGAGATCAGTCCTGGGTGTTTATGGGAAGGACTGATGCTAAAGCTGAAACTCCAATACTTTGGCCACCTGATGCGAAGAGTTGACTCATTGGAAAAGACTCTGATGCTGGGAAGGATCGGAGGCAGGAGAAGGGGATGATAGAGGATGAGATGGCTGGATGGCATCATCAACTCGATGGACATGAGTTTGAGTGAACTCTGGGAGTTGGTGATGGACAGGGAGACTTGGCATGCTGCGATTCATGGGGTCGAAAAGAGTCGGACACGACTGAGCGATTGAACTGAACTGAACTGAACTGAACTCAGGACAAGGATGACCTCTGTGTCTCAGGTTTCCCTCAGGACTGGGGCAATATTCTACAAGCAACAAGTGCTCAGTGTGTGCTCATGGGCACAAGATTGGATGTTGAGAATGGTGGGGAAAGCACCTACAAAAACAGTTATGCAGTCTGTGTTTTCCCCAGGAAAAGCAGGTATAAAATGCTTCCTTTTTCTAAAGAAACATTGCAAATTTTTTGCCAAAAATCTCTGTAAGTGAGCATGTACAACAATTGCAAATGCTCTGGATGAGCAGAAAGGTGAACCTGTTTAAGATATTCATTAACCACCCAGACTGATAATAGGGTTATTTTGAACAGGCTCCTCAGCAGAGACACCCAGACTTGGTGGGGCTGAGCCTCGCCTCTCTCTCTTTTTAAAAAATTTTATTATTTTTTTTTTACTTTACAATATTGTATTGGTTTTGCCATACGTTAACATGAATCTGCCATGGCTTTCACCCAATGAGAGGTCACTCTCTTTTCCATTCTCGTTTAACCACAATACTTCTTTTTAACCAAGCAGCAGGAGAGAAGGCCACTGAAACTTATTTCCAAAGTGTTTTGCAGGTTGGAATATGAGGCAACGTGGTGCTTAAATGCACTACTGCTTCTGGCATAGCATCTAAGCCAAACTACTATTTAAATTTTTGGTCTTTTAAAAGACACACAATAGGGACTTCCCATGAGGTCCAGTGGTTTAGATTCCATGCTTCCAAGGCAGGGAGTGGCACGGGTTCGATACCTGGCTGGGGAGCTAAGAACCTACATGCTGTGCAGCACAGCCAAGAAAATATTTTTAAGAAATAAACTTTAAACAAACACTTAAAAAAAAAAAGACAGTACATTTAAAGTCTTGGTTCTGGGCTTCCCTGGTGGTCCAGAGGTTAAGAATCCATACCAACGCAGGGCACATAAGTTTGATCCCTGGTCCAGGAAGATTCCATATGCCTTGGGGCAACTAAGCCCGTGTGCCACAACTACTAAGCCTGCGTTCTGGAGCTCATGCTCTGCAACAAGAGAAGCCACCCCAGCAAGAAGCCCATGCACCACGAGGAGTAGGCCCCACTCACCGTAACTAGAGAAAGTTCATGCACGGCAATGCAGACCCAGCACAGCCAAAAACCCCCATTTTTTTAATTTAAAAAATAAATAAAAATTTAAAAATAAAATAAAATTTCAGTTCCAAGAAGTGCAGGTCTCTATTACAAAAGACCATGTCCAACAAAATGACCTGTTGCATCTTGCCTCTTCCTGAGCAGAGGAGGGGCGGCGGTGGCCTAGGAGAAGGAGCTGGTCAAACTCCCTCCTTGGATGACTGTGTTTCAGAGACTTCCCTCCTTCTGTGCAAGAGAACAACAAACCACCAGACCAGACTCCGACAGCTCAAATGAAGCAGCTGTGTTTCTCACTCAACACCCTCCTTTCCCAGATGAAGGACACTGATTCATGGAGGGGAGACACATATTTCAGGCCATTTTTCATACACCGACAAGAAGTAAATTAGGAAATCATGTAAGTACAATACCCGAGTTATCCCTTCCTATTGATCACATGTAATTTACATCTTACAGAGATGTGAATTCTTGCATTCTCACTCCACAAGGAAAATCTCAATGATTTATTCATTTCAAATGAAAAATAGAAGGTAGATGAGAAGAATGACTTCACAGACGCATCGTTCTCGGGGCACTGGTGCGAGGCTGTCTCGCACACTGCCCGAAGGGCTCCGTGTGCAAGTCCCTCTAATTAACAAGGTGAATCAGGCGGCAGCTCTCTAATTAGTGAGCATGACAAGCCAGCGGAAACAGGCGGGCGGACTGGTACACATAGCCGGCCAACAAAGGCTCGGCACGTTTCAAGTGAAAAAATGCAGATTTCTTCTAAATAACTATTAAAAGTAAGACTGTTGGGGGGAAGAGAACACCTCATTTTAATTCGCACGTTTCATGTGTATTCTTCCTTCATTCTCAGGGATAACCAGCTCCTTTGGTAAGATAGGGTTTGTGTCAGCCCTTTGAACAACCTTTCCAGGCAGAGCATTGCTGAAAACACAGGCATTTTTGCTTGAAATAAGAATCAACAACTTATTTTGGGATTTATGATCAATGTGTGTGTGTTTTAGTCTAGTAAGCAGTATCTGCCATTTATCTGTATTTTTTTCTTCTTCCAGAACTCAGAGATGTCTGATGGGAAACTCTCTGGAGATTTTGCTCAGTGCTGTTCAGTCCCTCGGGAAACACTGCAAGGAGCCCCCACAGGACAGAGACCACTAGCACCTCCACCCTCCAAAGAGGGGCAGAGCCCCTGCAGGGTCACACCTGGTTACCAGCTTGATCTCAAGCTGAGCCTAGACTGCTGCTGGACACAGGCTGGTCCCCTGGTTATTGCCCTGGTTTTACCATCTTTGCTCATCTGCCGTCTTGATCTGTCTTTGCTATCTTGAGGGCAGCAGTCAGGCCAGCTCCCCTCTGCATGAGCCAAGCTCTGTGGGTGCAGCCTGCAGTCACCCACAGCATAGCAGCATGTCACTGGGGACACCATCATGCATGTTCACCTCCTAAGCAATGGCTCCCAAGGCCTGGGCTTGCTGCCCGACAGGTTGGGCTTCACCAAGGATGGTGAACAACCTCTGTGTCTTTTCCATTCTAGCTGCTTGCAGCGTCTCCCGAAAGGTATTTTCTTTCAACATCAGGGACTTGTTATCAGGTAGCTGCTAATAGAGTCTTGTGGATGGAGAACATACTGACTCAGATTCAGCTACAACAGTGGTTCCCAAACTTTTTGCCACCAGGGACCAGTTTTATGGAAGATAATTTTTCCACAGACCTGTGTGTCGGGGGGTGGTTTTGGGATGATTCAAGTGCAGTACATTTATTGGGCACTTTATTTCTATTATTATTATAGCAGCTTCACCTTAGATCATCAGGCTTTATATCTCCGAGGCTGGGGACCCCTGACATAGAACACACGTCTACTGAATCTAGACACCGTGCTGGACACTTCCTCTGGAGCAGGCACTGATGCTACTGTTTACAATTTATGGTCAGGAGCGGGTAGAGAGGGTGTCCTGGGTCCCTCAGCTGAAAGATGCTGCTGGAAGCAGATGATGAACTCTGGGTTTATACCCCAACCTGAAGTCTCCCCTCTTCGCTTTACTAAGACTCACAAGTTCTGATCCTCGGACCAAAAGATGTCACTTCATAAAACTCACTGCTCTTCCCACATAAGCAAACTCTAAGACCTGTGAGCAGTTCAACAGTTGTTTGCAAATAATTTTTTTCCTGTCTGTCTGGAGAGAAATAAGAGGGGCAGCTTAGAAATATGGGGATCCTTGTAAGGGTACCTCTTCCCTGCATTTCACAGTTCCTGAAAGACTGAACCTCATGAAAGATTGTTTCCAGGCAATATAAGTGAAAAAGATCTGAAAAGCAATCATGGGGGTGGAGGGCAGTCAGGAAAAAGTCAAAGGAAGCTGGGCCAATTGGGAGGCTGCAGGAACCCTGTCCCACTGTGCCCTGGGCTCCCCCGACACATGTGCCAGGCAGCGCCCATATTAAATTTCTACAGGGTTTTCTCTGCATCCAAGCAAATATCCCTCCACATGCCCTCTCTTCCCTCTTCAGCTCTTCACTCATGATCAGGTTTATCTACATAGTCTCCATCGCATGTAGAAACTCAGCATTTAAGAGTTTCTAGGACATGGCAACCCACTCTGGTCCTCTTGCCTGGAAAATCCCATGGATGGAGGAGCCTGGTAGGCTGCAGTCCATGGGGTCGCTAATAGTCAGACATGACCGAGCGACTTCACTTTCACTTTTCACTTTCATGCATTGGAGAAGGAAATGGCAACCTACTCCAGTATTCTTGCCTGGAGAAAGGACGGGAAACCCTGGTGGGCTGCTGTCTATGGGGTCGCACAGAGTCAGACACGACTGAAGCGACTTAGCAGCAGCAGCAGGACTTTTCTGGCAGTCCAGTGGTTAAGACTCCATGCTTCCCATAAAGGGGGTGCAGTCGCCTAGCAAGGCCAAAATAAAAGTTGCCAGCGCACAGTGGCCCCCAGGACAGCAGTGGCCGAGGAGCAGAGAGAGCAAATGTGTCACTCCTTCCTTCTCTCTGTCCTCCCATTCATTCCTCACCAGCTCTGCCTGCAGAAGCCTTTGGAGCCCCTCTCCTGCACCCACTGTTCCCTGAACTTACCCTCATCACCACAGCCCCTTCCTCTGAATCCCATAGGAACCTGATGCACTTTTTGAGCCATCACCTTCTGTTTCACATCATACTGTCACTCAGGCAGCAGGACAAAATTGTGCTTTCAGTCAGTCAGACCTGGGCTCCAGTTCTGCCTCTGCTAATTTCAGGCCATGATACTCTATTTCCATCCGTAATTTTCTGTTTCCTTACCTGAAAAAAAGTAGAAATAACCCTCCAACCTTGAAGAGGTGTTCAGAGGATTAAATGAGATAAAGCTGAACTAGCATATGTGTTATCTAGCATATAGCAGGTGTTAAGATCTAATTTGGGCTTCCCTGGTGGCTCAGTGGTAAAGAATCTGCCTGCAGTGCAGGAGACCCAGGTTCAATCCCTGGGTCAGGAAGATCCCCTGGAGGGGGGCATGGCAACCCACTGCAGTATTCTTGCCTGGAGAATCCCCACGGACAGAAGAACCTGGCAGGCTATAATCCACAGGGTCATAAAAAATTGGACATGAATGCTGCTAAGCAACTTAGCAGCAGCAGAAAAGACTAATTTAAGAAAAATTCTTTTCATTTTGGAAATTTTAAAAATGGTATTACTTTTAAAATGGTGTATTTGAACTTCATTTATGTCTGGTACCAATCCCAGGCAAGTCAGTCATGAACAAACTATGTGACCTTGTGCAGGACACTAAACCCCTCTGAGCCTTGGTTTCCTCATCCATAATGCAAGGTTGACCATACCTGACTCCCAGGTGTGGTTTAACAAAGCAGTAGATGCCAGAGCCCTCAGCACAGGGGTTGTTCAGTAAGTGCCATTCAGAAGCAAGAACCTTGTATGTGCCCGGACCTGACAAAGAATTTGAACAAGAGGAATACTCTCAATGAATGAACATTTGTGGAAGGAATGAGAAGGGAAGAGGTGTGCTAGATACATGTTCCTGTTGCAGTTTTTATTCTGTATGGCTTTAGACAAGCCACTTGCCCTTCTGAGCCTCAGCATTTTCAATCTACAAAACGGGAGAAAATCTGTCAACCTCATTGGCTTGCTTCCAAAGCTAATGTTTAGAAAATGTAAGTCTGACTCAGCCTTTAAAAAGAATGCATCTGAATCAGTTCTAATGAGGTGGATGAAACTGGAGCCTATTATACAGAGTGAAGTAAGCCAGAAAGAAAAACACCAATACAGTATACTAATGCATATATATGGAATTTAGAAAGATGGTAACGATAACCCTGTATGTGAGACAGTAAAAGAGACACAGATGTATAGAACAGTCTTTTGGATTCTGTGGGAGAGGGAGAGGGTGGGATGATTTGGGAGAATGGCATTGAAACATGTATAATATCATATATGAAATGAATCGCCAGTCTAGGTTTGATGCAGGATACAGGATGCTTGGGGCTGGTGCACTGCCAAGACCCAGAGGGATGGCACGGGGAAGGAGGTGGGAGGAGGGTTCAGGATGGGAAACATGTGTACACCCATGGTGGATTCATGTTGATGTATGGCAAAAACAATACAATATTGTAAAGTAATTAGCCTCCAATTAAAATAAATAAATTTATATTTTAAAAAAGGAAAACATAAGTCTGGGGGGAAAGTACATCAAATTATGGAACAAAGACTATTTCAGAAATTTAGCTAACTAGTTCAACAGGAGTGAATATTATAGATGAAAGCATCTATGACATTCATTATAATACTACATTGTTACCTGGTGAAAATTTAATGGTCGATTTTTGCTCAGTACTAAAAGTTTCTGCCTTTGAACATGTGCAGGTAAGCCACCTGAGCTAATTCATGACAGCTGCTTTTAACTAGTCATGGAAATTTTTAAATTTATCTTAAAAATATAACAAATTTTATATGAGAATAGTTTGAAATGTCTGAACTCTTCTATTGAAAAGTTAGTATGTGGTTTAAAATTCCAAAGTAGATTTTTAGGGGTTTGCAAAGCATTGAAGTAACATTTACTTATGTTTGGGGCAGGATGGGAAACACCTATTTAGTAAATTATAATTTGTCTTTAGGAATATCTTTTGGTGCTAATGCCTTCTAATACACAGCCAAAATGCTTATCTTATCTGAAATGAACTTTTGAAAAATTAAAAAGCACTAGACAAGGGAGGAGGGAGGGGGATTCAGGATGGGGAACACGTGTATACCTGTAACGGATTCATGTTGATATATGGCAAAACCAATACAATTTTGTAAAGTAATTAACCTCCAATTAAAATAAATAAATTTATATTTAAAAATAAAAAAAATAAAAATAAAAAGCACTAGACAATACTTAGCCCTGCAGAACATCTGTGCCAGCTGGGAAAAAAATTCCCCACAGCCAGAGATTCTCCAGGGCCATACCAAGTTAGCCTGAGTGTATTTTATATTCTTAAGGCATTGCTTTTCCAGCAACAGGTAATGTCAGGGACCAGGGCTCTGACATCAATGGTGAATCATAATGAGCAGCTTTCCCTGGGGGCTCGGTGGTAAAGAATCTGCCTGCTAAGCAGGAGACTTGGGTTTGATCCCTGGGTTGGGAAGATCCCCTGAAGGAGGAAATGGCAACCCACCCTGGTATTCTTGCTTGGGAAATCCCATTGACAGAGGAGCCTGGCAAGCTATAGTTCATGGGGTCGCAAAGAGTCAGACACAACTTAGGGACTAAACAACAACAATGAACAGCTTTAATTCAGAATTCCCTGGTAAAGAGTCTGGTACTAGGTGTATTAGTTTCCTAAGGCTACCATTAAAAAGTTCCACAAATCGGGTGGCTTAAAATAATGAAAATTTATTCTCTCCCAATTCCAAGGCTAGAAATTAAAAATCAAGGTGTCATCACTATTGGTTCCCTATAAGGGCTGGGAGCCTCTTCTATGTTTCTCGTATCTTCACATCATCTTCTCTTTGTTTTTTTCCCCCTTTAAAAAAGAACAACTTTATTTATTGATTCTGGCTATGCTGGTTCTTAGTTGCGGTGTGCAAGATTTTTTAGTTGTAGTATGTGGGATCTTTAGTTACGGCATGTGAACTCTTAATTGCAGCATATGGAATCTGATTCCCTGAGCAGGGATCAAACCCAGGCCTCCTGTATTGGGACCACGGAGTCTTATTCACTGGCCTGCCGGGGAAGTCCCTCATCTTTTTGCCTCCAAATTTCCCTTTTTAACAAAGACACCAGTCAAACTGGATTAGAGTCTACCCTAATCACCTCATCTTAACATGATCATCTGCAAAGACCTATTTCCAAATAGGGTCACATTCACAGATACTGGGGGTTAGGACTCCAGCATCTTTATGGGGCACCGTTTGGGCCTATAACAGGAGCCTGGTGGGCTGCCATCAATGGGGTTGCACAGAGTCAGACATGACTGAAGCAACTTAGTAGCAGCAAAGCAGCAAGGCTGTCACTGGGCAGGGAGCAGAGGTGTGTGGCTGGCCTGCGCTTGCCAGGCCTCCCAGAAGGCAGCTGGCAGAAGTGCCACAGTGCAAGGTCTACCCATGGACCCTGCAGGGAGGGAAGCTGAGTGTTGCCAACAAGTGGAGAGTGCCTCCACCTCTCAGGAGCTGTGTTCCATGAGGCAACTGCTCAGGACTGTTGTACAAAATCAGCATGCCCATTTACTGATAGAGAGGGACCCTTCACAGGGAGGGTGACGCCTAGGTCTACATGATCTGCACATTCTCCTCCTCCAGGCAAACATGCAGCTGTGCAGAGAGTGAGTTTGTCTGTTTCAGGTAACATGGCGTGGTCTCCATCTCCATCTCCTTGCTCACAGGGGGAATGCTGCCAGGATTCCTGGGGAGAGCCTGGAGGGGCCGCTCATAATCTCTCCCTGCTAATCTCGAGTGGACCAGACATGCTTCTAAGAGACACTCTTTTTTTTCCTTTTTTCGAGATATTCCTGGAAACTTTCCTTTTGACAAACTGACTCTAAAGAGTTCAGCTTTGATTCAATTCCTATAGATTTCATCATTTAGCGCTGAGGTCATTCTCTCCTCCTTCATTTCCCGGTTCTTGGAGTACCTCACTATAGTCCCCAACTACACACTCACAGCCTTCCTGAGAACGTTTGCCTTAATTAATTCTCTCTTTAAGAATAAATAGAACCCAATCCTCTGACTGTGGTATTTTATTCAGTGCCCCTCTTGGACAAGGTCTGCTTCTTCTCTTTCACAAATAGGAGTCAACCAGACAGGCTCTAAGCAAGCAGGCTCTAAGCCGAGCTGGCACATGTGTGAATGGCCAGGAGGGGCTGGTCTTTGCTGAGATGTGAAGCCAAGTTGGAGGGGACTCAGCTGTGGCCAAAGAATTAAGGAAGTGCTGTAAAAATTCTCTTCTTTAGGATCAGGGGCATTTGTAGCTCCTGAAAAAAAAAAACAGCTTGGAGTTTCTCTTGTGGCATGTAAAATGTTCAAATAGATAACTGATGTCAATTATACCTCAAGAAAGCTGGAAAAAAATAAGTAAAAAGAAATGAGATACAGTAAGTCTCCTACACATGAATGAGTTCCATCTTAAGTCCAACAAAGTCAGCCTAGGGACCCAACTGATATAATCGGTTATACAGTACTGTACCGTAACAGGTTTATAAAACTTTAAACACAAATAATACATAAACAAACAAACACAAAAAATAAAGAAAACATTTTTAATCTTACAGTACAGTACCTTGAAAAGTACAGTAGTACACTACAACTGTTGGCATACAGGGGCTGGCATTGAGTGAACAAGCAAGAAGTTACTGACTGGAGGAGGAAGAAGAGGTGTGATATGATCGAGTTGAAGGATCGTTAGCAATAGGAGATGGAGGGCAAACTGCAATTTCACTCACATCTGATGTTGACGGAACACACGTTCACATCTTTGAAAGTTCTCAAGATTTGTATGTAGGGGACTTACTGTATTAAAAAAAATAGATTGCTCATTTTTCTAAGTGACAAGATAAATATAAATAAATAATAAAAGAAGTCTTATTGCGAGACCAGTAATATACATCTCTATTAATTATTAAAATATAATCAATAAAATATGATAATCAAAAAAAATAATTTGGGGATAAGCAAGTATTCATAGAAACGATCATGCTCTAACTTAGAGAATCACTTTAAAATCAGCAGTCAAAATGACTAGTTGAGATCATGGAAATAAATAACTAAATAATTTCTTACTAAATATGAAGTGATCCCTTTCATCTAGCTTCTATTTCATCCAGGTCTTAATAACAGTGAACATTTCAATCTTTACTATCTTGCTGAATATAATTAGCACCTGATTCCTGCTCTGTAGTCAGATTAATTGCCCATTTATATCTCTGACACCTCCCGACAGCCTACTTGACTTGCCTGACACATTTTTAAGGTATTAGGAGGACTCCATACAAAAGAGAGATTTCTTGTCCTTACTATTTGGGGATATGAATAGGTTTTTGGGAGGCTCAACATTTGGATAGAATCTCTGGCAAAAAAAAAAAAAAAAGGTGAAAAAGACATTAAAATAGAATTGTCACTGATTTTTAAAATAGGACTACCTTAAAGAAGCTCCCTCAGATACTGGTATACTTAAAGATTTATTTTAAAGTGTGTCTATGATGTTTTTGTCTAACAGCAGAATCTGTATAGCAGACGATTCCCTTCATCCTGCCCCAGAGAAATGGCAAATTCTATGACCAAGACAAAGGATGCAGAACCAAGAAGCCATGGCAATTGGAAATAAGAATCTGTATGATCTCACCTGTGAAGAGACAAAAGGCATGGACATGAAGAACATGGGGCTTCTGAGTCATATACTGCTGCGTTTGAGGCCATACCAGCTGTGGAGCTTGTTCTCTTGTCCTGCCTGGGTAGGAAAGCAGATTTGAAGCCCCATCTACTATTGAATATAACCCCCCAATCTAGCCCAGCGAGGGGGCCTGGCTGGAGTACCCAAGGGTTGCATGACCCATCCTACAGTCCTACTTACAGTGGTACCTGAGCAGAGAACCAAGTCAGGAGCTCTGTCCACATGCAAAACCAAGCCAGTGGCCTTCTCTGGTCAGAGAACTCAGTGGACAGTTCTGCCTGATTCAAGTCCCTAGCCAATAAGCTATGCCATCCTTGGAACCTGTTCTGCCACCCCACCCAGAAAGGGAAGCAGGTTCATTGTATATTCCTGCCATGAGAATAGCCCACATTCCCACCTAACCAGAAGGGTTAACTAGAGCATCTTGGAGACTGTATGGCCCACCATTCAACCCAGCTTGCAGTGGTACCCAAGCTGATAGCCCAGCCAGTGAGTGGCTGGGTTGTAGGATAGACATGCTGCTGCTGCTAAGTCACTTCAGTCGTGTCCGACTCTGTGCGACCCCATAGACGGCAGCCCACCAGGCTCCCCTGTCCCTAGGATTCTCCAGGCAAGAGTACTGGAGTGGGTTGTCATTGCTTTCTCCATAGGATAGACAGAAAGCTACAAAATATCATCAAATCACAAAAAAGACAGAAATATAAGTGAGGAACAAAGAATCTACAAAACAGCCAGAAAACAATTAACAGAGAGGCAACAGTAAGTCCTTTCCTACCAATAATTACTTTAAATATAGATGGAGTAAATTCTCCCATGAAAGACACAGAATGGCTGATAGAATAAAAAAACAAGATCTAAAGGAGATAAACCAATCAAGAAGATATAACAACTGTACATATTTATACATCCAACATCAGAGCATCTGTATAAATCAAAAGCTAACAGAACTAAAAGGAGAAATAAACAGTAACATAGTTATAGGTAGAAACTTTAATACCTCACTCTCAGCAATAAATAATCATCCAGATAGTTATCAATAAGAAAACTGGATTTTAACAGCACTATATTGGAGAAGGCAATGGCACCCCACTCCAGTACTCTTGCCTTGAAAATCCCATGGACGGAGGAGCATGGTAGGCTGCAGTCCACGGGGTCGCTAAGAGTCAGACACGATTGAGCGACTTCACTTTCACTTTTCACTTTCATGCATTGGAGAAGGAAATGGCAACCCACTCCAGTGTTCTTGCCTGGAGAATCCCAGGGACGGGGGAGCCTGGTGGACTGCCGTCTCCGGGGTCGCACAGAGTCGGACACGGCTGAAGTGACTTAGCAGCAGCACAGACCCAGCAGACAACATTCCCAACAACAGCAGCAGAATACCCATTTTTCTTGAGTACACACAGAACATTTTCTAGAGTATGTTAGGTCACAAAGAAAATCTTAGCAAATTTAAGAAAACTGAAATCATACCAACTGTCTTTTCCAATCACAAGAGTGTGAAACTAGAAATAATAGCTGAAGGAAAGCTGGAAAACTTACAAATACATGAAAATTAAACTACAGAGTCCTGAACAACCAATAGATCAAAGAAGAAATCAAAAGAGAAATTTTAAAATATCTTGAGACAAATGAAAATGGAAACACATGTAACAAAATTATAGGATATAGCAAAAGAAGGTCTAAGAGGGAAGTTTACAATGATAAATGCACACATTAAAGGGGGAAATCAATTTAACAACCTAAATTTATACCTCAAGGATAAAGAAAAAGAACAAACTAAGCCCGCCTGATGCAAAGAACTGACTCATTGAGAGAGACCCTGATACTGGGAAAGACTGAAGGCAGGAGGAGAAGGGAATGACAGAGGATGAGATGGTTGGATAGCATTACCGACTCAATGGACGTGAGTTTAAGCAAGCTCTGGGAGCTGGTGATGGACGAGGAAGCCTGGCGTGCTGCAGTGCATGGGATCACAAAGAATCAGACATGACTGAGTGACTGAACTGCTGCTGCTGCTGCTGCTGCATTGACTGAAGCCCAAAATTAGCAGAAGGAAGGAAGTAATAAAAATTAGAGCAGAAATAAAAGAAACAGAGGACAGGAAAATAATAGAAAAGATAGGCAAAAAAAGAATTGTTTTTTTGAAAAAATAACACAAATTATTAAACTTTTAGCAAGACTAATCAAGAAAAGAAGAGAGAATAGACAAATAAATATGATTATAAATGAAAAAGGAGACATCACAACTGACACCACAGAAATACAATGAATCATGAGACTACTATGAAGAACCATCAGTTCAGTTCAGTCACTCAGTCGTGTCCGACTCTTTGCGACCCCATGAATAACAGCATGCCAGGCCTCCCTGTCCATCACCAACTCCCGGAGTTCACTCAGACTCACGTCCATCGAGTCAGTGATACCATCCATCCATCTCATCCTCTGTCGTTTCCTTCTCCTCCTGCCCCCAATCCCTCCCAGCATCAGAGTCTTTTCCAATGAGTCAACTCTTCGCATCAGGTGGCCAAAGTACTGGAGTTTCAGCTTTAGCATCATTCCTTCCAAAGAAATCCCAGGGCTGATCTCCTTCAGAATGGACTGGTTGGATCTCCTTGCAGTCCAAGGGACTCTCAAGAGTCTTCTCCAACACCACAGTTCAAAAGCATCAATTCTTCGGCGCTCAGCCTTCTTCACAGTCCAACTCTCACATCCATACATGACCACTGGAAAAACCATAGCCTTGACTAGATGGACCTTAGTTGGCAAAGTAATGTCTCTGTTTTTGAATATGCTGTCTAGGTTGGTCATAACTTTCCTTCCAAGGAGTAAGCGTCTTTTAATTTCATGGCAGCAGTCACCATCTGCAGTGATTTTAGAGGCCAAAAAAAATAAAGTCTGACACTGTTTCCACTGTTTCCCCATCTATTTCCCATGAAGTGATGGGACGAGATGCCATGATCTTCATTTTCTGAATGTTGAGCTTTAAGCCAACTTTTTCACTCTCCTCTTTCACTTTCATCAAGAGGCTCTTCAGTTCCTCTTCACTTTCTGCCATAAGGGTGGTGTCATCTGCATATCTGAGGTTATTGATATTTCTCCCAGCAATCTTGATTCCAGCTTGTGTTTCTTCCAGTCCAGCGTTTCTCATGATGTACTCTGCATAGAAGTTAAATAAGCAAGGTGACAATATACAGCCTTGACATACTCCTTTTCCTATTTGGAACCAGTCTGTTGTTCCATGTCCAGTTCTAACTATTGCTTCCTGACCTGCATACAGATTTCTCAAGAGGCAGGTCAGGTGGTCTGGTATTCCCATCTCTCTGAGAATTTTCCACAGTTTATTGTGATCCACACAGTCAAAGGCTTGGGCATAGTCAATGAAGCAGAAATAGATGTTTTTCTGGAACTCTCTTGCTTTTTCCATGATCCAGTGGATGTTGGCAATTTGATCTCTGGTTCCTCTGCCTTTTCTAAAACTAGCTTGAACATCTGGAAGTTCACGGTTCACGTATTGCTGAAGCCTGGCTTGGAGAATTTTGAGCATTACTTTACTAGGACCTAGAAGAGATCGATAAATTCCTAGAAACATACAACCTGCCAAGATTAAGTCATGAAGACTAGAAAATCTGAACAGATCAATAGCAAGCAAGGATTGAATCAGTAATCAAAATTCCCAACAAAGAAAAGTCCAGGACCAGATGGTTACACAGGTGAATTTCATCAAAAGTCAAAGAAGAATTAACACCAATCTTTCTCAAACTTTTCCTCAAAAACAATCAAGGAAGAGAGAATACTCCCAAACTCATTATAAAAGACCAGAATTAACCTGATACAAAGCCATACAAGGACACTGCAACAAATAAAAACTACAGGCCAATATTTCTGATGAATATAGATGCAAAAAATCTCAACAAAATACTGGCAAACTGTAATTTAACACCACATTAAAAGACTCATACACCATGATCAAGTGAGATTTATCTCCACTCTGCAAGGCTGGTTCAACGTACATGAATCAGTAAAAGTGATATACCACATTAATAAAGAATGAAAGATAAAAAATCATATGATCATCTCAGTTGATGCAGCAAAAGCATCTGACAAAATACAAAATCTTCTCAAAGAAAAACTCTGAACAGAGTACAGAAGGAATACATGTCAACATAATAAAGGTCATATATGACAAGTCCAGAGCTAACATCAAATTCAATGGTAAAAGGTTGACAGCTTTTCCTCTAAGAATCAGGAACAAGCCAAGAATGTCCACTCTCACCCTTGTACTCGACATAATACTAGAAGTCCTAGCCAGAGCAATCAGTCAAGGGAAAGAAATGAAAAGTATCTGAATCATAAAGGAAGAAGTAAAATTGTTTCTATGGTTTTATATATAGAAAATCTTGAACACCACTAAAAAGTGTTGTAACTCATCAGTGAATTCAGTAAAGTTGCAGAACAAAAAATCAACAAACAATATTCAGTATCATTTCTATACACTAATAATGAATTATCTGAAAAAGAAATAAGGAAAACAAACCCACTTACAGTAGCATCAAAAACAATAAAATACTTATGGATAAATTTAACTAAGTAGGTAAAAGATTTCTACCCTAAAAACTGTAACGTATTGATGAAATAAATTGAATACATGAATAAATTGAAAGGTATTCTGTGTCCATGGAGTAAAAGAATTAATATTGCCAAAATGTCCATATAAACCAAAGCCATCTACAATGCCAACCCTATAAAGATTCCAATGACACTTTTTACAGAAATAGAAAACACAATTCTAAAATTTGTTTGAAAGCACAAAAGACCCTGAATAGTCAAAGCAATGCTGAGAAATAAGAATAATGCTAGAGGTATCACATTTTGTGATTTCAAACTATACTACAAAGCTACAATAATCAAACTGCATGATACTGACATGAAAACAGATCCACAGACCAATGAAATAGAATTGAAAGCCCAGAAATAAGCCCATGCATGTATGGTCGACTAATACTGGATGAGGGTTCCAATACTTAATAAGGAAAAGGTAGTCTCTTCAATAAATGGTGCTAGAAAAACTAGATATTCACATGGAAAGGAATGAAACCAGACCCCTATCTTACACCATTCACAAAAATTATGCTGAAATATATTTTGCTTAAATTTAAGACTTGAAACTGTAAAACTAGAAGAAAGAATAGGGGGAAAGTTCTTGTATTGGTCTTGGCAATGATTTTTTGGTTATGAAACTGAAAGCACAAGCAACAAAAGCAAAAATAAGTAAGCGGGACTACATCAAACTAAAATGTTCCTGCACAGCTGAAGAAATAATCAAGAAAATGAAAAAGCCATCTATGGAATGGGGGGAAATATTTGCAAAGTACATATCTGATAAGGAGTTAATATAAGGAACTCACTCAGCTCAATAGCATAAAACCAATAATCCAATTTAAAGATGGGCAGAGAATCTGAAGGGCTTTTCTGGTGGCTCAGCAGTAAAGAAACTGCCTGCCAGTGTGGGAGACACAAGAGATGTGGGTTTGATCCTAGAGTTGGGAAGATCCCCTGGAGAAGGAAATGGCAGCCCACTCCAGTATTCTTGCCTGGAAAATCCCATGGACAGAGAAGCCTGGCGTTGCAAGAGTTGGACACAGCTTAGCAACTAAACAATAGCAACAGAGAATCTGAACAGGCATTTTTCCAAAGAAGGCATGTAGATGGCAAATGGATGTATGAAAATGTGCTCGACATCACTAATCACCAGGGAAATGCAAAATCAAAACCATAATGAGAATGGTTTCACATCTGCCAGAATGACTATTAAGAAAAAGACAAAAGATGACAAGTGTTGGCAAGGATGTGGAGAAAAGAGAACCCATTTTTACTGTTGATGGAAATATAAATTGGTGCAAACCAGTATGGAAAACATTATGGAGGTTCCTCAAAAAATTAAAAGTAGAGCTACGGTATGATCTAGCAGTTTTCACTTCTGGGTATATATTCAGAGGAAATGAAATTATTACCTCAAAGAGATATCTATACTCCAATGTTCACTGCAGCATTATTTATTAATACAATAGCCAAGACATAGAAACAACCTAAGTGTTCATTGATTAATGAACAGACATAACAAAATATTATTCAACCAAAAAAGGAAGGAAATCCTGCCATTTATGAGACATGGATGGGCCTTTAGGGCATTATGCTAAGTAAAATAAGTCAGATAGATACAGACAAATACTCTATGGTCTCACTTATATGTGGAACATTAAAAAAAAAATCAAGCCCATAGAAACAGAGAACATATTTGTGGTTGCCAGAGGCAGCAGGTGGAGGTAGAGGAATTGGGTGAAGGTGGTCAAAAGGTACAAATTTCTAGTTACAAGATAAGTAGGTACAGCCTGGTGTCTATAGTTAGAACTATTGCATTATATATTTGAAAGTTTGAGAGAGGAGATCTTAAAAATTCTCATCATAAAAATTATAACTATGCAGTGATTAATGCTAATTAAACTTATTATAGTAATCATTTTGCAATATATATGTATATCAATGCAGGAGACCTGGGTTTGATGCCTGGGTCAGGAAGATTCCCTGGAGAAGGAAAGGGCAGCCCACTCCAGTATTCTTGCCTGGAAAATCCCATGGACAGAGGAGCCTGGTGGGCTACAGTCTATGGAGTCGTAAGAGTCAGACACAACTTAGTGATTAAACCACCACCATCACCATGTTGTATACCTTAAACTTATGCGTAAATTGTATTTCAATAAAATGTTCAGATTCTTTAGCCACCATCAACTGTACCATAAAGGATATGTTCCATTGGTCTGTAATGGTCAAGGTCAACTACAGTGTCTGAAATTCAGGAAGACTGGCATCATCCTCAGAGAAGGCAATGGCACCCCACTCCAGTATTCTTGCCTGGAAAATCCCATGGACAGAGGAGCCTGGTAGGCTGCAGTCCATGGGGTCGCGATCCTATGGTTGTGGGACTCAAGTCAACAGGATCTTGCTTTGTGTGAACATTTTAAACCCTCAATGTCTTCACAGCTTCTCTGACTCTTCACATATTCCTTCTTTCTGTTATATAAACACTATATGCCTAGCCTTCATCTCCACTTGCTTGTCTAAATAGCCAAGTCAAATTTAACATGTCTGAAGTCGAGTTCCTGAAATTCTACCCCTAATCTGCCCTAACCACAATTTCCCCCATCCTGGGTAAAGACAGTTCAATTCTTTCTGGTATTTGTGTGAAAAAGCCTGAAATTACTCAACTCTTTTTTTATCTCAAACTCCATACCCAGCCCATGAATATATTGTGTAAGCTCTGCTTCCCAAATATATCTAAAATCCAACGTTTCTCTCTCTACTTTTACCACAGCCACACTGGTGCAGGTACCCACCTTATCTCTGGGGACTACTGCAATGGCCCCAGTCAGACTCCTGCTTCCACCTACACTCATTATGGTTATTCTCAACATAGCCTGACTGGCAATTATGGACATTACTCTGTCCATGGAATTCTCCAGGCAAGAACACTGGAGTGGGTAGCCATTCCCTTCTCCAGAGGATCTTCCCAACTCAGGGATTGAACCTGAGTTTCTTGCACTGCAGACAGATTCTTTATCATCTGAGCCACCGGGGAAGCCTTACCTGACTGTACCTGTGATCAAATAAGGCAGACCATAATCCTTCCATTGATCAAAATTCTCCAGCAGTACCCCATTTCACCCAGAGTAAAATCTGTATATGTTGGAGTCTTAGATGTATTTGTCTTGTTACATTGTTGTTGTTTTTAGTTCCCTGCTGTGTTTTTGTGGGAGGTGACAGTGGCCTGCAGTAAATAGCAGGGATAGAGATGAAGAGGGGCAGAATGATGACAAGAGAGATGAAACAGGGTAAAGGAAAAAAGTATGCAGCCAAACCTAACAAATAACTTCTAATACTTCTTAGCTTAGAAAGTCCTCCCTTCTGAGATTTGGTGAATATTCAGTTGAGATTTTCCTGTGCTTTTTTTAAAAAATTAATTCATTCATTAGGCTTTGTTGGGTCTTACTTGCAGCATGATCTTCCATCTTCATTGTGGTATGTGGGTTCTTTAGTTGCAGCATGTGGGATCTAGTTCCTTGAACAGGGGTTGAACCCAGGCCCTCTGCACCGGAAGCATGGAGTTTAACCACTGCACCAGTAGGGTGGACGCATGTGCTTCTTTGTTACAAGCTAAAGTTTTTTTCGGACGCATGTGCTTCTTTGTTACAAGCTAAAGTTTTTTT